>NW_026844347.1:38159344-38597517 GCF_029955315.1 Cylas formicarius | reverse complement strand
ATATATATATATATATATATATATATATATATATATATATATATATATATATATATATATATTATATATATATGGAGTTTACTGTTGTCTAGATTTGTTTTTCATTTATAATTTTATCGATAATGGACGGATTGTAGCCGTTGTTCAGTGCAATTTGTTTTATGATATTGAGTTCTTTGTTGTAATTTTCTGTTGAGAGTGCTCATAGTCATAGACAACAGCTCAAATCATCCTTATACATACAAAATTTCACTCTTTTATACAAAGACTTCTTAATACGCCACTCTCAACAGAAAATTACAACGAAGAACTTAATATCATTAAACAACGGCGACAATCCGTCCATTATCGATAAAATTAGAAATAAAAAACAAAAACAAACAACAATAGTGAAAAAGTTTCAAAACATTTGAAAAAAATGTGGTCTCCAAATAGCTTTCAGAACTAACAACACAATAGGAAAATTTTTAAAAAACAATAAAACGAAATGTCCAAAATCTCAAAAATCAGGTGTCTACAGGTCGAAATGCGGGTGGTGTCCTAAAATTTATATTGGAAAAGCAAGTAGATCCTTCAAGAAATGCATTAACGAATATAAAAGAGCATTTAAAAACAATAGTCTGGATTCTAATTATGCTACACACTTAAACACAGAAAAACACATTTTTAACGACAATTTTGATATTTTACATACAGCCACAAAAAGTAGAAAATTAAATTTATTGGAAGCCACGGAGATTAACAAAAAATTCATTCAAATGTATTGCTTAACGATCAATAGTAGACAAATAGAGGACAACCCAACGGCTGCACATTTTGTATTTTAAGTCGGGGGGGGGGGGGGGGAACATATAAAAATAGGATTTTTTTTTAGACCACCCATATGTTTTCTAATGAACTAAATTTACGTTTCATCCTATTATCAGCTCGGCGAAGGTCGATTTCAATACGGATCTTCTACCAACAATTCTAAGTTAAGGTAAGTTGTCTTGCAAAGAAAACTGGGCCTGCATCAGGTCAGGGTAATGTGAGTTGTATGGTGGGCGAACAAAAAACGAAAATTTTCCGGATCCCACTGCTGATCTATCACGGAAACGTCTGAATTTCACAATCGCTCGGTTTACCTCGTGAGGCTTCGTCTTGCGAAAACTCTCTTTCCATCTAGAGGGCAACTGCCTGTACCCCACGTTGTGGTGGACGTCGCCCTTCGACCCGTTCCTGTGCGACATATTTTTCCGCGTTGACAAATAAAAAATCACTCCCTCTCTCACATCGCGAATAGCGCGTACGAGCTCGATTTTAGTCGCGAACACGCGAGGCGAGGATCATCGCCATTCTATAGACTACGCGACATTAGCGAGCGATATGTTTAATCTAGACCATAATTCAATTAGCCAATCTTATCTAAGATTTGGCGCGACACGCGTTTCGTGCTCCGTCCAATTATCACCTCGACCGACGCGAAACCGAACGAAAAAATGCCATTGGTCCGGCGAAAAAACAAAAAATAAACGACGGAAATGGGACGGGGAAAAAAACCGACACGCCACTGGGTACGCGCATACAGAGCGTTTCGGGCGACTGTTAGACCGTTCAAGAGCTGTTAAACTGGACCCACGGTGGGCCAGGATGACCCAAACACTTTGAAAAAATATTTAAAGGCCAATGAGAAAAGACTAATTTTGTAAAATTGTAAAACTGGGCTATGACGATTTTTTATGAAACCTCTGTTAACAAATCTCAAACGGCGTGGACGATTATAAAAAATGAAATGACTTTTTTGTGGATTCCGTTAGGGAAACAATAAATGATATAAAAACAACACAAACGACTAATAAAAAATCTTCAAGTCGAAGTCCATTCTTAACACGTTTCACGCATTACTTCGTCAGTTACAAAAAAAGCTTCATCCGTCTTTTTTAGAAGGTGTATTTCCTTCAGCCATAAAACACTCCATTGTTGTGCCTATACACGAGAAGAACAATACCCATTTAATCTCTAAATACCGTGGAATATCACTTCGATCGGTTTTTTCCAAAATATTCCAAAAGTGTTTTTACGTGCGGCTCGATGCGTTTCTAAAGAAGGAGCAACTTTTCTCAGTTCTCAGAACTCAAGACCGTTTAGTTTCTTTATATAATCCAATAGTCTCGAACTTGGAGCAGAATAATAAAACATTCAAGCGAGCTTTTTATGCGCTTGATATTAATTTGTTGTTGAATAAGTTAAATAATTGCGGCATACGCCCGGATTGAGTCGTTTTTGAAGGGTCGTGACCAAAGAGTTGTGCTTAGAAGCGATACTTCTGTGATTAGATCCTCATTTAAAGAACTCATCAGCGGTGTCCCACAGGGAAGCATACTGGGACCTTTATTATTTATAATATTTATTAATGATATTTCTGATTCTTTCCCAGGCAATTACTTTTCCTTATATGAAGATGATACTGCGGTGGCAGTGTCATCTGTGGGTCTGGAAGATCTCACGGGAGTGTAACGGTACTTGTATGAACTGGACTAAGACTGAGACGATGTTGTTTTCGCTTAGGGATTTAAACAAAAGCTTATTGGTTAGAACGCAGGATAAATCGATTAAACAGACTTGGGCTTGTTCATACACAGTAATTTTTAAATGTTTTTTACTCTATCGATGAATACTTTGATTATAGTAATGCTGATCTCTCAGTGTGATATACTTTGTGTGGTTGGACGTATCTGTTTTTGAAGTTCGAATTTTGGTGTTCTAATGTATTTTTTTTTTACTTGTTGACATTATCCGATACTTTTGTTAAAAGTCAATGGAAATAAACATTATTATTATTATTATTATCTATTTTTTTTACTATCTATTGTAGAGTAATTTCATTATTTTCTAAAGCAAACGTCTAACGTCGGTTTTGTGTTGTTTTTGGTCTACAACATTTGCTCTACATAAAAATACAAACATTTGTAAATACATATAAAAATTAACGGATATTCTCAAAAAAAAAAACAAAAGTTAGTCGTTATGTCACAAATAACCCCTTCTAGGGGTTCCTTGTGACACTGCTGGGGTTAGTGTTGACATAACTAAATACTTAAAGACTACCGATCTTATCTGTGCATTTTTCTCCCGGAAGAGAATTCGAGTAAGGCTCTCCACAAATCAGACAAAATGTTTCCGTGTCACCTTCATCAGAGCTGCTTGATGAAGAAATTTAAGAAGAAGAAGAAGAAGAATACAATAATAATACAATTGAAACCTGTCAATATGGGGTAAAATACAAAAACAAAATGTAAAAAGTATAAAAGTGTAAAAAAACGTATTTTATAAATAACACAGCAGTGAACAATAACAAATGTAAAGGTCGGCAACAGTAACACGGAGTATAAAAATCGCACAGAAAGTATAGTATAGTATGCTATGATCTTCACACATTTCAGTAAGCCAAGGGTTTTAATTTTGATTTTTTATTTTGGTGGAATACTCGTCCACACCATAAAAACAATTTTCAATAAGCAACACTTTAACATTTGTTTTGAACACCTCAAAAGCCATGTGTCTGTACTTATCTGGCAGCATATGGTAAAAATTAATGTTTAAAGAATTTTTTCTGATTTAACAAGTTTGTGCTTTGGAACTCTTATAAGATTTAAAACACGTGTTGGATAACTATGAAATACACCTTCAAATATTGAATTTGAATTTGAATTTCTAATAGACTATGGAGAATATAGATACAGGGCAGTGTCATTATCTTATATTTTTCAAAATATGAAGTAGTGTTCATTGTGCTTAGCCTGTATCCTGAATATTTGAACAGCATTGACAGAATTTCCCCGTAACATTGTGCCATATGATATGTGGGAATGAAATAAAGCATAATACACTGTCATTAGGGCATTTTGATCAAGTCAAGTCTACTATCAAGTGTAGTGGCCAAGTAATTTAACCGACTGCCGTTCGCCGTTGTTGTGCCCGCGGACTTATAGTTAAAACCATAAACTTTTTTGTTCGTATGTGTCATTTTATAATTACTTTATTAATATCTTAGTTATTATCTTTTGTCTTTTGTGTTATTATGATTTCCTTATACCTTTTTCATCTGCTTGTCCTTGCCGCTATTTGTTTCCTTGCCCTTTCTTTTTGCACAGGACTTGCTACCTTTTTTCTGATTTGCCCATGTCTGAGGGTGCGGATAAATTTCTCGCATCTACATAACTTTTTGGAGCATTCTGTAGCCTCTCTGCAGGGAATATCATATATTGTCCTTGTCTTACCTGAATGGTTTCTCACCCAGGAATCATCCAATCTGTCTAATAGCTGTGATTTGTGTGAGCAATGTGGAGGGAGTGAAACTACTATCACACCATTTCCCTTGCAGAAATTGATGCCTCTTATAGATAGCTGAGATTCATGATTACCCAGGATAAGCAAAACTGGCTTTTCTTCTGATACTCTAAAGTGCTTGGTGCAATGTTGCAAAAAAGAATAAAATTCATTTTCGGTAATCCATCCGGACGGTTTTGCGGCCCCGATGGAACCTGGTGGGCCCTTGTTTACAAAGTGGTCTCTGTAGTTCTTGCGGGTGAATAGGTACATAGGCGACATTCATTTACCGCTAGCACTGATCGCAAAACAAAATGTAACCAATGTACGTACCCCTCTCCGCAGAAGTGACATATCCCACTTGCTTAACCACCTTCCTAGCAACTATCCGATCGGGCTTTTGGGCCGTGCTGATTCCCATTTCATCAACATTGAAGATTCAAACTTGTAACGGTCTAATACTTCCTCTAATAGTTAAATAAGAAACTGGTGTGGATACTTGCCAAAAAAATATCGAAATGATATAGATGCTTAGTAAAAAACATACAAATTAAGCATTTCATTTAGAATTGCATTAGATATTTCTCGGGAAATGTAAAAATGGTGTTTTGTACTTAACAAAAAAATATCGAATTGGTAAATACTTGGGATTCAATGTGTGACTGCTGTGGATACCTGTCAAAAAAATATCGAATTTTTATAGATGCTAAGCAAAAAATAATTAAATTTAGGAAATGTTCACTTACAAAAAGGTCGAATTGGTAGCTATATTTGGCAAACAATATAAAAACTTGGCATTCAATATTAAACTAGTGTGGATACTTTAAAAATTTAGAAAATTTAGAAACACGTTATGAATCCTTTGTGCTTTGCGCTTAGTATATATTTAGTATATATAGAGCCATCCATGTATTATAAGATCTGTAGTCACAAATATTGGAATATATTTGTAGCACATTGTATATTGATAATTTTTAATTCGCAACATTTTACTCTAATAACAAATCTACAGAAGCGCTTGTTATTCCCGACGAATTATTTATCCAAAAAATTGCCGAACAAATAATCTTCCGATCGCTAATTATATCACAGTAGGAGCCTATTTAAAAAACAAATGGGACAAAAAATTGTCACGCGCATGTTAATATCTTGTCGACACACGAATTCTGTCGACTAAAGTTTATTATTACTCTAATGCGATGCCGTCAAAATGACCAAACACTTTTGCATCCACCAATTAAGGACGCAATATTTCGAAAAGCAATCGTCGCAAATATTTGATGTGAAAAAACAAGATAAAATATATTCTTAAATTTCAAATCCGATTTTTTGAGAATAGTTTTTGCTCCACCTAGTATCCAAAAATTAAAAACAAATGTCAATAACTTCATAATGGCTGAACGCATTATTATCAAACTTGTCAAGTTGGCGCTTTTCTCCTCATAGTATCAACGCAGCCCAGAGCAGATTGTTTTCGATTGCTTGTATCGCCGCTAGAGGGCGTTTCTTGGCTAGTTAGAACGTCACTACAAATTAAAAAAACATTTTTTCGAAAAAATTCAATACAACAAAAGATAGAAATAAGGGTCTAAAACGCTGGTAAAAACTGCATTATGATATCTATTTCTTAACCTACAATATCAGTAAAACAAATATAAACAAAACAGTGTCGCCATCTAATGTTCGTTCTTTTAACAAAATATACGCCAACATCATATTCAAAATTTCAATAATAATAACAATAACGATAATGAAAAGCAACAGCACAGATAAAACACCAAGATCAAATGTTGCGTCCTTAATGTTCTGATTGTTGCGACTGACACTTAAACATCACCATCACAATCTTTGCTATTTTGTTTTCCAAAGCTTAGATATTTCGTGCTAAATGAGAAATGTGTTAAGTGTCCTAAATTTGCAGTTATCAACTTCAAATTTGGCAGAGAAGTCAAGTCCGTCTCCACATTTAAACTGTCACGCCATGATGTCACTGATTATCACTGCATGGTTTCAGAAAAAACTTATTTTCTCGAAAACCATTTACTATTTTCAAACAATTCTCGAACCAGGACGCGTTGAAAATTCAGGGCTATAACCTCTACTTCGAACAAGGATTGAGTCATATACAGGGTGTGACGTTTATGGGCAAAAAAATTAAAATATTCTAAAAATTTCAGTCACGAGTCATGCAAATAACGTATAAGTCTAAGAATTTATTTTTTTAAATTTCAAAACTTCATTGTTTTAGTTGGTATCCCAGGTTTTCCAGAACTAGTAGTAAATAGCACTCACTACTTTTTATATCTCTGTAGACACTATTTCGAGTTTTTATTTGTTTTACTGATACTATAGGTTAGGAAAAAGATCCAAAACGGCGGTTTTTCCTAGCGTATCACACTCTTCTTTGGTTAACTGAGATCCGTGCATTAAATTTCGTTGAGATAATAAATTTTAATCTATGGCGATGTCGCAAAACGTCCTCTAGCGGCGACATAAGCAATTTAAATCAATCCCCAAGCTTGACAAAAAAGATGGAACAATAAAAATAATTGCCAGCATTTTTTCTTTAGTGTTGATTGGCCAAAACAACCAGCGAAAACACTGAGTCATTAATAAGTTTAAATTTATTAAAAAAACAATTATAAATACTCGTTTTCTAAATATAAATTAGTGGGACTAATGCATCGGATTGGACCTATTTATATACAGATCTCGTTTTTATACACCTGCCCTTTTTTCCTCGAGTACGAACGCAGTTTCACAACAAAAACAAAATATCCGTAACACAATTTAAATGGCACAATATCCGATTATCTCTTAGCTAGAAAAATTCCAAAGTTCACATAGTTCTAAATAATTCACCGTGTTACGATTACAAACCGGTGAATGTTAAGTTAAACTCACACGTGATTCCTGGAAATAATTGCTTATTCATATAAAAATCGTTTCACTAATTCTGGACGGCACCACAATTCGGGTCATCGAAACCTTGGTCTAAATGAACCGTCACGCTTAAATAAACCCGATGGCAAAGGTTACATTGAAATAAAAACGCTAGCGAGAAAGTAAAAATCACTTTAACGAATGTTAGGTTATGTGCCCTTACCTATTTCAGACGCCAATTTTTTGATGCACTTTCCTAGTTCTTCTTAAACGAAACACACAATCGCGACAAACAAACGGCGTAATAAATTAAAAAGTTGGCAAAAGGATTTCGAAAAAATGTTCGTTCACCGTATCCGAACTGACCTTTTACCACAAAATAACACGGAAATCACAGACCCAAAAATATCGGGAAGAACGAAAAACAGCTGTTCCCTGTCAGTTCTTGGACTGTTAAGCGTGTTGCCTATCAGTAGGTTATTGACAGAGCAAAAAATATATTAGGGGAGTGTTTGTTGTGACTTGCGGAGTCTTTATTAAAATGATGAAATCGAAATTTCAATATTTAAATTTTAAAGAAAGTTGCATATACGATAGAGAGACCAGTTCGCAGCCAATAATAACAGAATGAACTAGTGAAGCGCTGACGTAATTAGGTACTTGGAATTTTTCGTCAATCGAAATGCGAGCGACAGAGAGTCACCGGGGCGGTATTCTGTCTAGACAGGTCGACTTTGTCGGTACTGTTACGTAGGATTTGCGTCCTACCCGTATCGGGTATCGCCGACGATAGCAAAAATTGATTTTACAGTTACGGAGGTCATTGTTAAATTATAAAAATTATTTGGCAATGAACCAGTAATTGTCTGCGTTAAAAAACAAAAATCTCCTTTTTTTTTACTGAGAGAGTTATAGTAACGTTGAACTGAAGTGGCTTTTACTTGATGAAAATCCATTTATCGAAATAAATAAGAACTAAAAGCTCAGATTTCCACGAAATTATATATTTTTACATGACAATTGTTTCGACAACAGCGTGTCTATATTTACAAACTACCTGCTACTATATATATATATATATATATATATATATATATATATATATATATATATATATATATATATATATATATATATATATATATATATATATATATATATATATATATATAGAACAGAGAATTTAAGTTCAATAAAGGCGGGGTATTTCTCATATTCTCCATGGCTTCCAATAAATTTAATTTTCTACTTTTTGTGGCTGTATGTAAAATATCAAAATTGTCGTCAAAAATTTGTTTTTCTGTGTTGTGTTGTTAGTTGTAAAAGCTATTTTTAACCACTTTTTGACAAATGTTTTGAAACTTTTTCACTAGGTCCTCCTATGTATATAATTGTTTTAAATTGTTCGTGTTCTGTATTAGGTTTCGGATAAATACTATAATAAATATTTATAATTTTATCTTTGTTGTAATTTTCTGTTGAGAGTCGCATATTAAGAAGTCTGTGCAAAAAAGAGTGAAATGCAGCCATTTTGTGTGTATAAGGGTGATTTGAGCTGTTATGTTTGACTTGACTTATGTGTCCGTGTGTGAAGGTTTATGATAAATTGAAAAATCTAATTTGTTTTGCACTGTCGTAATAGTTAAATTTAAAAATTTAATAGAGTTATCCTGTTCAATCTCGATAGTGAATTTTACACGATTATGTAATGATTATGTAAAAGAATTCAATCGTCTGTCCATTCCAACAAAGCAAGCAAAGACATCATCCACGTATCTATACCACCATAGAAAACTTTTACTTAAAGGATGTTCTACAAATTTCAGCTAACAAAGGACTACGTGGGTTTCCTATAATCAAACCTTCTTTAGAGATGTAAATCTGTCAATTAAATTTAAAATAATTTTGGTCTAAAGATACTATTAAGCAATCTAATGAAGGTTGTTTCGCCAATGGTGGATGGACTGAATGTCGTCTTTTGACTGTCGTCACGCGGAGCTTAATTTAACAGGATTCGTAACCGTATCTCTGTGTATTTTTTCGGTCTTCGTACAATTTCAGTGCTTTTTGTGGTTTTCTGTGTTTAAAAAATGTACCTAAATAATACGGATGTTGATGACGCTAGTCGTAGTCATACAAGTGACGTAGAAGTAGATCAGGGGTTGAACGATACTGATATTTCTAATGCCGTTGCGCACACAAAAAATGATTTGAAGTAGTTTAATATGATTGCCTGTTTCCTAATAAAACTGATAATTCAAGTTTTAGTACTAACACTGATGTTGACAACAGGGATGTAACAATTGTCAACTTAAAACAAGAAGTTCAAAGGCAAGTCAAAAAATGAAAACTTTCTCATAAGGGGATAACGTGAGAGATTGAAGATATCTCAGAAGCAATTGTAATACATTCAGATGATGCACATGCCTATAGGTTGTTAGGAAAGCAGGTGTATCTTCTTCCAGCACTGTCGAAATTTCGTTCATGACGTAAAAACTTCAGAAAAACCAGGAATATTAAAGAGGGCATCTCAGGCATATAATGTTTGCGCTTTCATTTCTGCCCCAGTCGTAACCATGATACGTGTTTGTTGTATATCGTGGTATATTGCAAACAGCTGTCTTTCCTGTTTGCAATAATTGCTAAGATTCACTTCAGCCCATAAAATCTATATTCTAGCAAAAAATCGTGTTTACTTTTAAGACTCTTGTTCATAAATCCCTTTTTATTCCCTTTTCAGGCAGTACATTTAGAATTAATCTACAGAAAAATTCAGTGACTTATACTAAAAATCACAGATCATCATAAAAGCACCTAATTTTTTTATTAATTGTTAATAAAGTTATACCTAATCCATTATTATAATATCAAACCTTCATCTTAAATACGTACTCCAAAAATCTTAGTTTCTTAAGTGCAAATCTCATTAATCAAATCCGCGCCTATTTTTGTATTAACTTATAAACCTTATAGTACATTTTATAAAACAAAATGTAACGATTTTTTTTTATGCATATTTGGTTTCTACAAATATAATAGCAACTTGCTTTTTATCCTAAACGATTGTAATTAACAAACTTTAGCAATTGCATCATATACCTAAAGTTCTCCTCGTCAAATACAACTTTTAAACTGCGCGAACGAATTTTATCTTTTCTCAGTAAACTGCCAGTAAAAGTTAATCAAGAGGTTATCGACTGATAAATAAACCAAGTAGTGTAGTTTGACATTATCACAGATCACAAAACAAAACGAATTTTAAAAGGTGGGTGTTTAATATTTCAAAACCAATAAACAATCAACAATATATTATACTTATTACACATATATATTTAAACTATCTAAACCGAACAATTGCTCTCGCAAATATTGCACGACAGCTCCAAATTATTTACAATTTATCTCATAGGCAGCGGTCAGCAGCCGAGGATGGTTTTTATGGAAAAATCGGTGAGCTTCCTCGGTTTCTTCGCCAAGTTCAGCGCGGACATGTCTCTGGGTTCTTCCGAATGTGCTGGCGGATAGTAGTACCCACCGGATGGTGCGTTCCACATCGAATAAGGGTACACGGGGTACCGGTGATAAAAATAATGGGGCTCGTACGCGTACGGATAGGCGTAGCAACGGGTATAACAAGACGACGATTGGCAGCAATCCACCTGTTGCGGCGCCGCTACGGGCGAACCGCTCTTGCACGTGTCTATCGAAGAATTCGGCGACGAACACACAGAAATCGAGTCTTCTTCTTTTACGCACGGAGCTTCTGCCAGTTTCGCCGTTTCTCGGTCATCGACGGTCCTCTTCCTCTTGCACTTTGCCTGGCCGTTTTCCCTAAAGCCTTTCGCGAAGGGATTGTTGTCGATTTTCAGTTGCGTAATCTTCTCGTTTTGGTAAGCCGTCACCGCGATGAACTGAGTCTCGGGAAAAGCGACGCTAGTGCTGGGAGCCCATCCCACCGTCCTCGGGTCGTTGGTCTTGGCGATTATCACCCGAGGTTGGTACTTGTGCATCGAAGAGAGTACCACCTGGCCGGCAGGTGGCGCGGGTGTGTTGGTTAGTTTGAGACGACCGAAGGAGATCGGCTGCGACATCCAGTAGTCCCCTTTGGCAGGGGATTCGGGATGCAGGTAGATCCTCTGGGGACTTTGGGCTTCTTCCGTGCCTGCGGGTGCCCAACCTCCGGTCGTGGAGTATTTGTAACGGCAACGAGACGCGGGCGTCATCTCCAGGAGGACGCAGTAGTGCGCGTTCGGGTCGAGCTCGCTCACTTGGACGTGGAACGACGGGAACATCCGCCTGGAAAGAATTTTAAATGTGATTTTACCACATCGTAGGTAACATCCATGTTAAAATATGATTTTGTATCTTAGAGTTAAGATGGCAACGTCTATTTTGTATTCTGTGCCTTTTGGTTATGGTCTGTGCTTTTTTGACCAGAAAAAAGGGAACAACACGCGAAGAATTTCGGTTGATCATTTTAACAGCCCCCCACCCCCCTTTTAATTGGTCAAATAAAAAAGTTGTTCAAAAAAGAGTAAGCTAATTGCAAGATATATTTAGCTTTTAATGGAATAAAATGTCCTAAAAAATCTGCACATTTTTTTGTATAATATGTTTCTAAACCCAAATGCAATAGTTTTTTTTTATATAGGCGCTTTTAACTTAAAAACAACATTCAAAAATAAATAAAATAATATTGTAGGTGGTGCTGGTAAGTAGGTAGTCACCAAAAAGCATAATATTTTTTATAACCTACAGTGACAGTTACAGAGTTAGGAAAACTATGCTCTTTACATCATACGAGGTGTGTTCAAAAAGTAAGGCGAAAGTTTTATAAACAAAGTTTTTATTTATTCATCAAATCAAATGTTGTCCCCTTCAAAGTATACAATACACTTATGCCAATGTTTTTTTCCACCAACGCTTTCTGGTATAGCTTTGAGTTTTTCCAGCGATATTTTCTTTAACTCCTCAATCGTTCCCAACCTGATTTCCTTGGAAGTCTAGTGTAAGAAACTTTTTCATAAATTTTGGAAAAAATTGAGAGCAAAATCGCTGAATAACAACTGCCTTTTTCAGAGCCACTGCAAAATGGCCCTTTCTGAGGGACCCAATAACAAAATCTCTGACAATTTTAAAAGTGGAAGTCACTGTCACTAATTTTCGAAGAAATAGGGAATTAATTTTATTCTGAATTGATTTTCTGACAAGAGAGAGTTTTCAATTTTTCTCAGCTCTGTCGGTTTTTGACTTATTTGCATTTCAAAAGTTCAATACTTAAAAGATGTTAACTTATGAATCTCCCTGTACATTTAATGTTTCAATTTGCAATGTTTTTTGAGAGAGACTTATGTCAAAAAATCTGACCTGTTCTTCAGAAATTCTGACTTAGTTTTGAGAAATTGTGAGTTGTTTCTCAAAAATTCTTATTTGTTTCTCAAAAATGTTGACTCATTTTTTAGAAATTCTGGCTTAAGTCAAGAATTCTTACTTGTTTTTTAAAAATTTTGTGGAAAATAACATCCAATCATATTTGACTTGTCTATATAAATTCGAAGAAAAATAATCACTTATATTTAAATAAAAATAATATTTAGAAGTTATAAAAACTTGTATTTTGGGTTTCCTTTCGAAATGAGTTAGAAGATTAATGACATTTTCTTTCTATTTTTCTTGACTTTTCCATTTTGAAACCCTGTATTTTGAAAACAAAACATCTTGGACCTGCGTCATTGAAAGAATCACCTCCCCAAGTGTGGCCGAGTATTTGCATAACACCCCGTATATTATCGGCGGCGCCTTTTGTAATTTTCGCATTTTTTTTTGCTCACAGACCACCGAACCCGAAAGGCTTAAGCCTTCGAGAGTTGTTTGGGGTGGTCAGCCCATCGTCTAGTGTCTTTCTGCGTAAAAGCAGTCGGTCGCTTTTACGGGAGACAAGTCGAGTGTTAAAGAGGACGCCACAATGGCGGTTCTTGTCCGACGATCTTTTTGTCTGGGTTTTGCCGCCGCGGTGGGCGCCTATGTGCCGATTAGCTGGCGAAAGTTCTTTCAGTTTCCGCCGAGAAACGCCTGAACTTGTTTCTCGGTGTTTGTATGGTCAACTTTAGTCAATTCTCCTATTCCCGTATTTTCGAAAATCGTAGTAAGTAAAAAAATGTGTTTCCAAAGTCCCTACGTCATAAGATAGTAAATAAGCATCAACGTCGAACAAAAGAACTAAAGATTTAAGCAGTTTATAGTGGGTAATGAATAAATAGCTCGTGTTATTATAAGGTTGTTCGGAAAGTTATTTCGTTTTTTCCCGTCAGAGGACTTAATTACGTTTTTTCGAAACCAACTTCACACTTAAGCCGCATAACCATTATATGTCTTGAGAGCTGATATTGCAAGGCTTGTGTGTGAAAAAGTTCTATTAATTCTACGCAGTAGTTTTTGGTTGGTGCCCTTTTAAATATGAAGAGCAATAAGCAGCATTTTCGTCATATTTTACTTTTTTACTTCAGAAAAGGTAAAAATGCTGTCCAAGCGAGAAAAAAATTGACGGATGTGTATGAAGAAGCCGTGTTAACAGTACGCCAGTGCCAGAACTGGTTTGCAAAATTTCGATCCGGCAATTTTGATGTCGAAGATGCACCACGGTCTGGAAGGCCGGTCGAAGCTGACAAAGATGCGATAAAGGCATTAGTTCATGCAAATCGGCGAATAACCACACGAGAGATCGGTGAGAGATTAAATTTGTCGAATTCGACTGTTTATGGCCATTTGAAAGGCATGGGCTTAACCTCGAAGCTCGATGTGTGGGTGCCCCATGTCCTTACGGAGCGAAATTTGTGTCGTCGCGTTGACGTGTGTGATTCGCTCCTCAAACGTCAAGAAAATGATCCATTTTTGAAGCGGATTATTACTGGGGACGAAAAATGGGTTGTATACGACAATGTTAAACGCAAGAGGTCATGGAGCCGAAAAGATGAACCGGCTCAAAGCGTGTCAAAAGCCAACATTCACCAAAAAAAGGTGATGCTCTCCGTTTGGTGGGATGTCAAAGGAATCGTTTTTTTTGAGCTTTTGCCGGACAATACAACGATTAATTCAGAAGTCTATTGTCATCAACTGGACAAATTGAATGATTCACTTAAAGAGAAGAGGCCCGAATTAATCAACAGGAAGGGTGTAGTGTTCCACCAGGATAATGCGAGACCTCACCCAAGTTTGGTCACTCGCCAAAAACTTTTACAGCTTGAATGGGACGTACTGCAACATTCACCATATCCTCCAGATCTGGCGCCTTCCGACTACTATTTGTTCCGGTCCCTGCAAAATTTTTTGGATGGCAAAACCTTTACCTCAAATGAAGATGTCAAAAACCACCTGAACCAGTTTTTTGCCAGCAAGGACCAAAACTTTTATGAGAGGGGAATTATGTTACTGCCAGAAAGATGGCAAAAGGTGTTGGACCAGAATGGCCAATATATAATTTAATAAAATATTTATTCATTATACGAAAACTGCCTTTCATCTTCCCCAAAAAAAAAACGAACTGACTTTCCGAACAACCCAATACTTTATAGGTCATGTGGATATAAATAATCATAAATTTTATTATTCTTTATTTATTTCATTTCATTTCATTGTATTTCATTGTTAAGATATACTAAACTTGACTTCAAGCAGTGTTTCGTTACTGCTTTCTTATATATGAATAGATTCATAGTAGTCCGTCCACATACATATGTCGTAGTTCATTTTTCTATTATTTATTAGTCCTCCTTTACTAAAAATATTAAAAAAAAAATTCCCAAATTCGCCCCATATAAGTGGCCAATTAAGCCCATTAAAGAATTGCGTACTCCAAAAGCGACGCCTCTGAATACGGCGGCGTTCTCGCATAATCCCATTGGCGGTACCGTCGGGGACAATACCCATAGCGTACCTCCTTTCACCCATGTGTGAAAACTGTTTTTGTTCGGGAAAGTAAAGGGCCTTTGTGTGTCGGCGCCTTTGATATGGAAACCACTCCTCACCACAAAAGAATTACTGAATGATTTCGCCTTTGGTAAAAAAATGTTAAAAAACATTACTATAAAAATATTAAGGTGAATCTATGGGCTGCTTTTTGTAATATTAGTCATTTTGCATTAAAAGAGTTAACCAAAAAGGTAATAATTTCTGTACAAAATATAATTTGACATTCTGACAACATTGTAGCTGCTGAAACTGGTGTGTAAATAGAGAAACAACTTTGTTTTCTACACGACTTTTATACAGGTAAATTAAATTAAATTAATTTCAGATAAAAGCTTTATATTTCACATTAATATCATTTGATTTGGCATCCAGAGTGAAACAGAACCACATGCAGTGGTTTTCAATCTTATTTGAAACAAAACAATATTAAAAATAATAATCATAATTAATTACCTGTGGAAACGACACTTGTCAAAGAACCCAGAAATGTTATTTACTTACAGGTCTATTAAAAACTGTCGCGTAACGTTCTAATAAAATGGTAAAAATGGTAAATGTTTACCAGGTTACCAGATTAAAATAGTTATATTAAAAGTTGTTACGTAGTAAGATATTCTATTTTCGGCGCCTTTGTGCTATTTGGAATCATTCTGCTGATGGATGTCACTTTAAGAAATGTTATATAACAATTAGCTTTTAATTGTGAAAGATTGACGGCATACTGGAAAAATATCCTTAAAATATTCTTTCCCTGCAGTAAAAACCCAATTGAAATGCATGTTTGCAGGTAGAATGAGGTGGTCCAGGAATGGACAACTTCTGAGATGTCTAAGAGTGTCAGTGAGTAATCTTAGTTGAGTATTGCCTCTTTATGCTGAATTTTTTCATCAGAGCAAGAAACGCACATATTCACCACAAGCGTCCTCCGAAAACGAGCCATCACGATATAAACATGCTGCATTTTATTGGTCTGGTGCTATCTTTGATTGTAAAAATACCAGAATCTCAGAACTTGACCATTTTCTTGCCTTACAAGTTTGTCTTTTCTGCATATTTTTTCTACCAGTTACTCGTTTCCCATCCTCAGGTGACTTTATCTCGAAATTGTTTTCACTCTTTTATTTGTCTTGGGATTTATTTCCCTCTTGCCTTTAAATAATTGTTCTAATTCCAGTTCGCATGGGGAAGATGTCAATAGAGCTGCCTTGCTGAAATGGAAGTAGATTTGGAATAAACGATTGATCTCCCTGAAATTGAACTGAGGTGTCTTTTACTTGATGAAAATCCACTGATAGATTTTTTTATTTTATATATTTATTATAGGTTAGTTTTGGTTAGTTTTCACATATTTTATTTTTCTGCATATTGTATTTATGATTTGCCATAATTGTATCGACAAAACCCGGTCAATAAATTCTATTCTATTCTACTCTCTATATACATTTTATTTTTTATCAGAAATTGGCATTTAACTGTATAGCCAATTTAAAAAAAAAAACGCATTAAGTAAATACATAAAAATGGTGCACCTAAAGAATCTGGGGATAAAACGTCAATTTATGGCGACCTCTGGTGGCATTCCGAAACGATCGTCCGGCCGCGGTGTCATCACGAAAAACACGCTAAGCAGGCGGTGAAAACAGGCCAGGAAACGATAATTCATTCGTAATATCGAAATCACGGTAATCTGTGGTCAATTTAACGCCCACCGGGCTACTTCCGTCGCTTCTTATTTAAATTGTTGTTTTAACGTGTGATTTCCTAGCCGCCTGCGTTCGCAATTACGAAAACAAAGGACCGGCGACAGTTGCGAGTCTCCCGTTCGCATTCCTGTCGAAAAAAATGATTAGTAATCGGCAAACGTCGTCGGACGAAAAGAGCCACGTCCCATGTAATGGGTGTTTGTTTGGTAAACCCGGTGGCGCCTGCTTAAAGCCGCGTCATCTGCTTAGAAACCACCCACGGACGGGGTCAAAATTAAATTCGGAATCCAAGAAACATTTTGAAGTAAAAATAGTTTTACGTAATTCCACACAGCTTCTTGCTTCTAAAACTGCCTTACTTTTTATCGTTCAAATAGTATTTCAAATGATAATGAACTAAAAGAAAACTGAAAAAATACGATGTGTACGGAGACTTCCCAAATTCCGGAAATTTTTGTTATCCCAATCCGCGAACGGTAAATCCGCGCAAACATCCGCAAATTTGGGCCGAGTGATAAATCTGTCAAGAAGGCAAATTCGGGTGTTGATTTGGGAGGCGAAACGAAATAAACAGCTCCCGAAAGAGACCACATGTGGCCGTGCAGTGCGAATTATTAAAACCGTAAAATGACGTTTGGGTTGTATTAAATGTCGCTTGGCAACGTAAACAATAAACGTTTCGCTTTTTTGTTTGTTTAGGCGTACGCGGTGAAACGCTAACTAAATCGATCTCTCTCGGATAACCAAAACTATCCTCGGACGGAGGCGGACGGAGGATACAGGATAAGAGAAATAAACAAATCACGATGTTTTGCCGCGTTTCAATTTCTTCGTCTTACCAAACTCTTTTGATTTTTTGATTATTTGCTGAAAACACAATATGAAAATGAAGAGCATTATATTTATGACATGAGCTATGAGCGGGTTCGCACCATTTAATAAAAAATTATTGGGATAATGAACCAAACTTAATCCTTACATCGCAGAAGATCACACGAGAAAACTCTGAGCTGGATGGTAGGGTTTCATTTACTGCTCTCATGCAGTTTAATACTATAAAAAATATAAATAATATATCTTCGAACCTTCTAGAAAAATGTAGTACACCTTTGGTAAAGGAGAATCTTCACCACGCGGCCATAGAATTTATCTTGCATTAACAGATTCGAAAAATTGACAAACATTTTTTTTTGTTTTGTTTATTAGATTACGCTCGTCTCCGTAAACGAATACTTTACCACGTCAGTTTCGTTTCCACGGATCCGGGCCACTTCGGACATTTCCTCTTAAAACTGACAAGCAAAAGGGATACTGAAAACGCAAACGGCGGTCACTACTTAACAATACGCTGACGCTAATGTTCTATTGACTGGTAGAAATCACATGACAGAACACAACCGATAGCCAGTAATAATTTGTTTTAAACATAATTCCGTTGATGTTTTAAACTAATAATTGGTCCAATGGTCCAAAAACACCGTTAATAATTGTATCCCAATCAGTAAGCTTTGTATATTTGCTAAAATTTTGGAGAAGCTTGTTTATAAATACCTTTAATTTAAGTGAAGAGGCAGATTATTCCAGAACACCATGGTTGGTTAGACTGGACAGTCAACACCGATCTCAGCAAGGCTTTGGGTGTCTCAAGGTTCCCATTTAGGGCCTCTGTCTTGTATAATTTATATTAATGATGTAACGAAATGTTTTCTGCATAGCTTATTTTGTTTTTATGCTGACGACCTGAAAATTTTCGGAAAAATTACTACATCTTCCCTACTGCGTAAAGTTACAGGAAGATCGGAGAGTAGTCGCTGATATTCTGTTCTTGAATACAATTTTAAATGGTCTCGCGGACTTCTCTGAGTAGTTATTACTCCCTTAGAAACAGCCTTCACTGGTTGGATCTGGAGGTTTATTTACTATGTCACATGATTCCTTAAAGAAGACACGGACCATTAGACTATTGGATCCACTTCAGTCGATCTCTGAAGAAGCCAACAGGATGATTGGCGAAACGTCAGAAAGTTCGACTCAGCAAAATTCGACGCAGGAGGAATCCAGAAGTTTTGTAAAAAGTATATCGTTACTCATCTGTTCTATGCTAATCTTTAAACAAAGAGGGCGCTGTTGTGGGCTTAACCTGTTGTGTCCCAAAATAAAAAAAATCTTCCGCAAATCTGTTGCAGTAGTTTCGATTGTTTGTTCGACAAAACCGTAGAGAAAAAAATGTCGCGGAAGTGTCTCCGACGCAGGAAGTGCACCGTCTGACAAAAAACAATCGGATCTGAGCTCCGGCTTGGCATTTATTTACGATAACAATGAAAACGCTTGACTTTTCGAGGAACCTCACTTGCTACACCGACTTATATTGTCCAATAAACGGCGTCAAATCTCAGGTACGAAAGAATGGAACCACTCGAAAAGTCAATTTCGAAGGGTACCGATAATTACCACGTAAAGTACTGTTACGGTGTTTACTCTCGAGTCTGGCGTTTGGGGGTTTATGGTTTATCGGACGCCAGGAATATTTTGTAGTTCGGTAGTTGAACAAAATTTTAATTTGAGAATTATTGCTTAAAAAAAAAAAATGTATTAAATAGTATTAAATCAGTTTAATATTAAAGTTTTCTAGTTTTTAAAATTCAGATAGTATATCAAATAAAATCTAAATTATTGAACAAAAAAAAAAGTGATAAGTGGAAACCTAAAAACTGAACATAAAGTATATTGGCATTAATATCATAAAATGGTCTATATTTTATATAGATCAAGCAGACACTGCTGCACCAGGTAATTTTTTAATTTTAAATCATTATTATATCGGGTGCCGAGTTTGAATAAATTTTAATAAGCCAAACTTCATTTATTAAATTAAATATGATGCCAAAATTGCAAAAAGGTCAACAAATACCAGCGAATATTTTCCATGACTCTATTTCCAAAACTGGACAATGACATATCACAGAAAGAAGCCGTTCGGCGAGAGGTCAGGTGACCTGGGGGCCAAAGCATTCGGCACCTTGGGCCAATAATATTCCCGTTAAAAGTATTTCCGTGTAATATTCAATATATTCAAATGATAATTGTATATATTTTTTTATGTAGATATATCACATCTTTTCCAAAATGTAGTTATAATAATACAGGCATCACCACCAAAAAAACATCATCAAATATGAAAGTCCAGTGGTATACGAGGTTTGTCAAAAAATGTCAAAAGATGGTAACAACTGTTCAATGGTAACTGTCAAAACACGTCACAAATTTACCCATAAGTAGCGCTATTAAGTAGTGAAGGAAATATGGGTGATTCGTTGAAAGTGTGATTGGTTGTATTGTTTGTTCGTTTGTTTACCACTTAGAAAAAATGTTAGGAAGCTTTTCTAATACGTGAATATGCCATCAGGACTAGAATTGTACTAGACGGTGTAGAGAAGTAGCAGAATAAGTGTAGACGAAATAGGATATTTTTTTTTGCTAAAATTAATAATAATAGTTCAAACTTACTGAGACATGTTTTACATTCAAGAAGAATTTACTTAATCTCTCATTTATTTAGTTTCATTAAGCTGGGACACGATTTCTTTCAAAAACCCCTATTTTTTTGTCTTATTCTAAATAAATTTTTTCACTCTTTTACTGCGTTCTTTCCAAAAAGAAAATGCGTTATTTTTCTGAATGTCAATGATTGTTAATTGAGATTAAGCATTGAATATATAAAGCTTTAAGATGGATCCTACCTGCCAGACTTCGTGATGATCATC
The DNA here is from genome assembly GCF_029955315.1 of Cylas formicarius. Taxonomy (NCBI): domain Eukaryota; kingdom Metazoa; phylum Arthropoda; class Insecta; order Coleoptera; family Brentidae; genus Cylas; species Cylas formicarius. The sequence goes on along the minus strand of NW_026844347.1, from coordinate 38,576,891 downwards.
TCGGTCTCCATGGCGTGGAACTTGGTCCACAGGTCCCTGTTCTTAAGTGTGACTTTGCACCTCGACAACTGGTAAGGATCTGGAAGACAGCATACTCTGTAGTATTATCGAATACTCGATTGGAAATACAAATACCAACAGAAAAAGCAACCTTACTTTGTCTGTATTAATTCAGGATCCTCTCAACTAATGATTAAGAATGTATCACTCGTATACAATGCAGTATAGTCACCACTTATAACTACCGACTTCATTTGTGTACGGGTTGTCCGAAATAAGGTTTCCAATTTTTTGCACATTATCGACAGACCCTGTACATTATCGAAAAAATGCTAAAGGCGTATTTGGTTCTTAAAAATAATGTTTCTTTTTCTGAAACCATGAAGTACGTTGTAACAGTAAATGACGTCATCGCGTCGCGAGAAATAGTGATTTCAATGTGTAATCACAAATAATTTACTTTTGAAAGCAATAATTTTCAGGATCTTTTACATTTTTGCCTATAGTTGAAAAGCCCTGTATATAGTCGAAAAAAAAAGTTGAAATAAGAGTCCCTGATCTTTCACGTTTCCCGGGCGAAGAATTTTGGCCATCGGGTTAATAGTTTCTTAGAAAATATTTTTGTTCAAAATAACCAAAAAAAAAATTGAAAATTTTTGAAAATTACTCGGCCATATTTGATTGCGCCCAGTTTCTGTGGTTTAGATGTGGGTGTAGACTTTTAATTCTGTTCTGAATTTAAATGCATAAACAATCCATACGGGCTTTATGACCATGCATTTTTTATCATATCAAAATTTTTAGTGTTTGCAAATGACGAGCACACTCTGCACATTTTTGACAATTTTTTTTTCGGTAGAAGATTTTTTTTTCAGTCGCGTAAACAGTTTTTGACAAATATTTTTTTTTGTAGACCTTGCAAACGCGAGTTTTAACTTTTTAAAAATACTTCATACCTAATAGCGTTATCATTTTTTTTTGCAGAGGTGAAAACTAGTATTTTTTAGAAAATATTCAAAAACTATTAGGTTTGGTATGTATGTATTATTGACAAAAAAGTTGATGAATTTTAAAAAGAATTCAAAACAAAGTTTCAAAATATTGCAAATTTTTATATCCTCTTTGCCATTTTGCTTATCGGCTTGATACCTAATATTTCAAACCTCCGCGATTCCAAATAGATAAGAACTAAAAGTTCAGATTTTCACGAAATTATATATTTTGACATGACAATTGTTTTGACAACACCGTGTCTTTATCAAATGTCACATTTGATTGAAGATGGTTCAGCAGTTGCTTGGATGATGTTCCTCTTAATTATTATTTATTTTTTATTTATTTATTTATTATTGAATTATACAAACCGGTGGATTGAAGATGGTTCAGCAGTTGCTTGGCCGGCAAGGTCGCCTGATCTTGAACCCTTAGATTGCTTTTTATGCGGAACCCTGAAAACTTTGGTTTATGCAGAAATTTTTTTAAACCAGAGAGCAACTGGTAGCTAGCAGAAACTATTCGTGCTGACACTGAGACCATTGCCAAAGCCAGCAACTGGGTGGACATTTCGAACGACTAATTTAGCAAAATAAAATGTAAATAATTAAAAAGTGAAGGAGTTTCTTGTAAATAGTCTTTCAAATTTCAAATGCTTGTAGCTCAGTTAGTGTATATGTTCATTTGACGTTTTAACTTGAAATCATCCAAGCAACAGACTCCCGAGCTATGGCAGTCATGTCGTGGGACACCTTGTACAATTTTTTTATCATATATCATTAGAAGTCATTCTTTCTACCCAGCAAAAACCTACCTTCGAAGTTGTACAATTTCGAATGCTCCGTCCTATCAATTCCGTAAACGAAATCCATAATTTGCCAATTCTTCGATCACTAATCACTCAAGGGCCACCGATTTGTCCGACTCGTACCGCGTTGACGCTCAAACTATTTCGGTACTATCCGAAGGGAGCCGTTTTAACACCCTCGCAATGGTACCACCCCTTGCCCTATAACGTTCCGACCCTATTGGTTCGACCGTATTGGCGCCCGATGGGGGTGGTTTAAAATGGTACCTCTAGGCCTTGCGGTCTTCTGGTATTCCGACTCGCGCCCACAGCTGTTATCGTCCGCATGGGCATTAGCGTTAATGAGTGTACGGACGTCAGATTACGTTGTTTTCTTTTTGGGGAGATGACTCATTAAATGTCGATTGTTTTAGAAAGTCGCAGGGGAAAGTTTCTCCGAAAGCCTCCTCGTATAGCCTCCTACCTTTCCCGAAAACGGTCCCGGTGATTGTTCAACGAGAAAACTTGTAAAATATTTTTGAATTACCTTTGTTGAATGTTCACGTTCGAAATTTATAATTTATTATTGTTGAGTTGTAAAATAATTTTTATTGTCGCTCAATGAATGATCAAATTATACGGGGGGTTCCGAAATTTCGTGACCAAATTGTAACAGTAATAATCAATTAATTAATTAAGTCAATTACGTTTCTTGATTGTTCACGTTTGAAATTTATAATTTATTTATAACCATCAGTTATTCCTGTGTGTGTGGCCCAAATTGTAATAATAATAATATATTAATTAATTACTTAAACTGCGTTGGTTGAATGTTCACATTTAACTTATAATTTATTCGGTTTAGTTCGAATTTATTGAATTTATAAAATAATTTTTATTGTTGCTCAAAGAATAATCGAATTATACAGTGGGTCAAATTGTAATAATAATAATTAATTATATTACGTAAATTATTTGTTGAATGTTCATGTTTGAAGTTTCTAATTTATTTTTTTTATTTTATTTTATTTATTATTTAATTTTGTTCTATTTATAACATAATTTTTATTTGCGGCTCAAGGTGGTTCCGAAATTTAGATGCCAAATTGTGATAATTATGTTTAATTAATTTATTACGATTGTTGAATTTAGTTGATTTATAAAATAATTTGTACTGTGGCTCAAATAATGATTAAATTATAATATAATATTAATAATATTATATTATATATAATATAATCAATATATTAATTATCTAATTAATACCTAAATTACGTAAACTACGGTTGTTGAACACTCGTCTTTGAAATTTATAATTTATTGATTCGGTTTAGTCGAAATTACCTAATTCATTTATAAAACAAATTGTATTGTGGCTGAAGGAACGATCAACTTATACAGGGGGTTCCAAAATTTCACGTTTGCAATTTATAATTCATTTATAATAAATATTTATTCGCTTTAGTTGAAATTAATCTATTTTTGAAATAACTTCTATTCTGGCTAAAAGAGTGATCGAATTATACGGAGGGTTCAGAAATTTCTGAGCCAAAATAATAATGATTAATTAATTACGTAAATTGTTGTTAAATGCTCGCCTTTGAACTTTAATCATTATTTATAATAATTGTTTATTCAGTTTAGTTGGAATTAAGTGATTTGTGAACTATTTTTTTGTTGCTCAAGGAATGATACAATAATACAAGGAATTCCGAAATTTCTGAGCCAAATTGTAATAATAATAGTAAAATAATTACGTAAATTACGTTTATTAGATACTCAATCGCCTTTGAAATTCATAATTTATTCATAATCATTAGTTACTCAGTTTAGTTGGAATTAATTGATTTATTAAATAATTTTTATTGTGGCTCAGGGAATTATCAAATTGTACAGGGGATTTCGAAATTTCTACGCCAAGTTGTAATAATAATGAATGCTCCCCTTGGAAATTTATAATTTATTTATAATAATTAGTTACTCAGTTTAGTTGGGATTAATTGATTATTAAATAATTTTTATTGTAGCTCAAGGAATTATCAAATTATACAGGGGTTCTGAAATTTCTGAGCTAAATTGTAATAATATTCATTAATTAATAAAGTAAATTACATGTGTTGAATGCTCACCTTGGGAATTTATAAGGTATTATTTGTAATAATTTGTTATTCAGTTTAGTTGGAATTAATTATTTTATTAAATAATTTTTATTGTAGATCAATGAAATATCAAATTATACAGGGGTTCTGAAATTTCTGGCCAAAGTTTTAAAAAGGAAAATAAATTAATGAACTACGTAAATTATAAGTTATTTATAATATTTATCTATTCGGTTTGGTTAGAATTAATTGAATCGTAAAATAATTTTTATGTTATCTTATATTCTCTTAGTACTAATGTGATTTTTTTTATACCTACATGTACGTGATGAATTGATAATATATAACGTTTATATTTTTATAACATCAAGAGCTAAGTTTTTGAGACAAAGTATAATTAATATCGCATTTCTGCAACTGGTACTCGATGACTCACGTTTGTTTATCATCGATGGTAGGTACACGGAGGCAATTTTCTCAGCAGCTATCGAAACAGGGTCGTAAACGACCCCAAAACCGAAAAATATGTTTTTCTTGTGCGATACGCAAATATTCGAGCTTGCCCTTCGTACCCTTTAATTTGTTTACTCGCGTGTTCCTCGACGAATCGGATGTCGGATTTATCGCCGAAATTGCTCGCCTATCTTAATCGAGAAGTTAGTCACCTATCGGGCAAACAGTTTCTATTCTAGTCGCAATACCGTGCGATAAAGAATGTCGCGTCTTAAGCGGTTATTAATGGCGCTTACATTTGCACACTGTTAAAGCTGAGACAAATTCAGATCTTTTTTGGTAGACGCTTTTTATTCCATCTTTAAAAGGAAAGTGGGGGGTTGGGGGAGGTTCTGGAACACCAAACGAGCTTTATAATATATTATAATATAATAAATCGTTAATTATAAAAGATATGATATATGATAAAAGAGTTGGTATGGTATGGACAAGAAAGGGTTGTAATAAACAAAATACGCGACATTTCAAGATTGAAGAATAAAAAGAAACTTTTACGCAGGTGTTCAAACAGTCTGTCAAAATAATATATTTCATTTATTTATTTATTTATTTTTTTGAAAAAAAAAAGAAAGTTAAATACGAAAGTTATAGATAAGTTTACCAAACTTTTACATTTTTATGGAACACCCTGTATATTATTGTGTTAGTAGATACTTCTTTTTACAATCTTTCACTCAATGTTGGGTTGTTATGGTCTACTCCGAGTGTTTTCGGATTTTACAACTACAATTTTATAAAATAGTCCAGTCATTTATTCTATACTTGTATTGAAGTTAATATATATAACGTTTCCTTAAGGGTGGTTAGATGAGCAGCCATGTATAACGTATCCCTACGGTACCAATAAAGACATTTTGAATTGAATTGAATTAAATTTGTTCATATTTAGTTCTTTCCGTTGAATAAAATTTAAAAAATGAATAAAAAATTGTTATTATTAAACCACCTCTACCCAAGTACGACTTCAACATTATGTATTTATTGCACGGTTGAGGAATAAAAAGAAGCTTTCATACTGGTGTCCAAGTAATCTGTAGAAGTATATTTCATTCATTTATTTTTTTTTTGAAAAAAAAAATGTTAAATACAAAATAAGTCGTAGGAACCAAATTTTGATATTTTTCATAGAACACCCTTTATATTGTGTTAGTAGATACTTCTTTTTGTACTCGATCACCCAATGTTGGGTTGTTATGGCCTACACTGAGGGTTTTCGGATTTTTTGCCATGTTTTCTTTATAAATGCTCTATCCTTAACATTTTATTGGGTTGTTCGGAAAGTCATTTCATTTTTTTTTTGGGAACATGAAAGACAGTTTTCGTATAATGAATAAATATTTTATTAAATTATATATTGGCCATTCTGGTCCAACACCTTTTGCCATCTTTCTGGCGGTAACATAATTCCCCTCTCATAAAAGTTTTGGTCCTTACTGGCAAAAAACTGGTTCAGGTGGTTTTTGACCTCTTCATTTGAGGCAAAGGTTTTGCCATCCAAAAAATTTTGCAGGGACCGGAACAAATAGTAGTCGGAAGGCGACAGATCTGGAGAATATGGTGGATGTTGCAGTACGTCCCATTCAAGCTGTAAAAGTTTTTGGCGAGTGACCAAACTTGTGTGAGGTCTCGCATTATCCTGGTGGAACACTGCACCCTCCCTGTTGATTAATTCGGGCCTCTTCTCTTTAAGTGAATCATTCAATTTGTCCAGTTGATGACAATAGACTTCTGAATTAATCGTTGTATTGTCCGGCAAAAGCTCAAAAAAAAACGATTCCTTTGACATCCTACCAAACGGAGAGCATCACCTTTTTTTGGTGAATGTTGGCTTTTGACACGCTTGGAGCCGGTTCATCTTTTCTGCTCCATGACCTCTAGCATTTAACATTGTTGTATACAACCCATTTTTGGTCCCCAGTAATAATCCGCTTCAAAAATGGATCATTTTCTTGACGTTTGAGGAGCGAATCACACACGTCAACGCGACGACACAAATTTCGCTCCGTAAGGACATGGGGCACCCACACATCGAGCTTCGAGGTTAAGCCCATGCCTTTCAAATGGCCATAAACAGTCGAATTCGACAAATTTAATCTCTCACCGATCTCTCGTGTGGTTATTCGCCGATTTGCATCAACTAATGCCTTTATCGCATCTTTGTCAGCTTCGACCGGCCTTCCAGACCGTGGTGCATCTTCGACATCAAAATTGCCGGATCGAAATTTTGCAAACCAGTTCTGGCACTGGCGTACTGTTAACACGCCTTCTCCATACACATCCGTCAATTTTTTTCTCGCTTGGACAGCATTTTTACCTTTTCTGAAGTAAAAAAGTAAAATATGACGAAAATGCTGCTTATTGCTCTCCATATTTAAAAGGGCACCAACCAAAAACTACTGCGTAGAATAATTAGAACTTTTTCACACACAAGCCTTGCAATATCAGCTCTCAAGATATATAATGGTTATGCGGCTTAAGTGTGAAGTTGGTTCCGAAAAAACGTAATTAAGTCCTCTGACGGGAAAAAACGAAATGACTTTCCGAACAACCTTATATATTTTTGAAGCCATATCCTACAACGGTAAATTTATTAATTTAAAAATTATAAGAAGCATTTATACTGGTGTCCAAATAGCCTGTCAAAGTAATATATCTCATTTATTTATTTAAAAAAAAAAAAGTTAAATACAAAAGTTATAGAAAAGTCTGAAAGAAACAATTTAAAATTAGTTTCAAATATACACGGTAAATCATGAATATGTAGGAAACCAGAGTTTTATATTTTTCATGGAGCACTCTGTATATTATTTTATTAATATTATTACTAAGAATAAAGTGCAGAGGAAAACCTATTATGCACATTGATAGTTAGTAACACAACACATATAATGAACATTTAGTTATTGCTGTGAAACAATACACTGTCTTCTGGGGGTAAACTGAATGTCCTGTTACTTATAAAATGAAGGCGATGCGAAGTCCTGAATTGTTCCTTCCTTATTTTAAATGGATGACCACGTAGGCGTTCATCATTGCTTAAGACCACAAGGGGCACGTCAGATGGAAATTGGTCATGCGCGAACCTATACATTTGAATGAGATCCCCTCGCAGCCGACGCTGACTTAATGTTGGCAGACTAAGCAGTTTTAGACGGTCGTCGTAAGCTGTAAGCTGAAGTGGCCAGCGCGTAGCGGCTCGTTGCACTCTTTCCAGAACATCACAGTCACGCAATAGCCATGGGTTCCAGACTGGGGAAGCAAATTCCAGGATGGGGCGAATGTAAGCGGTGAAAAGCCTGCAAGCGATGCGAGGACTAGGATTTTTAAAAGTCTTTTTTAACAAAAATAACGCGCAGTTTGCTTTCTGTGCAATATTTGATACATGCGCAGACCACGCAAGATCGTTAGTTACTGTCACACCTAGGTCCATCTGAGAATCGACACTTGACACAAAGTTTTCATTGATAGAATAGCTAAAACCATGATTGTTCTTGCCAACATGCATCACAGAGCACTTTTGAGCATTCAGCGGTAATAGCCAAGTTGAACACCACTTGGAAATAGTATTCAAGTCTCTCTGCAATACGTCCGCATGTGTTGAAGGATTTCCAAAATAATTTAGTGTCATCAGCATAAGCGCTCAGATGAGAATCAATGCTGGAGAGCAAATCCACCGTGTACACTAAGAATAGCACTGGTCCCAGCACCGATCCCTGGGGAACACCACTAGGCACGTTCTGTGGCAGTGAAAAAGCGTTACCAATTCGAACTCTGAACGACCGGTAGCTTAAGAACGCCGCTATCCACTCTAACAGTTTACCCCCTACTGCAACCTTTTCAAGTTGGAATAACAAGCGTCGCTAGTAGCTATTTCTTTTTATACTCGATCGCCCAATGTTGGGTCGTTATGGACTATACCGAGTGTTTATGTTTTTGACAACTGTAATTTTATGATGCCAACAATTTTATAAAATACTCCAGTCTTTTATCCTATACTTGTATTGAAACTAATTCGAATCGTTTATACAGGATGAATCGAATTAAAAAACATCAATTAAAGACGAAAAATGAAAAAATAAACACCCATACCAAAACTCTACTTTATTTCAATAGCCGAGTGAAAACTTCGCGCGAGTCGCCGCGTCGTACGGTTGCGACGCTGCCGCGTTTCCCGCCGGCGTCGCCACGTCGTTCATGTTCGCGTCGCGTCGTTTCAAATCCGATTTGACTAACAGGCTGACGACGGTGGAGGAGAGTAAGATCCCCTCGATCGTAAAGAACGTGTTCAAATATCCAATCGAGTCGATGAGCTGCTCGAACGTCAGCGTAAGGATGATCGTGAACAAGTACAGAAACGCGTTGAATGCTGCGCAGCTTATCGATTCGGGTACCGGGTAAGTAGCCTCGACGATGTATTCGAAACCGGCCATCATGGCCGGCGTCAGGCAAAACCTGGAAGGCGGAAAGATAAGTAATAATATTTGTAATGTGTTACCATGGGAAACGGAGCACAAAAAAAACTTCCAAATTTTAATGTAATACTATTAACAAATCGCTTTCATTGAAATGTTATAGTTGGTGTATTACCTATCTGGAATGACCTCGCTAGAGCTTATTTAGAAAAGAGTATAGTGACGTAAGCGGCGTAATGAACCGGTTTCGACCAGAGTCCGATCATGTGACTTCGAGCACAGCTGTTTTTTTGTATGTATTACGCGGATTCTGAGGTAAATAGGTTTCAACTACGTCTCTCATGGCCTGCTTCTGGAGAAACTTGGCAGATATGGTGTCCGTGGTCACCCCCAGGATCTTATCCGGTCATATTTAACTGACAGAACACAGGGTGTCGTCTTTAACAATGATATATCAGAGTTTAGGGTTGTGAGCAGTGGCGTGCCTCAGGGCTCCGTCTTGGGTCCGCTACCGTCCACTATTTACGTCATATTAACATCTTGTGTAAAAAACTTGCCTCTAATATTTTTGTAATACGTATTTTCCTCTATTTCACGTGTCCTAGTTCAAGAATTTTTTAAAAATGGTAAATTTTTTTCCAGAAAATAAGTTTTAATAGAAATAGCGATTTCAATATGAATTTTTTCAAATATCCCAAGACGAAAACCGCAAATACAAAAATTGAACCAATTAGTCATATTTTTTACGATTTTTGATTTGTGGCTAATTTAATTTACTCTGTAAAAACACAATTTTCTAGGTCTTTTGGATTTTTGCCTATAATTTAAAAACCCTGTATATAATCGAAAAAATGCCTGAAATAAATCTTTTTGCACTGGATTTTCTGCGTCTGCCGGTTAAAGAATTTTGCCAATCGGATGAACGATTATGGAGGAAAACATATTTTTCTGGAAGCTAAAATTACCAAAAAAAAAATCAAATATATTTCAAAAATACTTGGTAATATTTGATTGCGATCAATTTCTACAGTTTAAATGTGGACACGGACTTTTACTACTCTGCTAAATTTGAAGTTGATATCTGCAAATTTATGACACTTAACACATTTCTCATTTAGCGCGGAATATCGGGAACACCCTGTACAATAGGTGAAAACCTTAAATATAAATGTTTTTGCTATCTATGCGAGCTATATCGCAATTTAAAAGAAAGTGACCACGCAAAAGTTTGACATCGACCTTACCCGAATAGCGGAATTGCTATAAAACTTCCGATACGGCTCTTCTCTACGAGACTGATCACGACAGGAACGTAGGAGATTGACGAACTAATGAGGATGACAAACGACACCAGTCTGGAATAAATTTGTGGTAAGATTAATTCGACACCCTGTATATTGAAGCTGTTTAAGTGTATCATGATTTTGAAGAACATGCGCCGAAATATTTAACATTCAATAAAATCCGTTTTTTTGTGATTTGGGGAATACAAAGCCGGTCAAATTAGCAGACTAGTAGCATGTTTTCCACTGACTACGATGATGAAAACAGAAAAACAATTGAAAATGTACTCTGCTTAAATGTAACACCCCGTATATCTTTTACTCTAATATTAGCCTAAAATTGAAAATAACCGAATAACCGAGATGGCCATTTATTTCATTAAAACTTGCCTTTTGTCAATTTTTTAAAATCAAAACCCATGTGTTGAATACACTTCCATAAGGTAGTTCTGCCACACTTAACACCGGTTTCATATTTTTCAAGCCTCCTAATTAAGATATCTAATGGAGGCACGCTTTGTTCCTCGTATAATTGGTAAATTTTACGCCTATTATATCTTGATCACTTTCATCTACACTCGAGAAAATGTCAGCATCGTTTCCTTTTTTCCTCGCTGAACGAGAGTCAAATAAACATTGTTTATATCTTCCTTAGTCTCATAGAATAGTGTTTTCTACATTTGGGCGGGAGCATCTCCTGAGATACACTAGACTCGCACATATTTTGCATAATCCGCACACGATTCAACACACGCTGCATTATACACGAAATAAGAATGATTACTAATAAACTTAAACTAAGTAGTATACCAAACCAAAGAATATTAAACAGGTAGGTATAAAATTATTTTCTATTACAGACCACAATTTTACCTGAATACATGATAGATGTGCTTATCTTTGGACACGCTGTATACGCAAAAACCTATTCGCGACAGCAAGCATAAACTTACTTGAACTTGTGCGTCTTGTCCAAAATGACGCCGAAAATCACACTGCCGACACAACCCCCCATAATAATGGCCAGGAATCCTACGAGTCCGACGTCACTCTCGGCTCCCTTAAAAAAAGTCATCTGTCAAATTAAAGATGCCGTCAATGAAATTATCATGGCTGTCTTGTTTTTGGGATACAAAACCCTCGTATCTCCGTTGCGTTTTAAGTGATTGAAGAATTTGAAAATAAATTTTTTGGATTTCTTCTGATGAATCCAGTGGCGTACTCTATGTGATCTAACCGTTTATTAGTTATAAAGCAAACATATATTTGTTGAATGGAAACCTAGTATAGTATTTGTTACGTATATATTATATTTAATAATTAGTAATTAATTAATCTATTGAAAACAATATCCAACTAGACAATTATTAACAAACAAGAAGCTCAATACTTTATACGTTATGTGTTTTATAATTTTCAATTTATAGTCCATTATTACATTGATTAATTCGAAATAACAATATTTTTCTTATTTTTTCCATGACATTTAAAAGTATTATTGGTCTCCTTCGCGGAGTTTGGAAAAATAAATCAATTGCTCCTCGAAGTTCTGCTACAGGCTGGTATCGTGTTTTCTATACTTTATTTCGCATATATCCCCATAAAAAGAAATCTAATACTGAAAGATCTGGAGATCGTGAAGGATATCTTACAGGTACGTTTTGTTTTGTTTTAACAGTCCGGAGTTATGACTTGAGGCGCCATCTTGCTGAAGATACGAGGGCAGCGCCAAAATTTCGCGTCCAGAATATGAAAAAAACAAAGTAGAGTAACAATTTTTTATTATGTTTCAATATAATCCCCCTTAACTTCAATACACTTATTACATCTCTATATTAACAACTCAATCCCCTTAAAAAAATATTCTTTTGATTTGTCTGCAAAATGAACTAAAACAGCCTCTTTTAACTCAACTTCGTCGTTAAACCGCCGTCCACGTAAGTCCTTTTTCAAATATCCAAACAAATAATAGTCCCAGAGAGCCATATCTGGACTATAGGGAACCCACACTCTAAAATGGCAGCTTGTGCAACACCAGCAATATGGACAGGTACATTATAGTGCAAAGGACGCACGCCTCTGGTCAGTTTTCCTCGACGTTTTACACAAATGCAGTCTCTCAATTTATGGTAATATTTACCATTGACATTGGTATTAGTTTCTTTAAAATCTATCCAAAGAATTCCGTCACAATCCCGAAAGATCGTGGCCATCACCTTTTTTCTTGATTGGCAGACTCTGAATTTTCTTGGAAGTGCGTCACCCTTACGACGCCACTCCATTGATTCTTTTTTCGATAGAGGGTCATAACAGAGAACCACAGAGTTCCAAAAAAGACCGGGCACACTCTACACAATGTTGTTTTTGAATAGCCGAAAAGTTTTTAGGAACCCACCTTGCACTAACCTTATGCACACCTTCAACCGTCGATCACTGAATACCACCTCTTCCACAATCGGAACAATATCTTCCGTTATGACCTCCACTGGTCGACCAGTTCCTGAATCATCTTCAAGGGACTCCTGCCCATTCGAAAACGTTTTGCCCATTCTTTCACTACAGAATACAAAGGAGAACTTAAACGAAGACAAAGTTCTATCTTGATACTAGAGCTGCATCTATGTCAGGCCGGGAAATTTTGGCGCTAACCTCGTATATATCATTATCATTATCAACGAAGAAATAACCATATTAGAAGTCTTCCAAAAGAACTTTTAACTCTTAACTCTTAAACTTGTGTGGTATTGTATGCGTTGTATAAAACACACCAACATATCATATTTTTTATAAGTTGCATACACTGTCTTTATTATAGAAAATTAATTTAAATGAATTAAACACAAAAATAACAAATGGATAGGTAAAAAAATATAAATAAAAACTGACAATCCCGTAAGTTTTCGACACATTTACTTTTTTGTTTTTAATAGATGAGTCATGGCCTACTGATATAGTCTGCTTAACATTATAATAACGTAATGTTTGTCATATTAAGACATGATTATTTTTGAAAAAAAAATTTTCGTCCTGTTTTTTCGAAATTAAGTAAAGAGTCTTTTGTATAGTGATAACTGCTTGGACGTATTTTATTTTTTTACTGTGGCCCACTGATACAAATAAAGTAAAAGAGTGAAAAAAAAAAGATGAATTTTGAACTTAATTCTCAAAACAACTTTATAATAATATATATTTCTGCCCAAAATATCTATATTAAATTATGTACCTGTGTATGTCAAAAAATCATTTACCTACGTCACAAAAACTAGAAAATAACTGCTAAACTTCTTTCTTTTCACAGCAATCTATAGAGACGCACTTTACCGTATGTATTACTTTAGGAGCAATAAACCTATTTTCCATGTATTTAGTTTGCTAAAATGTATAATATAAGCTTTGTCCGATAGAGGGGACATGGCGGATACTTCCACACGACTTACGGGAAAATAGTTGAGATATATGCTGTTCTCTATGAGACCGATGGCGTTTAAAACGCCAGTCGGCAAACCCAAAGACCAGATAATCATCCAGAAGTTTCTTTCCTTGAACATCGTCAATACCTGTTTCATATACGGTTCTTTGACGTCTCTGTCGACCAGAGCCAACTGTGACGGACTTGGTGGCAGCGCTGGCTTCGATCTGAAAACTGACGTTGCGTTGGTTCGTTTCTCACATGTTTTTGGGGTATGTGGAGCAAAATCTAAATTTTCTGAATACTTTATTATCTAGACAGGGCACGAATACGCTGTTATAGCGACTTCATCATTTAAGCTGTGTGACTGTATTTGGCTACAGTATGGTCATAGATATAAGAAAGTGACTAACTGATGCGAATAAAGGAAAGACCCGGGCAAGCTGTAAGGATGAAATATGGCCGAACAGGTCCGTAATCTGCTTAGAACTTAATTATTTGCGGTAGGTATAAAAATATTTTCTATTACGAACCACAATTTTACCTGAATTTAAATTCCGAAATTTTAGGTAATAATCTTGTTCCATTGTATGTTGATGACCACCCTTGGATAATCCCATTTAAAAGCAATTGGTCACTTTCTTATATCTATGAACAGACCATAGCTAAAAATTTACATTAGATGCAGAGAAGAGATTCTTATTATGATTGGACATTTTAAGAATTTTTATTTTAAGAGAAATGATAGTTAAGGCCAATGCACAGTTGAGTGCCATCAGCGCAAAAAGGATAATCGCACTGTAATGGCGTTGTAAGCCTGGATGTAGTCATCGCAATCGGAGCTGAACCTAAAATACTAACTTCGTAAACAGCCAAAAGCCTAGTTAAGTGTTCCTTTTTGTGTTTTCTCAGGACGATACCAATTTACGTTAGTAAGAATTGAAATGAGGATTTCACTGATTTATCACGTCAAAAGCTTTTGCTAAATCCAAGTGAGACCAAGACAGTACTTTTGTTGTCATCGCAAGCCTTAAAAATATCATCTGTTACATCTGCAACACATGTATAACCAGATCTAAGACGCGATTGTGTGCGTGGGGGGCAAAATATTGTAAATATGATAGCAGTGATCAAACTATGTAGGTGTAGGTAACAAGCAAGCATCATATTTCATTCAGGTTTTCTTCTTCAACAAAACAATGACTTACACAAAACAACCACCAGGAAGACAACCCCTGTAGCGATCGCTTGGTACAGGAACATGTCGAATAGCTGAGATTCGGTACGATCACCCATTTCGACGAGGTAGGGCGATACCACGCACCCCAACGCGGCACCTACAAGCGTCAGGATATCAGAATAGAAGATTTTTCAAATATTTTGATTCGCAACTAAACGATGTCCACTAAGAAATCCATAGAAGGTTTCGCAGTAATTTTGCAAAATACCAATGAGAAAAAATTGGCACTGCAATAAGTAAGTTAAGTGAGAAGATTAAAAAAAAATACGGGTTTAATAAAATTTTGCTAGTTTTATGCACGAAAGTGTTATGCATATATTATTCATTTCTGGCCCATTAATAACGAGTTTGAGACATTGACACATTGATACATTGATTATATGAGCTTTTTAAATAAATTTTGAGTTACACTTATATTTAAGATATTCTGCAATTATAATATCTATCTACTTAGCTGTTAGCTTAACATTAGTATATTTTTAATTATATTTTGATTGGCGTAGAATGTCTGGGATATACGATGGATTAGACGATGAAATATTTATAAGTATTGGCATATAAAATAAATATAATATAAATATATATAATAGCGTTATATATATATATATAAAAATATAAATGCTTTTCTTCTGTCTTACAATACTTGCTCTGAATGTTCCAATGCCATAATAAAATTTTGACATTTTTGCTGACATTAAAATAAAGGTTTCGGTCACAAACGTTCATAAGTGCGAACCTGCCATGGCGATTGAGCGCTTACCAAGTTGCATGCCCAAAATGGCGACGGCGCACGCCGTCGACACCTGAGACGAACCGAACCACGTGGTGGCTACTTTGGAAGGCACACTGGCCAGGTAAATTTGAGCCACGGCGCACAGTCCTTGGGCAACGACGATGGTCCAGAATCTGGACGGATCTGAGCCCAGCAGTTTTAGAAGGTTGCCGACCAGCGTCAAGAGGGCCGCCGTGGCGAAAGTAAATTTCAAACTCTGGAACGATCAGAATAAGGAAACCATCGTTACCTTCGCAAAATGCGAAAAACGCGAATGCGAATTTTTGAGTTTAGTTTATATAAGCTTTTTTACCTCACTAGGTCTGCAAAGGGCCTACAGGGTGACCCAATTATTTTTATCGAGCACAGTATGTCTAAAATTCGTTGTTCGGGTTTCTGAGCTGCAGGATTATTTCGAAAATTTAGCGGTTTGAGGCATCGAAAAGAAAAAAAACCTTCTATAGAGATTTTTTTTACGCAGAATCCATTGGACTAGCTAGTTTTTTCAGATTTTTTTTTTTGAACGATGACAAAGTTGTGTATTTTTAAGGACTTTCAGAGTATATACAACACTTTTTTAATTTGTTTTTAATTCAATTCTGTATTGAAAATTATAATATTTTAATATGACTTTTTATATTGGGCTGTGAATGCAAATAAATCATTATTCTTGTTAATATATAATTAACAATTAGTTTTAGTTCAATAGTATCAATTACTACCTAGAATTAAATTATTGTTTTAACTTAAAAAATTTATTCGAGAACCATTTTTATCCGTGTTGTCCATTTTCGTCTCGCAAAATTAGTTTAAATCTAAATTTACAGCTAATGAAACTGCTCAAATTTTCTTGTTCTGCGCAGCGCACATTGCACATTTCTTAATTCCATTTTAGTGGCATTTTTAGCAATGCTTAGGAAAATTCTTATCTAAATATAAACCTATCAGTGGAGAATTATGCGTCTTCTTCGCATATTTCTGGTATGATATTTTCCAATATTCCCGGATATGGTCTGTTCATAGATATAAGAAAGTTGCCAATTGCTTTTGAACGGAATTATCCAAGGGTGGTCATTAACATACAATGCAACAAGATTATTACCTAAAGTTTCGGAATTTAAATTCAGGTAAAATTGTGGTCCGTAATAGAAAATAATTTTGTACCTACCTGTGTTTAATATTCCTTGGTTTGGAATATTACTTAGTTTAAGTTTATTAGTACCATTCTTTTTTCGTGTGTAATACCTCGTGTAATACGTGAGTGTTAAATCGTGTGCAGTCTAGTGTATCTCAGGAGATGCTCCCGCCCAAATGTAGAAAACACTATTCTATTGAGACTAAGGGAGTTATAAACAATGTTTATTTGACTCTCATTGAACGTGGTGCCAGCAAGCAAGCATCTTTAGAAGAAACGGCCAAATTTCAACATCAACTGTATGGAAAATAGTGAATAATCCCATTTCAGCGAGGAAAAAAAGAAGCGATGCAGACATTTTTTCGAGTATAGATGAAAGTGATGATCAAAATATAATACGGCGTAAAATTTGCCAGTTATACGAGGAACAAAGCGTGCCTACATTAGATATCTTAATTAGGAGGCTTGAAAAAGATGAAACCGGTGTTAAATGTGGCAGAACTACCTTATGGAAGTGTATTCAACAATTCGGAAATGGCGACTGGAATATCTAAAAAAAATTAGGATTTACAGAGAACAACAAAGGACAATTATTTACTTGGATGAAACCTGGTTCGACACTTATGATACCCAGGGTTGGGTTGACTCAACTGATAAGTGTAAAACAAACGCGATGGTTGGATTCCAAATGGATTTTCTCTGTCTGCGAAAAATATTAAAGATTCTTCTCTGGAGTACCATGAAGACACCACCGCTGATTTATTTGAAAGTTGGTTTAAAAACAGACTAGTTCCAAAATCGCAGTAGACAGATGACTAAAACCTCTTCCTCATGTGACACAAAAGCAACAATCCAAAACTACCATTATACCAAAAAGCAATTAATTGAGATTCTAAAAAGCTTGAACCTACAAAACAATTTTACAATTTACCACTGTATATTTAATCCCATTGAACATGTTTGGCACCAATGAAATCTGCCATTCGTAACAATGTTTTTCCCCGTGTTAACTCCAATGTCCTCAAACTTATAGAAACCGAAGTTTCTAACATCCCTCCACAAAGTTGGCAAATTCTGTTAAACATATAGAAAAAGCAGAACAATCGTATATCCATATTGCAAATAATATAGAACACATAATAATTAGAACAGGCGATGATAGCCGTAGTGATACTGATATATTATGTGAATAATTTTAAGTAATTTAGGTAGGTAATAAAAATTATTTGTAATTTTATTTGAGAATTAAACATAAGTACATATATAAATAAATAAATATTGTTTAGTATCTTTCCTAACAAAAACAATCAAAGTAAGGACCTGTTCTGCCGTATTTCATTCTTACAGCTTTCCCGGGTCTTTCCTTAATTCGTATCAGTTAGTCACTTTCTTATATCTATGAACAGACTTTATCTATTTGCTGTGGGCTTAGTATATTACTTTCTAAAAGAAAACACGAAACACTAATGCCGATCGAACCAGGTTTCATCCAAGTAAATAATTGGCCTTTGTTGGTCACACGCTGTATTACACACAAAATAAGAATGATTACTAATAAACTTAAACTAAGTAGTATACCAAACCAAAGAATATTAAACACAGGACCACAATTTTACCTGAATTTAAATTCCGCATTGTATGTTAATTACCACCCTTGACTAATCCCATTCAAAACAATTGGTCACTATATATCTATCAACAGACCATAACACTGCAGTATCGTCGTGCCTTGCCTCACTTACAATATTTTTATTAAAAAAATATGTTGCACTGAGCCCCACAAATGCTATGGTAGTAAATATCCAATGGTAAGGGAATGTTAAAACTTGATGACCGATATCAGCAATTATTTCAGCAGCAGCATACGGCAAGTTGGGTAATTAATCCGCATTCACTTTTAGGCACTTCTGTGTTATGGAAAATTTTCTACTTCTATGAAACCTTTTTGCGCAGAATTTAATGGTTTTGATTCAAAATTTATAAAACTAATAGTTTGTTCAATATAAGGATGGGATATCATGAGCATATTGAAAACGAAAACGTTAAATTAGGAAAGTTTTAAAGAATTCCATGGGAAATTTAAATTTTCCCGCGTTTCAGGGAAATTCGAGAAAATATTAGGAGTTGTCAAAGTACGTCAAAATAAGCCAAACATGATTTTGGAATTAGCACGTTACAAATTATAACACTTTTTTAAGGAGAATTTGACACAAAGCGAAACAGTAAAAATGGTGTTTTTCATTTTTAAACGAGGCTCTA
This sequence comes from Cylas formicarius, assembly GCF_029955315.1. NCBI lineage: Eukaryota > Metazoa > Arthropoda > Insecta > Coleoptera > Brentidae > Cylas > Cylas formicarius. Next base: position 38,557,989 of record NW_026844347.1, on the reverse strand, counting down.
CTGGGCGTTTAGTGCATTCGGTCTGTCGCTTATACTCACGCATTTTTCAATTAAGTAACTGATCGGCAGTAACAACACAATGTAGGCGATATAAAATATCAGACATGTGAGATCGACTGGAAACTCGTCTACGTTGTAGAACCTAAAAGAGACAAAAAATTTTATTGTTTAAATGGAACAACGCAACAGAAATGCGATTGCGGCGTGGCGGTCAATAAATTACCTAGTGATTCAAAGATTCCCTTCCTCGATCAGTCCACTAAGAAAAAAATGACACTAAATACATACAATAAATTCATAGCCAGGAATATCTACACATAATTTCATTTTTATTCGAAACGTCTAAATCTGATTCTATTTCACTATAAGAATCGTCATTGAGATTGATTAGAATAGGATTTATGCTGTTTTGTATTGAAATGTAAGAGTCCTCAATTTTTATAGTGTGTAGTACTGAATCTTTTCAGCTCTCAATTGGTATATTGTTGACTCATTAGTGGTCGCTGACGTAGTAATACGTAATTTTTGTCCGAAATCCAGTAGCCGCTGACGTAATAATACGTCATTTTTTATTTAAAATCCAGTAGCCGATGACGTGTAGTACGTTTTTTGACAGAAAAACTTTGTTTGTGCCATCAAACAGTCGATTTATTTTAATTGATCTTTTTAAATAAACACAGATTAATTTATTATTTATCCTGCTTTATAATGGAAGAAGACGATAGTACTTGTTTACTGGCGATGACGTTTTTAAATTATTAGTAAAGTAAACAAACAGGTAATATAAAGTAATATAAAATAATATAAACAAGTAATATAAACGGTTATTGGTCTACTGATCTACATATTGAACCACCAATGTTTGGCAAAGTTATGCATCGAAATAGATTTAGACAAATATTACAATCATTACATTTTTGTAATAATGATGGAACGTTTAAGCTTCCGAGTCTACAGGCAAGATAACTAAGTGTGGTATGCTTGTCAGAAAAGTTGCAAAATCTCGTAAAGAATCTTTTAGATATATATGAAAATATTTGGTACCGTACTTACATGGATAACTATTATAATAGTGTTGAATTAGCAGAGCATTTGCTTTCCAGGAAGATAAGAACATGTAGTACAATTAGGGTTACGTCAAGATATAAAAAGAAAGTTAAAAAGAGGCCATCATGTTTTCCGTAGAAAAAAAGAAATTTTAATTCATGTATGGAAAGACAAGAGATATGTCAGAATGATCTCAACGGTACATCAGGCTCGGCTTATAGAAACGGGTAAGATAAATCGTAAAGCTGGTGAAATTATTAAAAAACCAGAACGTAATACACATTACAATAAATATATGAACGGTGTCGATTTGGCAGATCAATACCTTTCTTATAATCCTATTATAAGGAAAAGTCTCAAATGGACAAAAAAGGATTTTATGTTTATGTTGATTTGTGATATACAAGAAATTGAACGCGGCAAAGAAAATAAAATTTACCTCTTATTTACTAGAAGCGGGTTTACTAGCAGCAGTTTCTGAAGATCAATCAAAAGGCTTTCAGGAGATGTAAGAACACATGGGCTTGTAAAACTTAAAAGTTCGGGGAAAAAAAAAACTCCACAGAAACGGTGCAAAGTTTGCAAAATTCACGCCATAACGAGAGAAACTTGCCTTATGTGCGGATATTGTGAAATTCCTCTATGTGTTGGAAAATGTTTTAAGAACTACCACATTTAAGAATTAAGATTAAGAATTTTAAGCGGCCAGTAATGAGTTAATTACATTTTTTATCAAACTTATGACACATGGGACTTTACTGTTTTGCCAAATTATCGCATACATACTGTTTTTTAATTGCATATGAATTTAGAACTTGCAAAGTTGAGCTTTTTCGAATTAAATGTCATTACCCAATAACAATAGGTAACAACATCGTTAAAGTTTTATCGACAGAGACTATGTCAAAGAATGGTACGGATAACGCGACGCCAATCGTTGCTGCCGAAGTATACTTATAGAGAAATGAAACAGATTGTCCCTGCGCAAGCTCAGAGGCAGTATAGCGAACCTTCTTAGCAGAAGATCAACTCCCCTCTCAGGATAGGAACCGTCCTCCCTGAACATTAGATACTTTAGATACAGTTATACATTGGGGACCATATCAGCGAGCCATAGTCAAGCTTGCACCTAGCGTAACAGTTAAATAACAATTTAACAGTAGCTGAACTACCAAAATGAGTTAGTCAGTTTCAACGCATTCATATAGTTTTAGGTCATCCGCATAGGCAAGCGTATGTATCGAAGAGAAGAGGTCCATGGTTAGAACCTTGAGGCACGCCAGAAGTTGCAACAAAAGGAACTGATCTAAACCCCTCAATCTCAACAAACTGTCGACGGTTCACCAGATAGGACCTCAACACTTTTTCAATCAGTAAGTGATGATCTATATGGTCAAACGCTTTGTGGAAGTCAGTGTATATAACGTCAACTTGACCTTGCGTGTTCAGGGAGTCACAGACATACGAAGACAGAGAGCATAAGTTGATGGTACATGATATTTTCGCATAAAAACCATGTTGTTGCGTAGATAGTTTATTTCTAATTTGAGCAAAAATAAATTTGTTTGATATAATCTCGAATATTTTAGAAAATTTGCACAAGATCGAAATCGGTCGGTAGTTTTCGACCACAGAAGGATCACCTTTGATGTTTGATTTTGCAGATATTATGCATTATGTATATTTCAAAATAATTTACCAGTGTATACAGGATTTTTCAAAACAAACGCTAAAAACTTAAAGTTTCAAATGCCAAAATCAGATATAAAAATATATTACTTTCTATATACTCAATTTTCTTGCTTGAATCTAAGTGGACCTGGCAAAAATAAATTTTAATGGACGGATTTATAGGAAACTTTCTTGTCTACTGCATTTTTTTCATAAAACTTAGTTTCCAAAAAAAAAAATTTAGTTATTTTTTTATTTTATATTTTATTTTATATACATATTTTATATTTATATATTTCTGAACCTAAATGATCTTTTCATGAGTAAGGACTTTTATTTTCGAACAATTAAGTAATTAGATAATGATTTTTTCATTAAATTATTCGTATTTTATTGTTTCAACTTTAATTAGAACATGTTTACAAGTGTTAGTAGACAAAAATATAATCCCAAAATGTTATTATTAATTTTATATTTTCTATTTTTTTTCAGTTTCATTTTTTTTTAGTTATTTTATGTGCCTTCAAATATTTATATTTTTTGAGTTTAAAATGGTTGAAACGGTTGATGTTTGCGTTCTGTTTGTACCTTTGATTTAATTATTTGTGTTCATAGTATTGCCTATTGTTTAAATAATAAATAATATATCCCAAGTATTTAACTTAAAAAATTTACAAAAATATGGATTTTCACTAAATTTTAAACATTTTCCGCTAAGTTATTGTTAGCCTTTTAATTTTTTTATTTCAGCTTTCCCCAAAACAATTTAATTTTAAACCAAAACTTAAAACAGGGCAATCTTTTAATAAAATTTTAAAAAATATATATGCAAGGGTTTTTAATGTTCTTTTTTCTGCAAAAATGTCATAACTTTACAAAAAAGCATTTTCTTCTGGCCCTTTTTTTTTGGTAAAAAGTGACACAAATCAAGCAAGTTTATTTTTAGACTTTAAATGAAAACTCCAGATAATTAGACTTATTTATTTATGTTGAAAAAAAAACTTTAATTTCTTTTTATAATATCTCATATTTGAAAAAAAAAAATGGGTTTGAAAATTGAATGTCTGGTGAACACTGAAGCGCGAGCGCGATAGAATGTGTACTTACTTACTGATTATATTGGCTATTATAACAAACTGCAGTAACTGCATGTAGTTAATCACGGACAGTGCGCAGTATATTGCCAGGATGACCCATCGATATTTGTACACCTTTACTCTAATCATATTTTCTAACGTACACACGCGTTTTAGGACGGTACGGAACTGACAATGATCGCATGTCTGACCTAGACCGGGAACGGCAACAATTTTAGTATTAAATTAATCGGAAAAACATTGTAATTTTGATAAGTCCACTTCACTGAAGGATGTTGTGAAAAAGCGTATCAGCAAATTGCATATTTTATTCGTAAGATAACGAGAGTTATATTTTATTCGCAAACTTACCGATAACAACAAATCATAGTTTATATTATGACGTATTTATTGAAAGTATTTCGAAGATAAAACGGCGTACAAAAACTTAATAAGCATGACGTTAAATCTCGCAAAAATGAGTATAGTAGGTAGTTAAAAATGTTGTATGTATTGCGTTATATTTTTATTTATATTTTTTTTTATAATTGGGGGAATAAATATACATATTCCTCTGGATTTATTTTGCTAAATATTATTATATATTATGTTCACAGCAATAGAATAATACAAGACGTCTTTTATAATTGTTGTATAACTGCGGGGTTTTTCTCGTTGTTCTTTTGTTATCCATATATGTAGATGCCTATTATTTTGTTTTTCGATGATCTACTGGTGTCCTATTTTTGGGTTTTGCCTTAGTATAATTTTCCGCGCTTTCATTAACTTTATTTAAAGAAATAAAAAAAAATAAAAGTTATTCATTTCTCTTTGTTCTATTGTTTATTGAAATATTTTTCATATATAGGTTGAGGTTTTTTATGTTTAGTACAAGCATCTCAGGAACTCAGTTGTCAGCTCTACTCAAAACTATTTTCAGTTTGCAGTTAATTGCAGTAGAAAATGATAAACATAAATATTTTAGGAAATTATATTCTTAATAAAATATTTTTGATCCCACTCATCATTTTTAAGATACAAAAAAAACTTGGGTTTATTAACTTTTGTACTTGTAATTGTGTAAACTGATATAAAATCATGTCGATCTTTTTCTTTCCAATGATATGCGTAAAGTCTGTTCATAGATATAAGAAAGTGACTAACTGATACGAATTAAACAAAGACCCTGACAAGATGTCCGTACTTTGCTTAGAATTTAATTATTTTGGGTTTTGTTAGGAAAGATACTAAACAATATTTATTTGTTTATGTATGTATTTATGTTTAAATCCAAAATAAAATTACAAATTATTTTTACTACCTACTTAAATTATTCAAAATTATTCACATAATATATCAGTATCACTATCGCTATCATCGCCTGTTCTAATTATTATTTGTTCTATATTATATATACTACGATTGTTCTGCTTTTTCTATATGTTTAACAGAATTTGCTCAACTTTGTGGAGGGATGTTGAAAACTTCGGTTTCTATAAGTTTGAGGACATTGGAGTTAACACGGGGAAAAACATAGTTACGACGAATGGCAGATTTCAGTTGGTGCCAAACATGTTCAATGGGATGAAATATACAGTGGTAAGGTGGAAGCCTTAAAACTGTATGCCTTACATTTTTTGCATAATTATCACAGACGTATTCCTTTTGTACATTCAAGCTTTGTAGAACCTCAAATAATTGCTTTTTGGTATAATCTTCGTGAAAATAAATGTCGTTATTATACATGTAGTTGCGGATTGTTGCTTTTGTGTCACATGAGGAAGGGGTTTTAGTCAACTGTCTACTATGATAACTTGCATTGTCCATTACAATGACGCTATTAGGAGGAATGTTTGGAACTAGTTTGTTTATAGACCAACTTTCAAATAAATCAGCGGTGGTGTCTTCATGGTAATCCAGAGAAGAAGTTTTAATATTTTTCGCAGATAGAGAAAGTCCATTTAGAATCCAACCATCTTTAGAGCCAGCATGCAAAATACCTTTTACCTCTTTTTGATGGCGCGTTTGTTTTACACTTATAAGTATCATAAGTGTCGAACCAACTTTCATCCAAGTAAATAATTGGCCTAATTTTTTCTAGATATTCCAGTCGCCATTTCCGAATTCTAAAAGATTCGATTAAAACTTGCCTTTTGTCATTTTTTTTAAATCTAAAGCCCATGTGTTGAATACAATTCCATAAGGTAGTTCTGCCAAATTTAACACCGGTTTCATCTTTTTCAAGCCTCCTAATTAAGATATCTAATGTAGGCACGCTTTGTTCCTGCTCCGCTGTTGTTGGTAAATTTTATGCCGTATAATATCTTGATCACTTTCATCTACACTCGAGAAAATGTCAGCATCGTTTCTTTTTTTTCTCACTGAAATGGGATTATTCACAATTTTCCATGCAGTTGATGTTGGAATTTTCGTCAATGTGGCCGTTTCTTCTAAAGATGCTTGCTTGCTGGCACCACGTTCAATGAGAGTCAAATAAACATTGTTTATAACTTCCTTAGCCTCAATAGAATAGTGTTTTCTACATTTGGGCGGGAGCATCTCTTGAGATACACTAGACTCGCACATATTTTGCATAATTCGCACACGATTCAACACACTCTATATTACACACGAAATAAGAATGATTACTAAGTAGTATACCAAACCAAAGAATATTAATCGCAGGTAGGTATGAATTTATTTTCTATGACGACAATTTTACCTGAATTTAAATTCCGAAACTTTACGTAGTAATCTTGTTGTATTATATGTTATTGACCACCCTTGGATAATCCCATCAAAAGCACTTTCTTATATCTATGAACAGACCATACCTACTCTAATGTCGCTTAGTCCTGAGTCCTTATTCCTTATTACAATGAAAAGTTTTAACAAAAGATTTAGTTTTATTTTTTCGAAAAATTTTCGGTATATTTGATTATATATATATATATATATATATATATATATATATATATATATATATATATATATATATATATATATATATATATATATATATATACAGTTATTGCATTGTTTTTTCTTTTATTTTCATTTTTGGTTCTTCTGCTTATTGAAATGTTTTCTATACAACATACATTAAGGCTGCGATTTTTGGGTTCATTTTAAAAATAAACTTGTTATATGTACATATGTCCTAAACGTCTTAACTTATCTAGTTTTTAGTTACCTTCAGAAACAGAAATATTAGAAGAAGTTTTTTTTACTTTTACAGTTTTAATGAAATAGCATAACATCGTAACAAGAACATAAATAATAAATTTAATTAAGTTTATTCGTACTTCAATTTCTGGAAGTATTTTAAGAATAAGTATGAAATAATAATACATCTCTGTACTTGTAATTGTGTAAACTGCTCTCTATAGCTCTCTTATCTTATAATTGGATAGCTTTGTTTTTGATTTTCATTAGTGGTTCTTTTGCCTATTGAAATGAGAATAAATTTTAGTTAATCAAAGACGAAAAAAAATCCAAAAATTTAATTCTTAATTTTTTTTTCGCTTTTTATCCGTTTTTTTTTTAAACCATTCGACCCCCGACGACATATTGGTTAACGAGTATTTTGGCGACCCAAATCGAAAACACTCAAAACCCATCAGGCGAGGAATACAGGGCGCCACCCAGTGTCCCGACAGGACAAGGGCTTCTGTGTTACCATCTCCTTCGGCGTTTTTTTTTATTATCTCATCAATTAGCTAATAGCCGTTCGAATTGCGATAACTGTTGGCGCCCCGGGCATAAACGACTTGTTGTGAACCGTTGACTTTGGCTTAAGAGGGTGGCATGTGAATGTCTAGGCTGAAAACATCAAGCTCAAGGTGGCTGGGCTTGTGCGGGAAAGAAATACAGAAATTTTCACTACTCATTTTATTATAAGCAACGATTCAGCTCATGGTACCACGTATGGGACGTCACTTTGAGAACCGCCGCAATATTGGTCTCTAATTCTTCCTTTGTTGGGTTGGCTTAGGGAAAAATAAATTTGGGAGAGATAAAATTGTGAACCCTCATAATATTCCCGCAAAAAAAAAAACAATAAAAATTATGTTAATTATGGTTATTTATTCGAAAAGAAAAAAAGACTGGAACGTGCCCTGAAAAATACTAATTTTGTACAGTTAAGAAGCTTTTTATTTACGTCCCGATCTAGATAAAACGCACTTAATAAGTTTAATTCCAATTAATTTTTCAAAGAGTTAAAACCTCATCATTGCAATTCAATAAAACTAAGAAAAATTCAGAATGATATGAAAATGATACCACTGCCGTGATAATGTTTTCGACAAAACCTTCTCTAACGACTACAAAGTTGTATACAAAAGTTGTATGGGCGACTCAAAAACACGTGAAGAATAAAATATAATTTTTTTAGACGCACCCTACTTTTACATTTTGTTTTCAATTCTTTTTGACTGTTCAAAAAAAGTCCTTGAAAAGAAATGTACATGCTTAGTGGATATTTGAAATATTTTTCTAAAAAAATACTATTATTTTCTGACCAATAGATTTTTTAAAACATTACAAAAGACTTACATTTAAGTATGTCAGTTTTGTAAGCTCTACTCAGAAGTTTTTATTAAGTTAAATTATTTTTGTTAATATTTAAAGAACAATAACAAGCGAAACTCATTATTTTAGATGACCATTTTGGCCACTTTACATAGAACTTTGAAAAAAATAATTTAAAATTGTTTTTATTTAAATTTGAAAAATTAGGCCTCATAATATTCCCGCAAACACAAAAAAAAAACAATAAAAATTATGTCAACTATGATTATTTATTCGAAAAGAAAAAAAGACTCTAACGTGTACTAAAAAATACTAATTTTGTATAGTTAAGAAGCTTTTTATTTAGGTGCCTACCTAGATAAAACGCACTTAATAAGTTTAATTCCAATTAATTTTTCAAAGAGTTAAAACCTCATCATTGCAATTCAATAAAACTAAGAAAAATTCAGAATGATATGAAAATGATACCACCGCCGTGATAATGTTTTCGACAAAACCTTCTCTAACGACTACAAAGTTGTATACAAAAGTTGTATGGGCGACTCAAAAACACGTGAAGAATAAAATATAATTTTTTTAGACGCAACCTACTTTTACATTTTGTTTTGAATTCTTTTTGACTGTTCAAAAAAAGTCCTCGAAAAGAAATGTACATGCTTAGTGGATATTTGAAATATTTTTCTAAAAAAATACTATTATTTTCTGACCAATAGATGTTTTTAAGACATTACAAAAGACTTACATTTAAGTATGTCAGTTTTGTAAGCTCTTCTCAGAAGTTTTTATTAAGTTAAATTATTTTTGTTAATATTTAAAGAACAACAACAAGCGAAACTTTTCAGATTTATTATTTACAAAAATGTATAAAAATAAATAATTGGTAAAACTATTAGGGTTATGTATGTATTATTATTAATAAAAAAGTTGAAGAATTTCATAACGTAATGTGTCTTATTAGGTACGTTTTTTTACCCACCCTGTATACTTTAAAACAGTTTTAAATTGTCCGTCCTAACAATCTTTTCAACTTTTGTATTTACCATTTTCTTATAACTTTTGAAACGAATGATATAATGAACATAATCTTAACACGCTACCATTTTCTTTGTTGTAGCTTATTACTATTTCTAAGATTCATTCGGGATTGATTATCTTGATGCGAGATAAGAATACGTATTAGATAGGGGAGATAGATACAGAGAGACGATTTTTTTTATGACGTGTATTATGTTTAAATTAATACCATTGAAAACTATAGTAACTAAATAAAAACAAACAATTCAAACAATTATTAGGACAAAAAAGTGCCTAATTTGAACATTACATTTCTAATTTTTTTTTTAATGTGGTAGTCCTTAAAACATTTTCCGACACATAGGGGAATTTCCCAATATCCGCACATAAAGCAAGTTTCTCTCCTTACGCTGTGAATTTTGCACCGCTTCTGCGGAATTTTTTTTCCCCGAACTTTTAAGTTTTACAAGCATATATGTTTTTATATCTCCCGAAAGCCTGCTTGGTGGATCTTCACGAGCAGCTCTTTTTGATTTGCCTTCAGAGACTTCCGTTTCTAAACCCACATTTTGTTGAGTTTCGACCCAACTTCTAGCAACTGCTAATAAATAAGAGGTAAATTTTATTTTCTTTGCCGGGTTCAATTTCTGGTATATCACAAATGAATTAAACAATGCGCAGTTCAACATAAACATAAAAGCCTTTTTTGTCCATTTGAGACTTTTCCTTATAATAGGATTATAAGAAAGGTATTGCCAAATTGCCAAATCGACACGGTTCATATACTTTTAATAATTTCACCAGTTTTACGATTTATTTTACCGGATTCTATAAGCCGGGCCTGACGTATCGCTGAATTAAAATTTCTTTTTTTCTACGGAAAATATGATGGCCTCTCTTTAACTTATTTTTTTTTATATCTTGAGGTAACCCACGATATTCCCTAGTTGTACCACATGTTCTTATCTTCCTGGAAAGCAAATGCTCTGCTAATTCAACACTATTATAATAGTTATCCATGTAAGCATGGTACCAAATATTTTCATATTTATCTAAAAGATTTTTTACGAGATTTTGCAACTTTTCTGACAAGCATACCACACTTAGTTATCTTGCCTGTAGACTCGGAAGCTTAAACGTTTCATCATTATTACAAAAATGTAATGAGTGTAATATTTGTCTAAACCTATTTCGATGCATAACTTTGCCAAACATTGGTGCTTCAATATGTAGATCAGTAGACCAATAACCGTTTATATTACTTGTTTATATTATTTTATATTACTTTATATTACCTGTTTGTTTACTTTACTAATAATTTATAAACGTCATCGCCAGTAAACAAGTACTATCGTCTTCTTCCATTATAAAGCAGGATAAATAATAAATTAATCTGTGTTTATTTAAAAACTGATAAAAAACCAATTAAAATAAATCGACTGTTTGATGGCACAAACAAAGTTATTCTGTCAAAAAACGTACTACACGTCATCGGCTACTGGATTTTAAATAAAAAATGACGTATTATTACGTCAGCGGCTACTGGATTTCGGACAAAAAATTACGTATTACTACGTCAGCGACCACTAATGAGTTAACAACATACCAATTGAGAGCTGAAAAAAATTCAGTACTACACACTATAAAAATTGAGGACTCTTACATTTCAATACAAAACAGCATAAATCCTATTCTAATCAATCTCAATGACGATTCTTATAGTGAAATAGAATCAGATTTAGACATTTCGAATAAAAATGAAATTATGTGTAGATATTACTGACTATGAATTTATTTAGTATTTAGTGTCATTTTTTTCGTAGTGGACTGATCGAGGAAGGGAATCTTTGAATCACTAGGTAAACCCACGATATTCCCTAATTGTACCACATATTCTTATCTTCCTGGAAAGCAAATGCTCTGCTAATTCAACACTATTATAATAGTTATCCATGTAAGCACGGTACCAAATATTTTCATATTTATCTAAAAGATTTTTTACGAGATTTTGCAACTTTTGTGGACTTCCGTTGTAGAATTCAAAGTTTTTTCTCATAATTTTCTGACAAGCAAACCACACTTAGTTATCTTGCCTGTAAACTCGGAAGCTTCAACGTTTCATCATTATTACAAAAATGTAATGATTGGAATATTTATCTAAACCTATTTCGATGCATAACTTTGCCAAAAATTGGTGTTTCGATATGTAGATCAGTAGACCAATAATCGTTTATACTACTTTTTCTTACCTGCCCCATTAAAATATTCAAGCCAAGAAACTTCTTCATTTCGGCTATTGTTGTATCTGTCCATTGTTTAATCTTTTTCACGGATTTATATTAGTGAATATTTTGCATATGATACCTCTTTGTTTCCTTTACTAATAATTTAAAAAAGTCATTATTTAAAAACTGATAAAAAAACACTTAAAATAAATCGACACAAACACACAAAACACAAACAAATCTATTCTGTCAAAAAACGTACTACTACGTCAGCGGCTACTGGATTTGAAATAAAAAATTACGTATTATTCGATTTCGAACAAAAAATAACGTGTTGCTACGTCAGCGGCCAGTAATGGGTTAACAAAAAAACTGTGACTAACTGGTTTTCACTGCCGCCGCCAGAGGGCTCCAGTTCGAGAAAACATTCGTCGCTGCCTGCTTGACTATACAAATTGGAAATGTAATTTGTTATAAAAACTTGTCAATACCCGAATGAGAGATTATTAAAAAAATGTCGATCGGTCTGTCAAGTCGCCCAAAAAACATGTTGCTTAAGATTTTCGGTAAAGTATTTTTGACGTCGATGCTAGTTTAAATTGGGTTAATATTCGAAAAACAATTAAAATTCTTTTCAATATCTTTTATATATACAAAAGTTAGCTTAAGTTTCATACTAATAGTAACTGAACTCTCATTGTTTCTTCTTCTTCCCTTTGACACTCGAGCCGGCCCTGGAAAATAACTTGAAAGTCGCGTATCGCGCGGCGTATATAAAGAGTAGGAGTGCGAGGATGCAAACTCCCAAGACGTCCAACAAGTACACCTGAAGCCAGCTGAGCTCCATGACGGTGTTGCGCAGATGTCGGCCGTTTCCGTGACGTAACACGTATTCTACCCAGTAAATGGCCTCGTCCAAAGGGCTGACGACCCTGTCGCGTAGCAATTGGGACCTGAGCTTCGCGTTTTGCCTATAACTGAAACGGCAGGCCGTATTTACAAAAATTTACTTAAAAAATTTGGAATTTGGATTTGTTAACTTACAATTTTTCCATATATACAGAGTGTTCCGTTCACACGGGGTAAATACCATCTTTTTTATTTTAAATAGAATGCAGTGTATGTTGTTGCAATTTTTTATTTTCCTGGAACTTCTGGACATACTGGGTATTTTCTAATCATTTCTAAAGAGACTTAATTTCTTGTTTTTTTTCAATCAGGGTGTTTTTTTACACTTAAAAAGTAAAATTGGGAATTTTTATTAGGGACCCATAGATGTGGTTAGTAAATATTTAATTCTTTGACATACCGACAGGATGGCAATAAAAAACCATCAACTATCAATACAATATTTTTTATAACTGAAAAAACTATTTTTCTTTTAATACGCAGCTTTTATTACAAAAATTGGTTATGGCCAATTTTTTGAAACAACTCGCATACTTTATTTTAAATCCTACTAAACCTGTAACCATTTTGGCAGATATTGATGGTACGACACTGATTTCTCTTAAATAACAATTAATTCCTTGATTTTTTTTTCCATTGAAGGTTTTCGGGTAAAAAATAAAAACCTCTCCTTTGCGTTGTCATAACAACATTGTTAATATGACAGCAAGAAGATAAAATAGTTTTTATTTCTAAGTGGAAAAAGAATTCCTTCAAAACAAATCCATAAGCGTACACATAACACTGCAAAATAAAGAGAAATAAGGAAAATACAAACAAAAAATTCATCAGAAAAATAATACGACAGTACTAGTGTGTACCGGGTGGTCCATTTAAAATGTTGTTATACCTTTTCTCAATAAGTACGACGATTAAGAGAAAAGTTAAGTGCAAAAAGTGTTTGAAACTAATTATGTATTTTATTTGTAGAATTTTTATGTATACAGGCGGTTTCTTGTGAATATTTTAAAAAATTCCATTTATGCTCTTGATTTTGAGTATTTTTTGTCATAAGAAATTTTCCATAGTTTTCCATTTTAGAAAAATGTGTGTTTTACACCTGAAAACTAAAATTGGGAATGTTCATTATGCATCCATGGAAGTTGTTCATATTTAATCCTTTGACCTATCGATGGGGTGGTCACAAATGACCATTAACCATCAAAATAATGTATTTTTTTTAATGAAAAAAAAATTTTTTTCATGCCAATTTTTTGAAACAACTCGTATTACTTCCAAACTACTCCTATAACCATTTTGGCAGATATTGATGGTACGCCACTGATTTCCGTTAAATAAAAATTAATCTTACAATTTTTTTTTCAATCAAGGGTTTTGCGTAAAAAAATCAAAACCTCTTTGGGTGGTCATAACAACTCCGTTAATATGAATGACAGTATGCAGATAAATTAGTTTATATTTTTAAATGAAAAACGAATTCTTTCAAAACAAATACATAAGCGTACACATAACACTGCAAAATAAATAGAAATAAGAAAAATACAAACAAAAAATACATTTAAAAAATAATACGCCAATACTATTGTCTATAGGGTGGTCCATTTAAGATGTTCTTATACCTTATCTCGATAAGTACGGCTATGGGGAAAGAAGTTAAGTACAAAAATTGTTTGACCCTAATTATGTTTGTTATTGATAGAATTTTTATGTATACAGGCGATTTCTTGGGAATATTTTTAAAAATTCCATTCATTCTCTTAATATATCGTTAATATGGCAGCATGCAGAGAAACTAGTTTTTAATTTTAACTGAAAACCGTGCGACTGTCCATGAAGAAATAGTATTTTGGTTAATTAGGTCTCCACTGCACTGGTTAAATCGAGAATCGAGAAAATATCTAAAACAAAATATCTAGTTTTTAGTTACCAACTAGTGCCTCCTACTTTGTAAATTTATTTAAGGGTCTTAACGCTTCACGAAAAAGATGTAATTTTGTGTTGTGTTGTAGGTTAGAATTCGAAGATTCACCTTTTGTTCGTTAGTATTTCTTGTACGGCCGCGTGGAGCGAACTTTCGCTAAGATGCTTGTACGGCAGGTAAACCGCAGCTCCAGATTCGACCAGCCGTTTCGCGTTACCCTCTTGGTCCAAGAAGAATGGTACCGCGATGATCGGTACCCCGTAGTAAGTCGCTTCGGTGGTACTGAGAAGTCCGCAGTGCGATACGAAACCGACCACGTTCGGATGAGCTTCAAATCAGATTTTGATAAATGGAAAAGGTGGAATAGTTCTTTCGCAGATAAATGATTTTTTATAATACTATCAGTCTATGAAGATAGGAAGGAAGCTAACTGTTTGGCTCTTTTGTATTTTAAAAAAAGCTTTGAACATTTGAAAAGCTTTGAATATTTTGTAGGCAAAACATGATCATTTCGGTTTCTCAGCTAAATTTGTTAAATACATCTCATTGGGTTGAAGTTACAATGCAATTTAATCGTGAATAATTCTATCTATACTCCAACCACGAATCAAGCGCGCCAAGGTTGACTGAAACTGGCTCGCATTTTACTCTGCGTCTGCTTTTATGTTGTTTGAGGGGGTGGAGCTAAATGAGGGGCGTAAACATCGTCTCGGATGACTGATTCACATATTGGTGACAATTATAGACCTGAGTCGCGCTTAAGATTGTTTGGTTGCCTATAGATTTCTATAGATTCTCGAATTTTCCGTTGGTAGAAGAATTGCTGCTGATGCGTTTATTTGTCTTAGTATTAAGGGTCTTTCACACGGAATGCAGTAAACTCCTGGTTGAACTGAGGTGGCTTTTACTCGATGGAAATCCATTTATCAAAATAAATAAGAACTAAATTCATACATTTTTACTTGACAATTGTTTCGACAACACCGTGCCTTTATCAAATGTAATATTTACAATGTACCTAATACCTAAAAATGACCATAAAACCTTAATTAATGTTATTGCGAGAAATTAAGTTCAATAAAGGAGAGGAATTTAAATCTAATTGTCTAAATGTCTCATTTTGTTAATCACCATGGCTTCCAATAAATTTAATTTTCTACTTTTTGTGACTGTATGTAAAACATCAAAATTGTACTCAAAAATGTGTCTTTCTGTGTTTAGTGTTTAAGTGTGTAGCATAATTAGAATCTAGACTATTGTTTTTAAACCCTCTTTTATGTTCGTTAATGCGTTTCTGGAAGGATCTACCTGTTTGTTCCATTATAAATTTTAGGACAAGGTCCGTATTTCAACCTGTAGACACCTGATTTTTGAGATTTTGGACATTTCGTTTTAATGTTTTATTAAAATTTTCCTAGTGTGTTGCTAGTTCTGAAAGCTATTTTTAAACCACATTTTGACAAATGCAGCCATTTTGTGTGCGTAAGGGTGATTTGAGCTGTTACGTATGACTGTGTCTGTATGTGAAGGTTTATGATAAATTGAAAAATCTAATATATCTATCTAAATATCTAAAATCTAAATACTTGGTGCAAATAGGTTAAGCTCAATTTGAATATAAGTAAGCTTTGCATATACTCAAAAATATGTCGACTTAAAATAAAAATGCAAAAAATTCTCAATACGAGTTTCTTTCAAAAAAATGAAATGATTCGTTCGAGTATTTAAATTTTTTTAAACAAAAATGTAGGTCATTCAGATGAAATATACATCCGCCTCATTTTAAAATTTGTCATGCCTGGAAGACAAATGTAACGTGGTTTTGAGTGAGCTAAACTCTTGGTTTAATGATAATAACTTACTAAAAACATCTTTTATAACATTCCAACATTGTCATTCCACTATTTGGTTCACATAAATGCTGAAGATTTGTAGATAAACACACGAATCCTAAAACTCATCGCTCTTCTTTGGTAGTGTTTATTGCGCTCTTGTCGAGAATAGAATTAGATATAGTATAATTTGGTGGAGATAGCCGACTAATTCGACTAACGTGTTCGTGGTTCAAAAAAGGGCCATAAGATGTATGGCCGGTATTTCCAAGTCTACTTCTTGTAAAACTCATTAAATTTTTTTTAACATTGTGTGCGTTTGAAATATGTTTATGTATTTAAAAATAAATCAGGTTTTGTGTTGAACAGTAATTTTCACTCAGCGAATAGAAGAACTAAAGATTACTTTAGAGTTCCTTATGCAAAAGCTAATAGTTCTTATATAATCCTCAGTGTTAGTGGTGTTCGATTTTTTAACCTCTTACCGTTAGAAATAAAATGATATTAAATGAAGTATAGATTAATATTTATAGTCTTTATTTTATTTTATTTTTCTGACAATTTCCTATACAAATATTGGAAAATAAAAATTATTATTAATATTATATTTATATAGAATTGAGCATACATCTATTCATATAGTTGCTCAAAATCAAGGAGCGATATCAACACCATGCAACAACTTAATCTTGTTTTGTTTGATCTTATCCCAGTTTTAAATTGTTTATTATAACAAAAATAAATATCTGCTATTGTTAAAGACCAGTGATAAACAACACATTTTAGTATTTGCATTAACTTTACCAAAACCAGTATTTATATTATTATATTGTATTAATTATATACAGAGAATTTTTTTGATCCAGAATCAATCAATCAATTGAATTGATTAGGTCGATTAAACACTTTCCAAATAAAGAAATGACGGAATCTAAGAAGTGGAATTTAGGTAATTTAAGAATAAAAATTTCAAACATTTTAAAACAAGACTATTTGCTACAATGAAAAATGCATATTAAAATTCCTAATTCAAACTGGTGTTCTTAATTTAAAAATACGTAAATTTAAATCGAGTAGATATTATTGAAGATATACGTAATCTGCAACTAAGAATTTTTTTTTCTGTGTAATATCTCTAATGTAGAATTTACAGCATGCCAGGAATACTCCGGAGATACATTACACCCCAATTACGAAACCCGATGACAAATCTTAATCGATAACACTCAAATTCTTGCATGTAATCAATTCTTCTACTAAGGAAAAATCAGAGAATCTATAAAAATCTATAAGCAACCAAACGATCTTAACAATGTTCACGCCCCTTCTTTAGGCTCCGCCCCCTCAAGCGATATACAGACATGTACAGAGAAGTCAGCAGAAAACCGTCAGCAAGTTCGATTCAACAGCACCAAAGCAACAGTAAAACCATTTGTTTTACACCTGAAAGACTTGGATAGTTTGTTTTATTTTTTATAGCCAATGAACCATTTAGTCTGTTTTGTTTGGTAATCGCTTTTTCAAACCCACCGGGCTCTCCCATCCGCACCACTCACCCAATATATCGGTCTGGGGCAGCCACTTTGATACGTACAAGTTGTCGGGAGCTTCCGGCACCTCGTCGGCCTCGAACTTCCACAAAACCCTCTGCTTCAACTTCCTTATAACCTCGAACATGCCCTTCAAGACCTCGGGGGGCAATTTGCTACTCTTCAAGTTCGACCCCAGACTGATCAGAATCGCCCCATGATCGGCCGAGTCCAAAAACCTCTCGATGTCCTCGGGCAACCTCTTGGACTTTACGTGGTAGCCCCCTATCTCTACGATAGCATTCGTGAGGGGCGTCGCCCCTGTCAAGACGGGATGAGAATTCTGCAGCATCAAGCTCGGACTATACATCGTCTCGTAAATGTCGATCTTCTTCGGGAAATATTTATCGACGAGCCGCTGGTGTTCGGGTAAAGAGTAGAAATACTTCACTAGCAGATCGAAGGCGTACGCCACTGTGTTTCGAGACCGTTGGTAAAAGTTCATACGTTCGGAATATCCGGTTAACGAATGGGGTACGTAAGATGGTAAGATCGGGTTGCCCACCACGTGAGCGTTCCATTCGTTGACGCCCAGCGAGGCGAACCCGATCAGAGGGGCCTCGAAGTATTCGGCGAATGCGGAGAACCCTTCCGCGTGGAACTGCTCGACCACCACCAGATCGAATGTTTGGTTGGACCGGATCAGGTCTTGGACCTTCGGGTCAGAGAGGATCATTTCGGAAATGCAGCTGGTTACTTGGTACATTCCAACAATCAGCCGGAATATGCTCATCTCCTGCAGGTGCAGCAGGTTCTGCAGGTCGAATATGTTTCCTGCAAGAGGAAATAGTCGAGAGTTCATCTAAATGAAACCATAATAGCACTTTCGCACCCAAGTCAAGATATATTAATATACAATATATTAAATATAATAATAATAAAATGGTCACTATCGCTACTGTCGTCACCTAAATATTAATATTTTCTTCTTTTATCACTGGTCTGCAAAAAAAAAAATTTCTCTCCTTGTTTTCATGCATGAATTCATCTTATTTTATGCTCTAAACACGGAATCTGATATACAAATAAGTACCACACGTAGGTTTTTAATTTAATATTTATTTAATCAAAAAACAATATTATTAAAGTATAAATTATTATCAGCAAATAAAAAAATGTGGCGGCTTGAGTTTTACAGTAAAAAATCCTAAATTATATTAACAAAACCAATAAATATCGTCAGTTATTTCATTAGAATTCAAATAATTTAGTAGTTTTCTTCCTCTTAATAAATTCTATTGGAGTAGTTTCTCAGTGAATTGACCAACAGAAATCAGCAAGCAGCAAGTCCAGGAGTCAAACTTTTTCTTGATGGCATGCACATGCACGGCTTTCAAGCTTATTTTTGAAGCATCAATAAAAAGTCTCCATTCACTAGAATCTTCTGGCAAACTAAGTTCTTGAAGAAGCCCTGCAACATCATTACAATATACCAGATCATCTTCTTTGGAGAAGTAACTTGTAAAACTTTCTTGCCTCGTACGAAAATATGAAACTCTGGTACTTTTCGCCAATAGATTCCACTGTTTTAACCTTGATCCGAGTAACTGTGCCTTAGATTTTGAAAGTTCCAAGTCTCTAACAAGATCATTTAAATCGCCTTGTTCAAGTAAATGAGGTTCTGTAGATGGACATGAAGATCCAGATAAAGTGTATGAAGATGAAGATGTACTACCAGAAAGAAAACTCAACTGAGATTGTAGACCTGAAATATTTTTATTTTCAGCCTCCTCGTGAACTGGTGGAACTGGAGGTGGAGTGTCTTTATCACGAGGAATTGGTCTCTTTGCAGATAGGACGTTCAGATAAACAATCTTATCTCTATTCTTTTTCGAGAATCCTCGTGTAGATGTCATGCAGAAATAACAATCATTCTCATGATTTTGAGGCTCATTCCAAATCATTGGCATTGAAAACGGCATGGATTTGTGACTTTCTTCAAGCCAACCTCTCAACGTTCTTGACCAGCTATTGCAGCATACTTTTGGCAACCAACTTTTATCTCGCACATCGATAGAAAATCCAAAATATAGCTTATAAGCTGTTTTAACCAGATCGGTCATGACATGTCGCTGTGTTTTTAGTATGTATTCCCCACAAATGTAGCAAAAACAATCTGAGGAATTTTTACAAGTCCGTGGCTTTTTGTAACCTAAAATCACATAAAATTAATTTTAAAACAACTTTCAAACTTCTATTTTATATTTATTGACTCTACTCAAACTATACATCAAATACCAATGTAGAGAACATGAACTTTACGCAAAACTTACCAAAATATTGATATAAAAGGTAAACAATTAAACGACAAGTTTTCACTGAACTGTTGGAGTGTCACAATGAATACTGCGCATACTACCACATAAATCACCTTCGGCACTTCCCTCCTTTCTCTTACAACTCTCTGAAACTCATTTTGTATGTATATTTACTTTTTGTAACGTTGACGAACGAAGAAATTGAAAAAAAAAACCAAAATTTTGAAATATAAAAAAATATATCTAAAAATCTAGACGTGATAGATAAAATCGGCCAACGGGGATAGATTCAAAACGTTTGAACCAGTGATATTAATATTTTCTTCTTGTATTAGTCATTTTTCACAGTTGGACCAGCTTTTTAATTCTAGCTATGGTCTGTCCATAGATATAAGAAAGTGACCAATTGCTTTTGAATGGGATTATCCAAGGGTGGTCGTTAACATACAATGCTACAAGATTATTACCTAAAGTTTCGGAATTTAAATTCAGGTAAAATTGTGGTCCGTATTAGAAAATAATTTTATACCTACCTGTGTTTAATATTCTTTGGTTTGGTATACTACTTAGTTTAAGTTTATTAGTAATTAGTAAAGTAGTATTAATGTATTAATGTAGAAAACACTATTTAATAAACAATGTTTATTTGACTCTCATTAAACGTGGTGCCAGCAAGCAAGTATCTTCAGAAGAAACGGCCACATTGACGACAATTCCAACATCAACTGTATGGAAAATTGTGAATAATCCCATTTCAGCGAGGAAAAACAGAAACGATGCTGACATTTTCTCGAGTGTAGATGAAAGTGATCAAGATATAATACGGCGTAACATCTACCAGTTATACGAGGAACGAAGCGTGGCTAATAAAAATACGAACCTTCTAATTTTTGATTTTTTATCTCAAATTTCACGTTGGTTAAGTTGGGTCTGGTTTTCGTTTCAAAAGCGCTGATCACCGTGACTTGGTGGCCGCGTTCCACCAAAGGGACGAGCAGAGCTTCTGCCAAAATATACTGACTCGGCCCTGGACTGGGAAACACCCCGAGTATCCTCGCAGTTTCGACGGAGCATATCGCGAAAAACGCGCAGGCTAGCGACAGTTTAAAGATCATTTTTTTACCGAACTACAGAACGCTTATCGGTAGCGCGTTCTTTTTAAAATGGTATCTGCGGAAAGGGTTATCGCCATCGCGGTCCAGTGGCGTCGAGTTGACGGGGCCCCAACTCCAGGAAATATAAAATTTAAATAAAAAAATAACATTTTTTACAGGGTAGTCGCAGTTTTAACTGGAGAAACCTATTTCTAAACTAGATAGAGCAAAATCGACTTATATGTCAAGGGCTCGATTATTGAGAAACATTTAATGGTAAAACCGCATGTCGATATCTTCATTATAGCTTTTTTATTTACGAAAATTTTGGATTCGGATAAAAACATTTTCTTATAAATGAATAGAACTTTCTTATTTTATATGGCAATCATGGTTGGCTATGGTCTTAAAATAATGCCCTTGTGGAGATGTATTAGTAGGCCGCGCATAATGTGTCACATAGAAACCATTAAAACAATTAAATAAACACCGGAACTTTAAAGAAGAGAAGGCCAATTAAATCTAATTTAAGTGGCCAACACGAAATCTTACAACCATTTAATATTTTGATTTTAATTTTAGATATTATTTTTAATATTGATTGATATTCTTCAGAGCTTGAATGAAAACAGTTTTCAGTCAAGCTCTGAACATGATGATTGGCGAAACGTCAGCAATTTCGACTCAGCCAAAACCGACGCAGGAGGAATCCAGAAGTTTTGTAAAAAAACATTGTCTAAACTCTTCATTTAAAAGTTCGCTTACAATCCGCGCGTATAAGCAACCATTTTGCTTATAATAATTACTCCTTCGAAGAATTAAACCTTTCAAAAATGGAATTTTCGCAAAACATTTGTGTGTGTGTGTGTATTTTCCAAAATCTTTGGGGCTTTGTTAAAAAAAAAGAATTGTATCGTATTCTGATAAAAATGGAGTTTTTGCGGACAGTCAGTTGGGATTCTGAAAAAGTTTTTGGAAGTTATTGATGGTAAGCTTATTTCCTGTATGACCTCGTTGGACCTTTCGAAGGCTTTTGATTGCGTTAGCCATGGGTTTCTTGTAAACAAACTTGAATTTTAGGATGTAAGGGTAAGTCCAATTCTTTTCCTTAAGTTTGGCCACTAAAATTATGTGTTACAGAACATAGAGTTCAATAAAGAATAAAAGTTATGTCCTTAACTGACATTGAAAGCTTGGAATGGAAATGGAATGGAAAAAAGCTATGTCCTGTTTTCTGCAAATGTCTATCACCATGAATCATCACATTGTATCACACATGTAAGTGTAAAATCATAAAAATCGAGAAAACGCATTTTTATCATCATTTATTTTCCGGACTCACAGTTCCATAATAAAAATTGACACAACATAAAAAGACGAAAATATGCATTATTAGTGTAACCTAAGACGTGATGATTATCGCACATCCGGTAGAAAGTTAATTGAAATGAAGCTGCCATTTTATTGCACATATTTCAAAAAACAAAGAAAACAACCAGTAGAACACCACTGACTTATAGTGTTCCAATATTAGATAATCGTCCGGTATTTGTTTTCAAATCGAGTTGATTATGTTATAAAATGCAACGTCACGTCGGCATTCCGCGAGTCACCAATCACCAATTTTCCATCTTTGCATAGCATTTTACCCCACTACTGTTTTTTTTTTTTCGATTATAATGCTTACAGTCAGCAAAGAGGCTTGAAGCATGACGACTTTTAAATTTTTTGATTAAAGGATAAAGGATAAAATAAAATAAAAAAATAAAATTGCTAGACGTAGAGTGTCCCACAGAGAACTTCAAAAATTTGAACATTTGGAATTAAACCGTAGGATTATAAAAATAAAAAATGATTTTCAACAGTTTTTTCAATTTCCCTTTTCTCCAACGGACGACTGTCTACAGGGTAAGAATTGAAGAAGAAGAAGAAGAAGAAGAAAAGAAGAAGAATTTAGTCAACAAAAATTGGTTAAATTACAATGTGAACCAGGAAAAAAAGAAGAATTGGTTCAACAAATGTTGGAGGAGAATGAATTTGGATACATTTCTATCAACTCGTTTCCGAAATATAAATAAAAAGTCATTTTAAGGGCATTTTTGGGGCCCGGGCCTCCGTTAGAGGGACATATTTTTACATATGCTTTCGACGTAGAATATGCTGTTATAGTTAGGCTCACTAATTTCGGGACGCTCTCATTAATAAAAATGTTGAGGAGAGTACGTTAAAAAATGTACATTTTATACGTCATGTTTTTTAAGTCACTCTGTATACTTTAAAATAATTTTAAATTGTGCATCCTAACAATCTTAACAACTTCTGTATTTCCATTTTCTCATAACTTTTGAAACCAAGGCGATAATGAACTTTATTCTATAGGTGACTCACTCTGTAGAGTTTCCCACCTTTAATAATTATATTATTATATTAATTATAACATACAAGGGAATAAAATGGAAATTATGAACAAAAGTCTTAAAAGTAAACTAAAATATAGAGTTTATGGGTTTTTAATGAATCTTAGTAGTTATTGCAAATATTGCAAATATACAACAAACATGTATCATAATCTCATAAAAAAGCAATAGCAAAACATTTTCAAATTTACAAAATATTAATAACGGATAATAATTTTTCATAACTCAGAAATAGGTTTTGAACATTGTATTCATTAATACATCTATGAACCTGTTGAAAATGTGAAACTTAAGAGAATGGTTGATTGCTGGATCGAACATTGTTTAGTTTTGAACAGAGTTTTGACAAAAATTCTCGACATTTGTGGAGATGTTGGTGTTACGCTTTTTACGTGATTTAAACCAGCAACGGATTTGACAGTAACTCTGATAGGCATATACTTCTAATAATATTTCTCACACCTCTGGCATCCATTATAAATAAAATGCTTTTCTTAATTGTAAGAAAGTTTGGACGTATTATTTGTATACTTGACTCGGATACCTCGTATAATTTGAAGCAAACTTACAAAATATATTCAGTTATTATTTTGTATTATTGAGTTCAATCAACTAGAAAGCGGAATGCACAAAACGAAACTCTACGTACAGAAAATCACTGATTTTTTAAAGAATATCTGAATGTTCATTCAAGAATGGAGAGATGGCGCTGCCTATTCGTCTCTAGAAAAGGTTTCGAATTTGTCAACTTAACCTCTAGTGAGTGGTCGAATGATCGCAGTAGTCTTGGCCTATAGAAGTAAAAGAAGAAAAGAAGAAGAACCTCCATTGAGCTTCTATCAAAATGAAGTATATTTATTACAAAAATCCGCGTAAACACGGTTATTGCCGTGTCGTTGGTAACACTGACCGTTGTTATCTTGTTTAACGCGGTTATCAGGGCGTATTAAATACACTCTCCGGACCCCACTTTTATGGGTTTTTAAAATCGGCCACTCAAACAACGCTTAAAAAGATCCCGACGTTATTTTGGATCGTAAAATCGCGGCGATGGTCGTAAAATGCGATTTTATTTCGAAAACTGTCATCGGCATCGGCGAGTCTGCCCATCCCGTCGTAAAGCATGTAGAGGTTATGTCGAGAGGGCGTTATTCGATTCGGAGTTCAAAGGGAGGGGCGTGACGTACCGAAATATACGCCGTTGGGACAAACCGCAACCTACGGAGGTAGAATTCGAATCGACGCAATAAAAAAAGGACCGATTTATAATAATTTTCGATTCCTGTTTGGAAAGGAAAAAAAGGAAAAAAATAAAACCAACAGAATAATAAAAGCCTTTTTATTTTTATCTACTGTTTATATGATTTTTGTATTCGGACAATTTATAAAAAAAACATTTGTTATCATTAAAAAATTTAAATGTTATTTTAATTCTTTTGCTTTTCTGTTTGCTCGGAATGAGAAGATGTTTTTTTTATAACGACAGTTATTTTTTAACTGCAACTAATTTTTGTTATTTTTTTTATCTTGTTTGAAAGTTGTCTTTATTTTTGTGTATATAAATTAATAGTTTAATTAAATAAATACCTGTCACCGTTAAAATAATTTTAGTTTAGTTTAGGGTTGGATTAATATTTAGCGTTTTATGTCAAAAATGACATTTTTCTACTCCCGTCTGTGAAATACCTAATTACACACCGATCTAGCGTGCGGGAAACGTCACTTTTCCACGTCAGTTTCGTTTTTCCTACTGATCCGAGCCACTTCGGACATTTCTGAGATTTTACCGCACGGATTGAATTTTGACGTATTCATTTTATTTTTAAATAATGTAGCCAAAAACTAATACACAGAAAAATGTAACGCAATTATCAGACAGTTTAAATACTACGCGATTTAAGCTACAATTTAAATCTAGTGGAGTAGTCGGCAGTAAAGTGACAATTATAAATTAAGTTTCCCAAAGAACATGAACTTTAGTGGTTTTTACAGTTTTTAAATTAATATCTTTTTTCGAATATACACGTCTCGTCAGTATAAACACAAAATTGAAGGTTTTTCTTCTTCTTCTGTTGGCCGCGGCTGCTAGGATCATTCGGCTATAAAAATTGAAAGTTAGGACCTGCTTTTCTTGCTTATATGATCCTAATCTTTTTCTTAAAATAAACTACTTAAAGATCAATTGTAAAAATTGTTTATATGACATATCGAATAGACCCATCTCGCTCTCTCTCTGTACATACGTACTTAAAAAGAGACAACAATAGCAGAACCGATCGGAACGATAAGCGAATAGGTTTAATGGCAACTGGTAAATATTTTGTTTGAATGGTGCGAAATTTAGTAATCTGATAATCTGTTATTCATTTTAATTTGTTAAATTGTGATTTTTTCGTGACGGTCGTAGAAAAAGTTTTATATGTAAACTTTTTATCTAACCTGTTTATTAAGGACTTGTTGCATAATATACTATTGCATACGTAACTTTTTCCCATGCCCAATCAGGTGGTAGGTAGCACTGACTAGAAAATATAAACTGACGAATGCTAAATGGTTAAAAAATTGTTTATAAAGGGCCATGAACAATTTAACATATCAAAAGAAAGTTTTGATAAAATTCTGAGTTTGAGCATGTCGACAAAATATCTTTTTTTGATGCTTTACAACGCTAATTATAACTGTGGCGTGCGGCTGTTGAGTAATAATAACATAACCTATTTTTTTTATTTATTTCGACAGTCGGACACTACCGAATAGACACAAAATTATTTAAAACTTCGCAAAACTTCCTAGAACGGTTAAAATACAATTTTCACTTTCAATAATCACTTTGGCAGTCTAAATCTATTACCTGCAGATTATTATTATTTTATATTCCGATTAGCAGTTTTAAATGGGACCAAGATATACCTAACGATATTCCATTAGCAAACATCCCAATGTACCGCTAATCCTAATGAAAACTGGAAAGTTGGAAATGCCAATATAATCCGTCTGTCGCGACAATTGCGAACAAGCGTTGAGTGCGACCAAAAGGGTAGACGCGCTGTTGCCATGTGCACGAAATATCGCTATTTTATGTTTCTTAACACCAGAGTATAATAAAAAGTATATCTGCGATGACGGGGATCATAAACCTAAATTCTGATAAATTGTAATGGTAGTTTTCGATAAATTCTATGTTTCAATTTTAAAACAATTAAAAGAGGAGTTTGGTGAATGAAAATAATGTGTGATAGCGATCATTATTCGAGTATCAAGTAAATCACAACTCAGTTTCCCACATTCTTTCTTCCATTTCAGTCACATGTTTAAAGCACATTTTTCATAATTCTTTTACACACACTAACAGTGATTTGTAAATTGTGTACAAAGAGGTTTATTTAAATTTACATTACGCAGTGTATAGCTCTTTTTTCGGCATATTGAAAACAATTAAAACACAGTTTTTTCTCACCCATGGGCGAAATAAAATTACCATTTTCCAATTCAGACATTATTTTGTCCAAGTTCCATCGTCATTTATTGCAATTTCATCTTGTACTTCTTTTTCGTAAACTTTGGTGACAAACAGCTTTGAACATATTAAGGATAACTTTCTTATGATACATAGTATATGCGTATTTTTTTAGGATATGCTAAATACATCTTACTGATTCCTCAATTCATATTTTATTTATCTACTTGGTACATACTGCAGAATGTATGCAAATATTACTGTCTTAACATATTATTATTATAAATCCTAAACATGTTGCTTATACAATACATAAAACCAATTTAGGCATATACATATATGTGCATAAGAGTCATAAAGTAATTTTGGCAAATAAAAGGCAGGTTCAAAGAAAAAAACTTTATTAGGAGACATTAGAATCTTGAAAACTCAAAGAAACTAGAAAATCCTTAAATGGAAAAAGTTGTTTTAGATTTTCACTTAGTGTTTGGCGCTGAATGCCATTCAGTTAGTAATTTTATATCTTTCAAATTGAGATATTTTTAAAAAAGTCACCTATGAACATAGGTAAAGGGATAGGGACGGCTGCAAGAAGCCTAGTTGGTTGGTAAAATTAATAATCTATGATTTCTATATTTTTGTATTATTTCAATTGTCACTCAATTACATACAGGATGGTCATATAGAGTTACATTTTTTTAATTGGAAGCCCCAATATTTCATTTCATTTAAAAACACCAAGGATATATATAAAATTCTAAATATAATAATAATATAATAAAATCTTCAGGATTCAGGTTATGTTTGAAATGTTGTTGCACATTAACTTTTAAAACATTTTTCTGCTAATATATATTAGAAAATATATTTTAGAAAATAATACTATTTCTCAGACAATATTAAAAATTGATTTTTTTTATGGGCAAAATTTTGCAAATCAAACGCCGTTAAAGTTCCAAACTATTTATACTACTTATATTGCCAAAGGTTATGTATTGGATTTAAAATAAATACACGACTTAAACAGAATTAAATTCTAAACCCAATAAAAGTGCTAAATACAGGGTGTTCCATTAAAAAAAATGAGTATTTTTAATTAGAAAAAATATTTATATTTTGAATAATATATTTTCGCCATTAATATTAACCACTTCCATGGATGGATTATAAAAATTCCTCTGTATATATAAAAATTCGATAAATAAAATATATACACGTACTTATTGTGATAACGTATAGGAGCATCTTAAATAGGCTATTCGTGGCCACTGAGCCTTCAAGAATCAAAATTTAAGTGTACGTATATATATGTCCTTGAAGAGGTTAATGTTATTTTTACTTTTCTTACATAGACTTTCCTTTTTATATGTTCGTCACCACATGACCGAGCACTTCGATGCAAATTATGCTATATATTTTGGAAACGTGGCAACTGCGCTGGAATCTATGGCCTCTCGCTGACTCCTGACGTGTGGGGCTGACTGGCCGGAGCAGGCGCCTGGTATCCGCCACCCGCAGATTTTTAACACTTTGTAGGCGACGGAGTCGAGTGGTTCCAAATCCTTCCTCGTCCTGGTCGCTTTTGTTAAACAGACCCCCCACCACCGCCGCCGGAAACGTGTAAACGATGCGAGACGTCTGTCCTCTGTATACGCGACAAATAACGAGCAAAATACCGACCCAAGAATGCTAAATAGTTCCGGTGGGCTATAAATAATCTTTCTCCTTTTTAATGCAATTATTTTCGGTGATATGTTCTCACGAAATTATAAATTGAATAATGGTGCATAAGGCTATAGGTGTGGAGCCACCCTAAAGTTTTATGGTTTTGTTTTTCATCCGATTTTCATTACCGATTTTTTACCGGTTAATAAATCCATGTATTTTAATTGTTTCTTGTTATTTTACTAACTAATTTTCATCATTTTGGGCGAAACACCCCGCGGGAAAACTGTGGGGTATAATTTGGTTTACAAACTGTTTGCTGTAATCTTTTATCTTTTATTATGTATGAGACGCAAATTTTTAAGCCAAACGCTGATAATGTTACCATATTTTATTTAATTCTTTTACAAATTTACTGCTAAATTAGTTTTGAAGTTTTAGAACGTTTTGACGACCTTAACATGCGTAACATTCACGAGCTTAACTTATATGATAGAGCATAGTTTTTCTCATTGTCTCTGTCACTGAACTAATTCTTCTTCCTTTTATTTACTATAACCATAGCCAGACAAGATCTGGGCCGATTCTTTGGGTGGCATTGCACGAGACAGTCTATTCTTATCTACTGCCCACAGAATCGAAGTTCTTCGACTTGCTTTCGATGGAATTGTTATTGTGTTGGATCTTAGTGAATGTCTTTTGATAATATGGTAAGATTTTGATCATAAAAGTGTATCGTTATCCTTAATTGAATAAAAATTGGCCGAATTGCTTTATGTTACTTTTGTCAAACAAAATATAAACTAAGAAGAAAGGTTTGATTAGATAGAACAAAATTTTGAATTCATTCTACTATTAACGGATTCTCTGGGTGGCACTGGACGGGAAAGGTGCGACGGTCGTTCTCCGATGCCTACAAAATCCATGCTTTTCGTTTAAGACTTGTTTTCAGTCAAATTGTTATTGTTTTGTATATTAGTGAACAGTTTTTAATTGTTAAATTGTTCAGTGAAATGAAAGGAGTTAACTATATAACTATCAGTGTTCCCTGTGAAAGGTTTTAATATAGGTAGAGAATGTGTTGAAGAATCAATCCCGGTTTGTGAATCTTAGGGAGCCTAGAGACGAGAAAATTTCACGGATTCTGATATAAAAGAAGCCTTAGTAAAAGATTTAAGGTTGCGTTTCATAAATCACGTAGGATCCTTTTTAAGTTGACGATACGATCCGTCTGTGAAAATATCTTAAGTATTTTCATTATATTCACTTGTGTTCATGATAACCATTGCATTTCCTTTATCTGCTTTTAGAATTACGATGTTGGGATTAGATTTTAATATTTTTTACATTACAGATATTAAGTGTTCCATTACAAAATATACTTTACCACAAACTCTCCAGTATCACCAGTCATCGCGAATATATTTATGGAATTCTTTGAGACGAAAGCTTTCGACACCTTCCATCTAAAACCAAAATTTTGGAAACGCTATGTTGATACTTTTATTTGGCCTCATGGTCAAGAATCCCTACACCTTAACATATGTTTTACCATTGAATTGGAAGCTAATAACCATCTCCCATTTTTAGATATTCTTAACAATAGAAAATTAGACCTAACACTGGGTCATTCTATTTACCTAACCTACCCACACACACAGACCGAAACCTTAATGCATTATCACACCACTATACCTCCTAAAAATTATCGGCTATCAACTCTCTTGTTTACAGAGGCTTAAAACTGAGCAACCCGATTTAATAAACTGTGAATTAAAGCACTTTACATCTGCTCCTCTCTCTAATAATTTCCACATTAGAAATAAGAATACATTTAACCACGACCTTCCAAACATAATGAGCCCGAAACCAACCCCACACTCACAATCAAAACTTCTTAAGAAATAGAACGTCAAAACCATATCTTCGAAATACGAGGGCCGCCTTTTATAATACATTATTTTTATACTATTATATATATTGTATATATATATTTCCTAAACTAGTCCTGCCATCTAGCGACTAACGTTTTTATAGGGAAGTTTAGGGATGTTCCGATACCATTAAAGTATCGAAACCTACTCATTTCGCTAGTACTCAAATCTTTTTTCGATACTACTCAAATAAATACTCCTAAAGTATCGATACTTATTATTTTTTATTTATTTTAAGGAAACTAACAATGAACATTGAAGGACAATAATTGAAACAAAATTAAGAAGGAAAAGAAGACTTTTATTATAAAGGTTTGCGTAACGTTAAGCACGTACTTTAAACAAAAAACTCCATGATAACATTGGAATAATAAGCCGATGATTACAATAAATAAAATTATTCGTAAACAATCTCTTGTATGTTTGACAATTTATGTTCGTTGACAATGAAAAAAAATGAAGGGCGGACATCTTTCTCGCGTTTGGCTCGGGCACGGTCGAGTGAAGTCGGACGAGTTCGGCTTGGATGGCGCGAGACAACGCGTCACCATAGATCAGATAGAGATTATGTTTGTCTGATACTTTCCGTTTTTTTTTAATGGTGAGGCTGATTCGATTTGATACCAAGTACTTTTGTTTCGATACCGAGTAAGTATCGCAAGATTGATTCGATGCTATAAATAATTGGTATCGAATCAAAAGTATCGAGTACCTACGCGTATTTACTACTATCGGAATATCCCTATGGAAGTTTGACATTTTGAGGTTAGGTTTTGGCGAAAGAGTGTTGTTGGTGGTTTTTATGATAAATTAAAAAAAATGCGACGGTTAAAAATGCAACTTAATCGGGAGCATTCCCGTGCAATAATTTTTTACAACTTTAGACGTGGACTAACTCAACAACAATGCATCGATGAACTTAATTCGATTTTGGAGTTAAAGCACCATCTAGGACTACTTACTGTTTATCGCTGGTTTTCGGACTTCAGTCGTGATCGTAATTTTCTTAAGGATGAATTTCGTGAAGGGGCGATTTTGCAGGATCGTCACGTGACTTACCATGAGATCGAGGTATCTTTAGGCATTAGTGGGACCAGCATACATACAATTTTGCATGAATATTTGGCCTCTACAAAAATTTGTTCGCGTTGTGTTCCACACAATTTGACATTAGCTCAAAAAAAGGCTCGTGTCGATTGGTCGAAGGAAATGTTAAAAAGTACCTTGAACCAAATGGTAGCCTGTTTTTCCAGGAAAACTGACCACGTTGTAACTGTATCTTTGGTGAAAGGTAAAACAGTCAATTCTGAATGGTACACAGCCATTTGTTTGGCGAAAGTCTTCGAAAAAATTTGAAAAACCAACCGCCGAAGACGAATCACTCTCCACGACGACACTGATCAGTGCAAACAAAGAACTTTTGAGCATTAAAAACGTTGATTTGAACATATAGTCCTGATTTAGACTTCTTTTGATGCCAATACATTAAGAATAAATAACGCGGGCAACGATTTTTGACACCAGAAGAAGCGATTGGTGCGTTTAAAAAGCCTGTTTTGAAGCTGCCCAAATCGATGTAGGCAAAGTGGTTTGATGATTGGTTCATCGAATGCAAAAATGTATTGATCATCAGGGTGAATATTTTGAGAAACAATAAAGTAAAGTGGTTTTTTTGATTGCAAATTTCAAAATTTAAAAGGTAGCCCTCGTAATACCCGCGATAGTGAGCATCAGAGATATTTCAACTTTTAAAGTCTTGACCAGTCGGTTAACGCGTCTGACTAGAAATTGGATTGCTTCAATACCATTTTTAATTCACAGCTAACCATATCCAAAATGAGGGCATAAACCCCTTTAAAAAAAAAACATCAACATCAGGAGTGTTACAGTAGCCTGTGCGAGATTCTTCGAAAATTTTGGGAAAAGGTATCGGGGTCGGGAAATAAAATACACCCGCTTGAAAAAAAAGTACATTGTTCTCGATAAAAAAGCTACGCTAAAAGACCATTTTATGCGAAGCGGTCGGTATCGAGCCGTACGACGACATCACCAGCTGACATTTTTCATTGGTGATCCTGGTCGCTGTCTCCAAATACCTCGCGAAAAGCTCGCTCAGCGTTTTGTGCTCGTCTCTGAACGGATTCTCGATACTCTTAGCGTTTTGCATCTCCAGCTCCGTGATGAACGCTTCGAGCGAGTATACCGGCAAGCAGAACGGTTCCGAGGTCGGTGCTAGCGGCTTAACGAACCCGAAGAGCTCCTTGCCGTAACCCAACGCGGCCAAAAGGTACCCGTGTGCCACCTCGAACGCTTCGTCGAGACGTCCCGACACGTGCAGGATTCGCAACAGCTCGCCGGGGTTACGTAACTGAAACGAAAGGGAAAAACCGTCACATCAGAAGTGGGATCGTCGATCGACGTGGTACCTTGTACGAGGCGAGCAACCAAAACGGCACGTATATCCTCATGCTTATGATTTTTTTGCACACGACTTTGTGAAGCGTCGTCGCGTTGGGTTGTTCGTATTTGGCGAGATAGTCTTGGAGCAGTTGCCAGACCACCATGGCGACGCTGTCCCTGTTAGGCGGGAGATCTGCGTAGTCCAAAAAAATATTTATTTGCGAGGAATGTTCTGGGGAATATATCGAAGAACTCATTGTTAATGTCTAGTACAAGATTGTTCAGACTGATTTAGGCGTTTTATAGCACTGTTTTTGTAATCGTTAAAGACGGAGCAAAATCTCAAGGAGTAGTACTTTTCTCTATGGAAAGGTGTGAAAACATCAGTCGGTAGAATCCAAAAGGACAACATCATTAGCACACGATGCGCGCAGTAGAAGACCTACTGTGCGCGCCTAGGGATAACTACACCAAGGTCCCAAGACCAGAACAGAACAAAACTAACCTAAGCTAAGCCAAAAACTGAAATAATTCTAAAGAGAGACCAGCGATGATAGCTCTAACAAATGCTCATTACATCTAGCTGGTTGCTGACTGAAAGTTTGAGTTGTGGGGATATTGCGAGGTAGGACATGTCAGTTTCAAAGTCAGGCATTGCGGAGTTGATGATTTTGTTTGTGAAATTTGAGATTTAATCAACACGGTTTCATAGAAGAACGATCTGCTACTTCCAACTAAGCATATTGCAAAGTTTGGCCACTCTATGTTGATCAACAAAACTTTCCGTGCTATAATGGATTCCAGTTGGAGCGGTTTGTCGCAACATGCGGCGTGCCTAAGGGTCCTAATCTTGGTCCATTATTGTTTTCGATCTTTATTAACGAATAAAATTAAATGTCTACCATTTGCAGATGATTTAAATAGATCTATTTGTTGCTACGAACATGCAATCACGGTTCAACCCCAACTGTGTTTACAAGTGTTGTGAGGAAAATAACTTTTCCCTGAAATCTTCAAACTTTCTTATTTTCCTAGAAATTAAGTAACACTACTTTACCCAGATGCAGCTCTATTAGAGATTTGGGTGTGACTTCTGATTCCCAGCTTTCGTTTGGTCAATACATTGATATTATAGTCGATCCTTTTCTTAAATTACTTGAAGATATTTTTTGTAACCGCTCGGGCTTTGGAGTTGCTGCTCTAAAGACGCTTTATTATTAGCTCAGCTTAAGAAGTCTCGAAACCAACCGATTATGCTGGGATTACAATTAGATTAGATTAATATTAATATGTAGTATGAAGTCTTGCTTAACATTCATCTAATTTTGCGGATATCTTTTGTCTTTTTTTTTTCCAATATACATACTTTTAGGGCTGAACTTTGACCAGTTGCCTTCAGTCTCTTTTACATAATTACATATAATTTTTGCAAATATGTTTTCTTTAATTAATTTTGTGCGAATAAATTTCATTTATTATTATTATTATTATTATTATTATTATTATTATTATTATTGTCTCTCCCACCTTGCAAGTCGTTCTCTACGAGCCACTCCCAGGCCACCGGATTCTCTTCCTCGCTGAGGATGACGCATCTCCAAGTCAACGCTTCGAATACGGGAGCCTGCGGCAAACCGAACGTTTTGCAAATGTTCAGGGCCGTCTTAAACAGTCCGGCACTGCTCAGGAGGGTGACTAGTTCGATGGGGGCTGGAAAAACGACACCCGCGCAAATGAGCAATGCAAAAAAAGTGCGGAAAAAAAAACTAAATGATTAATTCTGTACAGCTAGTACAGCGATCGTTGAACTTTTATAATCATTACCCAAACATATTTTTTGTGGAGGCTATATATAAAATTTAAACTAGTTTCTGTGGGGTCGCATTTTTTTTCTTCAACTATAGATAACAAATTGAAACCCATTGGGGTATGGTCTGTTCATAGATATAAGAAAGTGGCCAATTGCTTTAGAATGGGATTATCCAAGGGTGGTCATTAAAGTTTCGGAATTTAAATTCACTTAAAATTGTGGTCCGTAATAGAAAATAATTTCATACCTACTTGTGTTTAATTTTCTTTGGTTTGGTAGGCTACTTAGTTTAACTTTATTAGTAATCATTCTTATTTCGTGTGTAATACAGCGTGTGTTGAATCGTGTGCGAATTATGCAAAATATGTGCGATTCTAGTGTATCTAAAGAGATGCTCCCGCCCAAATGTAGAAAATACTCTTCTATTGAGACTAAGGAAGTTATAAACAATTTTGACTAAAACCCCTTCCTCATGTGACACAAAAGCAACAATCCAAAACTACATGTATAATAACGACATTTATTTTCACGAAGATAATACCAAAAAGCAATTAAAAACATAAAACAAACATATTTTTTGTGGAGGCTATATATAAAATTTAAACTAGTTTCTGTGGGGTCGCATTTTTTTTCTTCAACTATAGATAACAAATTGAAACCCATTGGGGTATGGTCTGTTCATAGATATAAGAAAGTGGCCAATTGCTTTAGAATGGGATTATCCAAGGGTGGTCATTAAAGTTTCGGAATTTAAATTCACTTAAAATTGTGGTCCGTAATAGAAAATAATTTCATACCTACTTGTGTTTAATTTTCTTTGGTTTGGTAGGCTACTTAGTTTAACTTTATTAGTAATCATTCTTATTTCGTGTGTAATACAGCGTGTGTTGAATCGTGTGCGAATTATGCAAAATATGTGCGATTCTAGTGTATCTAAAGAGATGCTCCCGCCCAAATGTAGAAAATACTCTTCTATTGAGACTAAGGAAGTTATAAACAATTTTGACTAAAACCCCTTCCTCATGTGACACAAAAGCAACAATCCAAAACTACATGTATAATAACGACATTTATTTTCACGAAGATAATACCAAAAAGCAATTAATTAAGGTTCTACAAAGATTGAACCTACAAAAGGAATACGTCTGTTATATGCAAAAAATTTAGGGCATACAGTTTTAAGGCTTCCAAATTACCACTGTATATTTAATCCCATTGAACATGTTGAACAAACTTATAGAAACCGAAGTTTTTAACATCGCTCCACAAAGTTGGGCAAATTCTGTTAAACATATAGAAAAAACAGAACAATCGCATATCCATATTGCAAATAATATACAACAAATAATAATTAGAACAGGCGATGATAACGATAGTGATACTGATATATTATGTGAATAATTTTAAGTAATTTAGGTAGGTAATAAAAATAATTTGTAATTTTATTTTAAATTTAAATACAAATAAATATTGTTTAGTATCTTTCCTAACAAAACCCCGAATAATTTAATTTTAAGCAAAGTACGGACCTGGTCGGCCATATTTCATTCTTACAGCTTGCCCGGGACTTTCTTATATCTATGAACAGACTTTATCGTCATACATTCAACACATTGCGGTTTTATTGTTTTCTATTCGCGCAAAACCGTATTTAAGGAATTCGTCTTGGTATGTTCTTTTTCTATTCGCTGCTGAAGGGAGACAGAAAGTAATAGTTGTCAAATACTCGAATTAAATTTTCAAATTGCGGCTTACTTTGATCGATATAACGATGATTAGTGATAAAATGATGGTCTTGTCAGCAATTAACTAGTAAAAACTCGCTTTCTGGATCGTCAATGTATTTGTACCTTGACGGCATGGCGCGGACTGAGCACGCTCCAACGTATAACTCGAGAACACTCTAGTGGTGGGGAGCGAGATGGCGCGGCATGCATATTTGGTTACATTGTATAAATTGAAAAAATACTAACAGGTTTAAAAATAGCAAATCAAAAATGTATACTTTTTACTCACAAAAGTTTCATTTTTAGCCCATTTGGGGTAATTTACTCCGGTTCAACGACCGCTGTTCTAGTAAGATGTCAATTAGCTATCCTACTTGCTTAATTGAATTTTACATACAATTTTGTCCGAAAACTTTATTGCACTCTAATTTCGGGACACCCAGTATATCTAGGCGTATGGCGCATGAAACCTATGACATTCCCAATGTTTAATACTTACCGGTGACGTTGGACATGGGAGACGCGTCGAATTTGGCCAAGTGCAGCTTGGCGGAAGCGAAGCTCAGCTCCCGCTTGATGAGGTCGACGTTCACCACCTCCACCTGGTTCTTGACGAGAAACACCTCGCCTTCGTTACCTGAACCGGCCAACGGGTCGAGCGTCACTTCTTCCTGCTGCTCGTCTGGGTCGCAGGGCCGCACCACCCACGCGTACCGCCCGTCGCAGAGTTGCAGGATATTTTTGGCGGCCAGGAGGCATTTCACTTGTTTTTCGATGGCGTCTACGGTGTTGAGGTGCGACAGGCGGTAAGCCTGCTCGTACATGATCGACGCGGCTACGAGGAAACCAGGGGAAATTAATTAAGAGCCATATGGGACCGATGTTCAGTCCTGCTGATCAGTACTGAAGCATTCCGTTTTCGTCTGTATACGTCAGGCTGGAAAATTTTGGCGCTAACCTCGTATATATATATATATATATATATATATATATATATATATATATATATATAATACGGCTGCCTTGAAGAGTCATTGCGCGGAAACCAAGCATTCTTTCAGTTTTCCGAGAGTAAAAATTCTAAAAACCGAAAATAATACAAAAAAAAAGGGAAATTCTGGAAATGGTTGAGATCCAAAAAATAAGAACTCTACAAATTCGAAAATAAACACCAACAATCTCAGTAATATTGCAGCATTCTGAATTAAAACAAGAATGAAAGATACAACATAACAATATATTAATATAAAATTATAATATATAAAAATAATTAAAAAAAAAAAAAAAAAATTACAAAAACACTCTGTATATCCTCTGAACCTTGCACCAAAACAATCGGGCATCGTACGATGTTTTTACAGTAACGTCGACGCGCGCAAACCTCGCGTATCGTATTTTTTAAACCCTTATATGTATTTTAACTGTTTCGTTAACTTTGTGTGTATTATGTGTGTGAGTGCCGTTTACAAATCATTTTTTGTTGGACTTTTATCTTTTATCAGGGGTATGACTTTTTTATTCTCATAGTTGGAAAAGCGCTTTTAAAGTATAGAACTTCCATATGATGCTATCTCTCCAATTTTAAGATTTGTGTTTGCCTCTTTTTGGTAATTTGCAATATTGAAAATTCACTAACACATTTAATTCCTGTTGAAAAAGATATTGTAAGAACCAAATGTTGTAACGCTATTTCAGCGTATAAAAATAAAATAAATACACATAAAAAAACGAAGAAACAACATAAATTTATGGAAAATGTAAAAAAAAAAACTAAATGCTTTTTAAAGAAAAATAAAAAATGAATGAATTGCTAATCCCACACAAATTTATCAAAAAAAAAAAAACAAACGAAATATTTCTAATTGGGAAAACCAACCAAAAACGGCAAAGGAACTAAAAATTAATAAGTCTTTGCCTCCAAGAATTTACGGTTTGCCCAAACTGCACAAACCCGACATACCGCTAAGACCAATTGTATCCTGTACACAGTCGCCAACGGAAAAGTTATCAATATACTTAAAAGATATTCTAAAAAACGTCATAAATCAGAACGAATTTTATGTAAAAGACTCAATGGACTTGGTTTTTGTTTCTTTGTTTCTTCAAATAAAATCTAAAAAGAAATGTGCTGACAATTCGGTTATTTTCAAATAATAGGCTAATAATGAGTATGAACTGTTCGTAAAAAAAAACAGAGGGTACATTTAATTGTTTTTCTGATTTGACCATCGTAATATATGTTGATGTTTCTCTTTCTGTTTTGTACTTAGTTAATGAATAGATAAATAAATATTAGGCAATTGTAGGATAGGTGAGGAGATATAACTTCTACTTTGCCTCTTGTTTCTATAACTTACTCACCCAGTCGATGGCACAGCGAGCCCTGCTTAATCTGATACGCGTAGAGTATCTCGTAGAAGACGTTGCTGACGGGGTCGGTGGCCCGGGCCCTGGTCAGCAGTATGGAAGTAAACAGCTCGTCCAGCTCGCCGTAGGTGAAGCTCAGTACCGTATCGAAGTTCTTCTCGTCTAACAACGTCTTGACGAGGTCCCGCAGGTTGTCCTTCTTCCTTTCGTCTTCGGGGTTCGACTTCAGCGCGTAGAAAGCGTCGCCGTAGCGTTTGAGCGCGAGATGGTGCTTAAATTTGATCGAATATAGGGTGGCCAGAAGCGGATTTTCGGGATTTATGACGCCCAGCGCCAGATCCGCTACGGATATGGCGCAATCGCGAGCCCTGTGCAGCTCGAACAGCTGGATAACCTGGAAAATGAAAATTTTCCTATATAAAATTTTTCATTTTCGGAAAAATTTCATTTAAAAATATGTAAAACTATACGATTCTCCAGGACATCAATATTTCAGTCGGTGGTGTACTACATATAAATTGTGTCTTAACATCAGCAAGTTTAATGTAACAAAATACTAGGTCTCATGATTTTGTTTTTGCAATGAAAATGCAAAACGTTTAATTTTTCGAAGAGACTTCTACATGCTACTGTAACACTTCTGGATTCCTTCTGTGGATTTATCCTGTTGGCTTCTTCGGAGCTTGACTGAAACTGGCTCGCATTTTACTTTGTACCTGCTTATATACTGTTTGAGGGGGGCGGAGCTAGCTGAGGGACATAAACACCGTCTCGGATGACTGATAAGCATATTGCTGAGAGGTAAAGACCTGAGTCGAGGTTAATATTGTTAGGTTGCTTATAGATTTCTATAGACTCTCGGATTTTTCGCTGGTAGAAGAATTGATTACATGCAAGAATTGTAGTTTTATCGAATAAAATTTTATCTCCGATTTCGTGACTGTATTTGGTAACTGTCGATGAGTTTATTTGTCTTAGTCTTAAGGATCTTTCATGTTCTTTGAACACAGTTGATATTTTTCGTCCGGTCTCTTCAATGTATTCTTTGCTGCATATGCATGGAATGCTGTAAACTCCTGGCATCTCAAATGCAATTAGAACAAATAGACGCCATGTTTAACAGATTCACAATTTAGAAAACTTTATTTTTATATGATTTTGGAACACCACTTTAATTATTGTTGTGAGAATTTAAGTTCAATAAAGGAGAGGTATTTAAATCTAATTGATCGTTAAACATTAGAATGTCTCATTTTGTTAATTTCCATGGCTTCCAATAAATTTACTTTTCTACTTTTTGTGTAGCATAATTAGAATCTAGAATATTGTTTTTAAACGCTCTTTTATGTTCGTTAATACGTTTCTTAAAAGATCTACCTGTTCGTCCAATACAAATTTTAGGACAAGATCTGCATTTCAACCTGTAGACACCTGATTTTTGAGATTTTGGACATTTATATCGTTTTATTCTTTTTTAAAAATTTTCCTATTGTGTTGTTAGTTCTGAAAGCTATTTTTAAACCACATTTTAACAAATGTTTTGAAATTTTTTCACTAGATTCTCTTATGTATGTAATTATTTTAAATTGTTCGTGTTCTGTATTAGGTTTTGCATAAATAGAGTTTACTGTTGTCTGGATTTGTTTTTTATTTATAATTTTATCTATAATAGACGGATTGTGGCCGTTGTTCAGTGATATTAAGTTCTTTGTTGTAATTTTCTGTTGAGAGTGGCGTATTAAGAAGTCTATGTATAAAAGAGTGAAATGCAGGCATTTTGTGTGCATAAGGGTGATTTCAGCTGTTATGTATGACTGTGTCCGTGTGTGAAGGTTTATGATAAAAATCTAATTTGTTTTGCGTTTTCGTTACAATTAAGGCTAAAAAATTAATAGAGTTATCAATCTCGATAGTGAATTTTATACGATTATGTAATGAGTTAATGTAATTTAAAAAAGAATTCAATTGTCTGTCCGTTCCAACCAAGCAAGCAAAGACATCATCCACGTATTTATACCACCGTAG
Source organism: Cylas formicarius (assembly GCF_029955315.1). Lineage (NCBI taxonomy): Eukaryota > Metazoa > Arthropoda > Insecta > Coleoptera > Brentidae > Cylas > Cylas formicarius. The sequence continues at coordinate 38,517,018 of NW_026844347.1, read as the reverse complement.
AAAATGTTTACTTAAAGGATGTTCTAGTATGATATTTTCCAAATTATCCATAAAAATCTCTGCCAACAAAGGACTAAGTGGGTTTCCCATAATCAAACCTTGCTTAGAGATGTAAATATGTCCATTAAATTCAAAATAATTTTGATCTAAAGCAATTAATTAAGCAATCTAATAAATCTTGTTTCACCAATGGGTTAACCTGTTTCCGAGTTAGGGTGAAATCTACTAAATCTATCCCATCCATAGGTGGAATACTGGGAAATAAGTTTTGTACATCAAAAGACAACAGTGTTGCGTCAGAAGGGATTTTGATATCTTTAATTTTGTTGATTATTTCAAAATATTTTTTTATTGCAAATTTTGGTTTAAAATCTGTGTGAAACTTTGTCGTCGTTGTCGTGTTGTCGAATTGTCATGTAAAAATATATAATTTCGTGAAAATCTACACTTATAATTCTTATTCATTTTGATAAATCGATTTTCATCAAGCAAAAACCACCTCAGCTGGAAGAAGTGCGTTTGTTTTTTGTAAACATCTAGATGAAGCTTACAATTAACCTAAAACACCTTTTGAAATTCAAAATGCCCCCCAAAAATGGAAAAAAAAATTCTTAGCTTGCGACGTCTTTAAGAAAACAATTATTACAGATCATAACCTCGAAAACACGGGTCTTTTTGAAAAATGAAAAAGTTACTGTTTTATAGCATCCTTTGGGTTTCATAGACGTCTGTAACAAGTTGTAATGCTAATAGTTTTCTTATAAAACTATGATTAGGTGCCTACCTTTAAGTAGTAACTTATACGTGCACAGTCCCTATCTACGGGTTGGTCTTTGAGCACCCTCTGGTGGAAGAAAGGTTCATCTAGCACGCCCTCCGCGGCGAACTGAAACAGATCCAGGGCTTTGTAGTTCTCCGTGCTGCTTAGAAACGATAAGGCCAATAGGAAACGATCTGAAATACCAAACGGTGGAACAATGTTAACTTTGTAGTACGGACCAGCTAGGCAGAGGCCGGGATAGAAGTTGGGAGGGTACGGATTGGCTTTTTTGTTTTATCTGTTATACTCACGAGTGGCAGTGTTGCAATCGCACCAACCGTTTAAGATCCTCACGTACTCCTGCAACCACACGTGTTGCCCGCTGCTTATCACCCACTCCGCTAAAACGGTGCCACTTTTCAAAGGCCACCTACCTTGGATTAAAGAAACTGTCGACGGTCGAACAATAAGAACTTTCTCCACTTCAAACCAAACGTTAATTCAAAATTTAATAGCCCGAACTATCGACTAATTAAAAAATTAAATATAACCCGCCTATTAATTATCGAATTTAAATTTTAACGTCCAATTTTTGAAAAAATTCCAATTTAATCGCCAAAATTGAAATAAAGTGGCTTAGATAATTAAATTACATTTTAAATAATCGATTAACTAAAAAAAAAACAAGTGAAAAAAAAATAAATTAAGAAAACTTTTAATTAAAAAAATAATTTATTAGCTTTGTTCTTTAATTAAAATATAGGGTTTTCTCCAATCTTCTTCTCTCTAAACTATGCGTTGGGAATAAAAAAATTAATTAAAACACCTTTAATTAATCATATTATTGATGAACAAAAAAATTAATTTAACAGTGTAGATTTTTAATTAAATAAATTAAATTTTTCGGTTTACTTTAAATCAGAAATAAATTTGTACTCCAGAAAATTAATTAACATTGGAACAATGTATTAATCATTAAAAAAGAAGTTGAGAAGATGAAGAAAAGTTTAATTAAATTTAATCACTGCAACAAACGAAACAAATACATTTAATTGTCCACATTTTTTCTTTTCTCTCTCCCGATTTTTGATTATTTAAAATAAAAAGTACAAAATTAAACTTTGAAAAATTAAATAATTCAATTTTATCGTTTAAATTTTTATATAGGAAAATAATTAATCACAGGATTTTTTATTAGTAAAGAAATTTATATATCAAACGATTGAATAATATAAAAAAATAATTTATTAAATTTGCTTTTTAATGAAAAATATGGTTTTCTCCAATTTTCTCGTGCTTAACTATTGCATTATATATACTTTTATGATATGAAAAAAAAAACGGATTTGTGAATGTTCCAAATAACAATTCAGATTTAAATAAACAAAACAAATTATTTAATTAAAACAACTTTAAATCATATAACCGATGAATTAAAAATAAACTTAATAGTTTACAATAATACTTCCGATTTAAAAAATTTAATTAACCAGAAAAAACTTAAATTTAGACGAATTTTCGACAAATTAAATTTAACCATCCAAATTTTTTAACAATAAAATAATTAATCACACGGATTTTATTAGTAAAAAAGTTTAGTAAAAAATTTAATATATCAAAATTATTGATTAATTAAAAAATAGATTAATATATTATATATTGATTAAAGATTAGGGTTTTCTTCATTTTTGAAATTTTCGATAAATTAAATAATTAAATTTAATCGTTAAAGTTTTTTAATAAGAAAACAATTAGTAGGACGGATTTTTTATTATTTATTATTTAACAAATAATTTGAAAAAATCAATCCCAGATATGAATTCATTAAAAAATAAAACTTCAATCGGTCGATATTTACTAATAATAATAATTAGTATTAATAATTGGATGTATGTATTAGTAAATATTACAAAATTTAATTTAATAGTTCGTATTTTAATTAAAATATATAAAATATTTTATTTATTTAGATATATAACTGCTACTTTGGAAGATTTAAAAAATAATTGAATGGACCTAATTTTTGCATCACTTCCAAAGTGGATAGTTTATTAAAACATAAAACCACCAGCCAATACGAAAAGGATACAGGACGCTTCTCAAGTGATTAACTAGGGGCAACAAGGATAGGTGCCAGTGGGCCATAGCGGCTCCGTTAAACTCGACCCTCGCGAACTTTTTCCTCGCTTCGTGACCCCCCGTGGAGGCGGCGAACAACTCGATCAGCGAAATGCAGCTGCCGTTCGAGCGCTTGTTGTAAGATGGCGTCAGTCTAATCGGCGTGAGCCGTTGCAAGCTGGTTTCGCTGCAACAACGTCACGATCGGGAACGCCCTTCGCGTCCTCTAGCGTTACTTACGACAGGGTGTTGTTGAGGACGGGGAGTCCCGTCAACCACAGGACCACGTAGTTGGCCTGGGTCAAAATGCCGATTTCCGGCTTGCACACCGACTGGATCGCCTCGAAGATGTTGGGTTGCAACTCTTTGCCCTTGATCAGTATGTCGCATATGAGCAGAAGGTCGCGGCATATGGCGAATCTGAAAATGGCGGAACGTTTCGACTTTCGTAGCTGTGACTATCCCAAAGGACTGGAAAGGCTGGCTAATCAGTGGTTAGTCACTTTCTTATATCTATGAACAGACTTTGGATAAGAACTACCTGTTTTGCGCTTGTTGTCGCAGGCAACTCGCTACCAGCGACACGCCTAGCGACGAGCTGAAGTAATACATAGCGGCGGGATTGACAGAGCTGTCCGGGTGCGATAGGCCGCTGTTGTGCCTCAGCAGTTCCAGCACTTTGTGCACCGCGCGATACAAGTCAGCGCATTGACTCAGCAACGTGCACACGCGGTCCGATATCGTTTTGTACTAAAAAGAAATCCCCAAACATTGTTTCTGGTTTATGTATTTGGAAAACCTCTACTACTCACCTCAGACTTCATTTCGTTTTTCAGTTTTCCCACCAAGTCCGCCATGACGTCGTTGGGCGCCAGACGAACGGCCAACGCCGTTTCGAAGGAGTTCTTGAAGGAATCGCTCAGTTGCCGATCGACATACGTCATAACATCAAATAACGTCATCACGTCCAATGCGGTGTCTTCGTCTGAAATTAAATCGATTTTTCCGCACGGGTTGGGATAGTAAATAGCTACAAACAATGGAAGTTTTCTAACAATGAATATAAACCTATATAAACAAATATAGTCATAAACACTTAGTGAATATTATAATTTAACAAATTAAATTTAACCACTTTTTTTTTAATCCAAAAATAGATGCACACTTTAAAAATGTATTAATTTAATGAACGAATTAAAAATAAGTTGAGAAGGAGGCGGTTGATTAAAAGTAATCACTCCAATAAACAAAAGAAACAACAGCATTTAATTGCCACAATTTTATTAAAAAATTTTGATTATTGAAATAAATTAAAATTTAACCTTTCGGACATCTTACTTAATAAATACTTAATAAAATTTATTTGTCATAATACTTGAATAATAAAAAACATATTTTAATTAATTCTATTTATTAAAACTTAATTGAAATTAGATCGCCATCATATTTTAAATAATTAAATATTAAAATTTTAATAGCCTGATATTTCAAAAATTTATCAATCAAATCAATTAAATAATCCTTCCTATTTAAATTGAAAAAGATATTTAAAAAATATGAAATTAAATTTATTATTAGTTGTTTTTTTAATTAAAACAATTAAATTTAATTAATTTAATTTTAAATAATTAATAATAAAACTTAAATAGCCAGATATTTTAAAAATTTAAATTATAACTGAATTTTTAAAATAGTTTAAAATATTTAAAATACATATTTAACAAATACAAAATTAAATTTATTGCAATTTTCGTCCAATCAAATAATTAATTAAATTTATTCGTCCCAATTTTTGAAAAATAAAAAATACATTAACTAAAAAATTAAATTTACTAGTTGTCAGATTTTATTAATTAAAACATAATTAAAATTAGAACTAAAATTTGAAATAATTAAAAAATTAAAAAATAGTCAGATACTTAAAAAATGCAAATTATAATTAATTCGACGCGATTTTTAATTAATTAATTATTTACGTTCCTATTTTTAATTAATTGCAAAATAGATTTCACAAATTTGAAAGTAAATGTAGTGGAATTTTCGACCAATCAAATAATTAATAAAAAAATTTTGTCCTAATATTTTTATTAATTAGAATAAGATCGAGTTCATGTTTTAAATAATTAAATATTAAAATTTTAATAGTTTGATATTTCAAATATTTTTATATAATAATTAATTCCACCGGATTTTCGATTAATTAATTAATTATTTTTAAATAATTAAACAAATAGCAAATTTAGTCGAATTTTAGACCAATCAAATAATCAATTAAAGTCATTGATTAAAATTAAATTTACTAGTTTTTAGATTTCATTAATTAAAATATAAAAATAACATCGAGCTCCTGTTACAAATAATTAAATCTTCAAAAGCGTGATATTTCAAAAATTTAAAAAATAATTAATTAAACCCGATTTTCGATTAATTTATTAATCGTTCTTATTTGAAAATTAATTAAAACATTTAACCTCATCATTCCTATTGAAATCAATTAAAAAACAAATTTAACCGTTCGAAAACTAATTTAATTAGGGAATATAAATTTATTCACTCAATAATCCAATCAACCGGTTTTTATGATTATTAAAAAAGTCGCTTGTTTTTCTAATATTAATTAATTTTTTAATATTTAATTAATTTTTCATCAATTAAAACATCTAACAGTCCTAATTGAAAAATAAATTTAACTGGTTCATATTTTAGAAACTTTTAATTAATAAATTAGTTAAAAATTAATAAAATATTAATTAAAAATTGAATTTACAAATACTCAACGTTCCAAATAGCATCTTACCTTCACCGAGCATCGAGAAATTGACAAACTGATCTCTGTATGACAAATCTCCGCTGAGCATCATGTGTTCCAAAGGTTCGACGGGTCGTAGGAAAGCGATAGTCGATTTTTTGAGTAATACCGCGCCGGACACCTGCGGCAGCAGCATCAACCCTAGGGGACGAAAGCTCTCCTGGTGGTACTGCACGCAACACGAGTAGAACCTTTGCCAGCACCTGCACCATACCATTTGCCAAAATTTGGCACTTAAGTTTCACAATATCGCAAAAATAATTAATCAGTTTGGTTAATTCGAAAGAGAGCACAAACATGTGTCTTTTCTAAAATTATTTTTGAAACGGTTTAAGATGAAAGTATTAGTTTTGAGTGGAAATATCAAATAATAGAAAATAGTTGATGGATTTTCCTCACCACGCCCCCAAGAGAATCAATTTTTTGAGGGAATACATCAAAAATTGAAATTTGGGAGAAAGTGATTACGCTTTTTCGTAAAGGTTCGTTTAGAAACACCTGAACAACGGAAAAAGGTAGTAAAGCTCATCGATATATTGTGGTTCACGCTGGATCAAACAGGCAAAATCTTGAAAATTGGTTTAAAAATTAGCTGGTACCAAATTAGTACTAAGAGGGGCTGATGGGATGGTTAAAAGAAAATAACATTGATTTCCCAGAGAGGGCCACGAAGGATGAAATATGTGAAACCTTAAGGCCAAAAAACAATAAAACTTCCTCGGCAAATGAAAAAATTGTACCTCTCGAGACGACCTAACAGAACACTCGAACCAAACGGCGCCGTTTGCAACGGTTTGTCAATTACGGCCAACAATTTACTTCGAAATATCACATTTTTCAGTTTGCTTGCTCATAACCGCGACACCCTGTACATTTTTGAGTAGTACCACATTTTTTGTTACCTCCCCAAAAATTTTTTCGGTAGAGAAACAGAGACTAGAAACAAAATTTTTTTTGACGCTGAATCGAGATGTCAAAGTCTCGTGACCTTATTAGCAAAAAAAATTTTTTTTCGACAAGCGAACAGTGGTTCGGTTTCGAAAAATGTTTAACGGAACCTGCCAGCCATTTTCGACAAGACAAAACATAGATTGCAAAAATTTCGAACGGATATAAAAAAAAGTCATACGTACCACAACGCGTATTCAAGGTATTCTTCTTCGCTGATTTCGTGGTCCTTGAAAGAGTTGCGTATGTCGCTTTCTATGGCCAAACAGATGCTCTGCTTGAGGGCCGCGACAGAAGTCATATTGACCTCCGTCTTGATGACGCTCGACTTGTTATAGATCTGTGAAAGGTATGTGAACGAAATCTAGGCCACAAATCCAGCGCTATTAGTTCGAATAAAAGAAAATGGGTTAAATATTTCAAATGTATACAGGTTTAGTCCAAATGTACCTATCGTAAAACTAAAGGCAGAAAAGTTTGCCGAACAGCTTGGCATTATCGATGTCAAGGCTTCGGAAGGACGGTCGGGGAAGTTCAAACAGAGACAAGGTCTAAATTATGGACAGATAAGTGGCGAAGTCCGTGATGTCGACAGAAACGTCACTAACGATTGGCTGGAGAAGACGTGGCCAAAACTAGCATAAAAGTTCCCTGCTGACGACATTTTTAATGTTGACGAAACTGGCATTTTTTACAAAATGACGCCAGATAAGACTCTTAAATTTCGAAGCGAAAAGTGTGTGGGTGGATGGCTCAGCTGGTAAGACGTGTTCACCTGTCAACTCGAACTTGCCGGAGGTTGTGGCAAATTGCCTAAGAGCAGCGCAAAAAAAACTCAATTAAAACTGCATTTCTGATTCCGGTCGGGATTTGTCCGCTAGATGGCGTACCTTGAGGGATTTACTGATGACGTGCAGCGGAAATCTGCCCGGACGGAACAAGTACTGGAGATAGACCTCCCGTGGGTCGGACTCCTTCGTCGTCATCGGTCGGTCGGTGTCGACGAGGACCTCCTTGAGGACCGGCGTCCAACAGTCCGACGTCAGCGACGTCTTGTAGATGACGCAGTCGTCGTCCGAGGCGCGCCATATCGACCACAATCGATCCGTTTGCAGGCAAAAATCGATCAGGCCGTTCTAGAAACGAAGGTGAGTGCGCGTTGACGAGAAAATGGGGGCGCACAGTGGGACAGGGAAACCCTAGGTGTTTGACTAATTCGATTTTTTCGGTATTAACCAATTAATTTTATTTAATATTAAGAAAAACACAAAAATAAAATGAAAAAATTATTACGAACGTCAAATTTTAATACTAAATAATTTTTATATAGGGTGTTCACAAAAAAACTCTAAATTTACAAACAGTTTTTAATAAAATCATGAAAACTGTTTAATAACACTATGCAAAATGTATTAGGTCTCCATACAAAGCTATGTATTAATTAACTCTGTATAAGGAGTTTCTCACGCTCTATAATGCGAAGAGGGACGTCGATACGGACTTACACCGTCGACTGTATCCAAAATTTGAAGATTTGGAACGGGCAATGTTGCAGTGGTCTTAAAAATATACCACTCTCTGGACCTATCGTAAAACTAAAACCAGAAAAGTTTGCCGAACTTCGGAAGGATGGTTGGGAAAGTTCAAACGGAGACATAAATAAATTATGAACAGATATGTAGCGAAGCCCGACAGAAACGTCAATAACGATTGGCTGGAGAAAGCGTTCTAAAAACTAGCAGAAACGCTGACGAAACTGGTATTTTTTACAAAATGACGTCAGAGAAAACTCTTAAATTTCAAAGCGAAGATTGCGTGGGTGGAAAACTTTCTAAAGAACGTATAATAGTGTTAGTAGCTGCCAATTTGAGTGGTTGAGAGCCACTAAGCAGCTTCAAACAACAATTAGGTTTACAAGTGATGAGTTGCAAGATTTTATGGTGATAGATCAGGATTTGCCTACAACAGCAGATTTGACAGAGGAAGCCATATTACAACAAGCAAGAAAGAGTGAAAAAGAGCACCGAGGGGAAGAAGAAGATGAAGAAGTTGATCGGGGATCACCATCTTAGCTGCTAGAGAAATTTTTTATGTATCATGGGGAAGAAGTTAAAGTACTAGATTCGTATTGTAAAAAGGAGTCCCTTCAGTTTCGCTATACAGAGTTTCGACTGCAAGTATATTTATGTAAATAACAAAATAATAATACAGGGTGTCCCAGAAGTAACAATTTTATTAAAAAAAAGTTATTTATTAACAAAATATTGTTATCGGATTTTTAAAAATATTTAATTGTTTGCTTGATAGAAACAAAAAAAAATAACCTGGTTTTTATACATCTAAAGTATCATTCAGTTAAACACTTTGCTCTGATTTTGTTACTGCTGGTTTACCCGAAGCTCTCAAACTCATTCCTTTCACATGGTCGGAGTTGTTTCGTTCTTTTATATTTCCCTGCATCGCTTAAACTGTCAAAATTTATTTTTTGACGTCCACGGCGGAAGTTTTTGATTTATTGCACGGTATTGTTACATTTCTTTCCAGCTATTCTGCATACCTTGTCAAAAAATCTATTTTTATTTCCGTTTGCCGCCTGCCATTTTCTTCGAAATTGGAAAAAGGTTTTTTTTGTTTTGATTTCTACAATCTAGACATGTACTACCAAGTAAAGTTTCTTTTATTGATACTTTATGTTGACGGGCGTCGTACAAATACTTTATCGAAATCGAGTGATTATTTTAATTCTAAAAAAGAGCCACATTTTAATTCAATTGTTGTAAAAAAAAAACGAATAGATGAAATAAAGTAAAAGCATTCATTTTGATGTGAGCTAGGCTGCCATCTTATCAATCAATATTTTTAAACGGGCTGATCCGATTTTAATTAAAAGTAATTAAAAAAAAAGGTTAAAAAGTTTCTCAAAATATAAAACTAAACGGATCCCTGTGAAAAATCAACTTTGAATTTAATCGCCATCTTAGATTTGTAAGTTGGCGGACGAAAAATATTTCGGTTTAAAACCTTGATCGATTTCCCGCAAAGTGCAATCTCTTCCAATAAATTTGGCCACATAGGTCAAAACTTATAACTTAAAATTAGTCTCAAAACTTACCTTTACTGTCTTCCTACATTTTGAATTTTGTCAAACAGCTAATTTCTTTAAAAAAAATCCCCTCCACTTTTCACACGGAAAATTGTATAAATAAAACATTCTCAAAATCACACTGACAACAAACGTAACAAAAATATTGTTGACGTTTCCATGGTGACAAGGCGACTTAAATCGCTTGTTTTGTGAAGGTTGGTTCATGGCCTACTTGGTCTGTGATAAGAAAAACGCTCATTGTACGAAATATGTATTATGGGTTCATTTCCATGGGGCGTGGCGAACGGATAGTTCAAAACAATGGCGAAAAACGGGTTGCTTCATTGTTTAAAATAAAGGGTAGTTTGCTATATAAACGTGGCGGAAAATAATGTTTATATTGTTTATCTTAAAAACAAACATTTATCAATTATCTTCGAAACAATTACATTTTAAAACTAATTTATAAATAAATTACTATCACGTTTGCGCAAAAGCTTCAGGAAAAACAAATACATTGATTTATTTATTTATTAATTCCAATTCCGTTTTGTATATATTTTAAGTCATCTTCGAACAACGCTAATATCAAATATGAGTGATCGACCTTCAAAAATAATGGCGTAAGGTAATTTTTGTGCAAGTGATAAAACTCGTATTTTTTAAGAAAAATTGAAATATCCGGAAAACTATTATGTTGAGGTATGTATTATTATGAACAAAAAAAATTGAAACATTTGAAAACAAAATTTAAAAATAAGGTGTTCGTTCCATTTCAAAAAATGTATATTGTATTAGTCACGCTTTTTTGAGCCACCCTGTATTGTTTAAAACAATTTTCAATTGTGCATACCCACAATCTTACCATTTTCTCGTAACTTTCGAACCCATTTTTGAGAACATTTTATGATGAGTTTCGTTAGGTGCCCTACTTACGAGGGTCGCTCGAAAAGTTTACGACCTAACCCCGAAGATGGCGGCACTAGTAACTAAAAGCTAGTGAACGTAGTTGTGCAATATTTACCAAAGTTTCAGCCAGTAAAATTTTGGGCACTTTTTTTGGGATAGCCAGAAATTACGGAAAAACGCCACATTTGCAAAAAAATATCGTGTTTCATTAAAAAAACGCGATTGTCTGATACCTCAACGGTTGCCAAGGCGAAAATCCATGAAGTACGATTTGGAATTCGTGATTCGTGAGCAATTACTTGAGGAAAACGCTGGGTACTATTTGGATGAGTTAGAGAGATGGGAGAATCGCCGGCAGAAGTGAATAGAGTTACAAGGAGACTATGTAGACAAAAAGTTGCGAAAAAATGTCTTTTATCATTGTTAGGTCGCGAACTTTTCAAGTGACCCTAGTATTTTCAACTGTTTACAGATTTATTTCTAACAGTGGCCATTTTATCCATGTTTGATTGATTAATCATTTGATAAAAAAGGAAGTACTGCGTATAGCAAGTTGGAAATAAAAGTGGCTTAAGAATTAATAAGTTTTGGTTGTTTTCTAAATGCAAAATGTCCCTAACCTTTTTAAAATTTTGACTTACCGCCATTGCGAAAAACAGGGAGAGGGGTGCGATCTTGATCTTACCTCGACGGCGATAAGAGTGTTCAGTTTGGTAATCCGTATTTCCTGACCCGCGGAGCTACTCAAGCGGAAAATGTGAAACTGACCGCCGCTGGAAAAATTCATGTAAATCGCCAACGGACAGTCCGAGTCCTGATCGTCCACGGGACGTTTGATAATTCCTGGAGTAAGAAAAAGCGCGGCTTCAGGTTTTTTTTTAATTGACGAAATGACATCCGAAGGAGACGAGACGAAAACAATGACCTAAAAACTGGTTAAAGTGTATTCTTGTGTTAAGACCACTTACTAAACCTGTCTAAATCTACAGGTCGCTCTACCATAAACCAGAGAAACGACAGACTGTAAAAAATCGATGAGTCATCACAAAAAGGGAGGATAAATGGCGGTCGATTTTAAGGTTACAAATTTTGATGGAGTTATTCGTTACTGTTGTACTTCCACAGCCTACTGCAATAGTTTTTACAAAACTTCTGAATTCCTCCTGCGTCGGTTTTTTGCTGAGTCGAAATTGCTGACGTTTCGCCAATCATCTTGTTGGCATTTTCAGAGCTTGACTGAAACTGGCTCGTATTTTACTCTGTACCTGCTTATATATTATTAGAGGGGGGGGGGGGGGGAGCTAAATCAGTGGCATAAACACCGTCTCCGATGACTGATTCCCAAATTGGTGACAGGTAGAGACCTGTTTATTGAATTCTATAGACTCTCGGATTTTTTATTGGTAGAAGAACTGATTACACGCAAGAATTTTAGTTTTATCGAATAAAATTTTATTCCCGGTTTCATGAGTGTGTTCGGCAACAGCTGATGACTTTATTTGTCTTAGTCGTAAGGCTCTTTCGTGTTCTTTGAGTCTAGTTGATATTTTTCGTCCGGTCTCTCCAATGTATTCTTCGTCGCATATGCACGGAATGCTGTAAACTCCTGGCATCTCAAATGGAATTTTGTCTTTGACGGACCGAAGATGTGGAGATATTTTTGGTCAAGTGGTAAATCTCGTTTCCATAATTTTGGTTTTAGAAGAAAGGTGTCGAGAGCTTTCTTCTCACAGGCTTCCATAAATATATTCGCGATGATTGGTGATAGTGGAGAACTCATCGCTGTTCCCGACGTTTGTTCAAAAAAAAAAAAAAACGCCAGCAATTTCGACTCAGCAAAAACCGATGCAGGAGGAATCCAGAAGTTTTGTAAAAAGTGTTATAACGAGTCGAGTGTGAAAATAAAATATTCGGTTATGTGTGCAAGACCGAAAAATATGTAAACTAGATCTGAATCATAGGCTACTGTAATACTATTTACAAATCTCCTGAGTAAAATACACTTCGTCACAACCTCCTACTCCTCTACACTTGCTACTGTTGCCTTTCCTTACATTCAACACATCACTGACCACATAACAAAATTTTTTGAAAAATACTCCAAAAATGTCTATTAAGCTATCGGGAGGTGACAGCAAATAGGACGAGAAATATCAACAACACGAAAAGAACATGGACGAACCTTAAGACTACGGCAAAGAATAATTATTTGATAAAACAAAAATTGTTGCATGTAATCAATTCTTCTAGCAAAGAAAAATCCAAGAATCCGTGGAAATCTCTAAACGACCAATCTTAATCGCGTTTCAGGCCTTTCAAACAGTATACAGAAGATTTGTAAAAAGTTTTACTGAAATAATTAATTTTTTTTTTTACCTTTAGAAGCTAAGTACTACATGATGGGTTAGCGAGTTAAATTTCTCTAGTTCTCTAGTTACAAGTACTAACAGCCAAGTTAAAAAAATCTCATTTGATCAAAACTAGTTTTAATTTATTTATTTTTTATTCTGTGCCAATATAATCTCTGCTCTGTTTTACCCGGTTGTCAGAGTTATTTATCTAAGCCGGTCAGTGTTCAGTGTAAGTCCGCTTATGTAAAAAAATCTTCTTTACTAGCTACTACACCTTTTCAATTTAAACGCGAAAAATAAAACAGTTGAAAGCAATACACTATGCGATTCCCAGAACCGTCATTTATTAAAAAAAAAAAAAATGAAAAATACCTGTGCACCACCTCTGTATGAATTTTAATTTACTTTGTATTAGTAAAATTTAAACCAGTTAAATTTGATGTTATTTAGGGGCAAAGCACAGTGCAACTCATGATTAAAAAAAAATCCACCATTTAATGACAGTAGATATTCATTACAATCAATAACTCTTTTTTTTCTTTTGTAAAAATCTTTCTGTTTTTTGTGATATCATTGGAGATACACTATAGACAGGCATATAGTATATGTTTTTTTTTTAATAAGGGTTATTATTATTTTTATTTATATAATTTTTATACACTGTTTATTAGACATTGTAAATTTAATTCACCAGCCCCGTTGGCTTAACCGCTTGCTGTTGTAAATAAGTAAATAAATAAATACATAAATAAAAAATAATTTTAATTTATATTGCATTATTTTTTTTAACATTTAAGATCCTTGAGTAATTGTTTTTATCCGTCACTTGCCCTCTCAGGATATTAATCATGTTTCCTCTTTCATCAAGTGATAGAAACACATTGTCATAATTCTTATTGCTGAATAATGTACTTAACTTCTCCAATGATATTTCTCGGTCACCATTTATCATCAAATTGACTAGATATTGTGCAGATTGTTCTGATATTTAAAAAACTATCAAATTTAGCTCCTATATTATCAATGCTAAATGCTAATAATACCACACAGGGTACAACATAACTTACTGTTGTTATTTTGGCGATTCAATGTGTAGTATTTTATTTATTTAGAATATAACACGTGTGTAGGCTCAAAATGGCTCGTCATGTCTCCTTTGGCTACAACGCCTTATTTTTACCTTCTTGCGGTCGCTCTCCTTCAGTGTAACCCGTCTCGGCCAAAAGGTCAACAGCGGTCAGGCACTGACCCCTAAGACACGACCAAACTTTCAACTGTCCCCCGCGGTTCAAAGACAAAACGCAGGGTTCGTCATCGATCGTGTGGATCAGCACACTAAGCACAAGTTCCAAATCCAAATTTTTGCCCCTGAAAGCGACACCAGCCTTCAATAATAAATATTAAGCCAAATTTCTGGATTACCTGAATTTTTCCGTGAGACCCGCCAAAAATCTGGGCAATAACGAGTCACTCTTGAGTTCGAAAGAAACGCATGGACCGGCGCTCTTTTGCTTTATTAATAGCATTTCCGAACCGGGGTAAACTAGGACGAAAATGGCGTCGTCTGTGTGAGAATTATAATAGGAACTCGCCAATCTCGGTAGGTGACCGACTAGAATTAAAAACATGGATTATCTAACAAGGGTGAACCGGTATATCTTGCCTGTTGTACCGGGAGTACTAAATAGATGGTACTTGTTACGATTCTTCGCTTCTTCGGTATCGGCCTTTGAAAAAATAGAAGGCGCCGCCAAATTTGGATGACTACCCAGCAACTCATCCTAAACGTTTTAGGGATTCGCTTAAAATATGCTTACCGAGAGTCAAAACAAGAGCTTACCTGTTTATGAAATTTCGAGGGGTGCGGGAAACTTAACCTGTGCACGCTACACACCGTCGGTACTAAAATTACAACACTTTCTGCGGTTTCCCAAACCGATATACCATCAAGTATGGGACTTTCATAGAAATAATACCGCACGCGGTTATCTGATAAATTAATATCCAAACTCTGCTCGACCAATTCCAAAACGTCGTACCGGATTTTCCTAAATACATTTCGCAATTAAAACTCGTTTAGCAAGGAGGAATATTTGCAATGTACCAATAAATGAATCTATTGCGGGTATAGTGCTTGGTGCTGTCTTGAAAACTGTAACCGCTAGCCTTCTCCCTGACTTTAATGTCTTGTAAGGTGCTCTGCGTGCCACCTAAGCCGCACGAAATGTTTATAAAACCGCGTAGTCACCGCGGAAAAATGAAACCTACTACTACCTGTGGTTAGAGAAACATCTTTCCAATACTCGTGTAAGGGTTGATCCGGGACCACTTCTCTATAGCACAGAGTGAATTCGGTCATTATTTGGCTTCAAAAAATACCGAATTGTCGCTAAACGGGCAAATATTTTATAAAACCGCCAACGAACATAACCTTAGAACCTAACCTTAGAATTTTTATATTTTAACGACACTTATAGTTGCAAATAAGCAATGCTACTGAGTGGTGACCAATTGGCTCGCAAGGCGCATTAAGGGAGACTAGCATACATGTTATTATTTATACAATTTATATTGGAATTAAAAATATAACCTAATTCACGCAAACCAAAACCACTGAATAAAAAAAACGGTCAGGGATATACAGAAATTTAAAAATTCTTCTTCCTTTTTTTGGAAGGGATAAGTATGATTACCAAATGCTCAAAAGGGACAAGCAATTTTACCTATAAATCATAATTCTATTTAAGCATACTACTACTTCTCTGATTATTTACCAGAAGCAAACATAAATAGCAGATTACATTTGTTGGTCGTGTATTCTCAAGCACTTGCCTGGTGGCAAGAAGATAACCACAAAATTTTAAACTCAAAAATAATCGTTTAAAATAATGATAAATCTTTAACAATTATGCAGAATATTCGCGGATTTAATATAGTCTCGGCCGCAATAAACACTTTTCCCTTGAACCAATCAAAAATTCTTTTTAGAAATAGCATCGACAATTTAGGGAGGTTGCAAATTCGTTGCAAGCGGGATGATTCTTCCAAGATTTCGTCTCTTTTCGTGCCCGTGCAAATCAGCCCCAACTCGGATGACATTAACGTGGGCGCGGAGCTGACCGGGGACGTGAATAAAACCGATTTGTTGAAGATTTTAAACAGATTTTACCAAAAACCCGAAATTAAACATCTGTTGTCCGACAATGGTTTAGACGGTGAGATGGCCTCCACTAGCTACAAGATTCTTAAAATAATATTATTTTAGCGTATTTGCAGCATCAGGCGTATGTAAGTTTTAGGAGATATTGCCTAGAGGCGACAGCCTTGCCGGTCGATTTACACGTAGTCGTCAGCGATATTTTGCAAGGCGCTGGTAACGACACGGACATATTCCCGTACTTTTTACGGCACGCCAAGCAAATGTTTCCCCATCTGGAATGCATGGATGACTTGAAGAAAATTTCTGATCTTAGGTCACCTCCAAATTGGTATCCCCAGGCGAGAGCTATGACGAGGAAGTTCGTGTTTCACGCGGGGCCAACGAACTCGGGCAAAACTTACCACGCGTTGGAACGTTACATGACGGCCAAATCTGGCGTGTACTGCGGGCCCCTTAAGCTGCTCGCCGCCGAAGTTTACCAGAAAAGCAACGACAGGGTATTATTTTCTTTTTGGTTACCAAATGCCCTACATTCATTTTCCTTTTAAGGGCACCCCATGCGACCTTGTTACTGGGGAAGAGAGGAAGTTCGCGGACCCCTCTGGGGCTCTGTCCGCCCATGTTTCGTGCACTGTGGAAATGGCTGCCGTTAACATGCCATGTACATAATCAATTGCGTTTTATCATTTGCCTGAATTATTTCTATTTTTAGATGAGGTGGCGGTTATAGACGAAATACAAATGATCAAAGACCAACAGCGAGGCTGGGCCTGGACCAGAGCCCTAATGGGCGTAATGGCCGAAGAAATTCACTTATGCGGCGAGCCGGGCGCCATAGACCTGGTTAAGCAGCTCTGCTTAACGACCGGAGAAGATTTGGAGGTTAGGAATTATAAAAGGTTGACCAGTTTGACCATGGAACACAGTGCACTGGGTATGTAACGGGTGATTCCTTATAAATGTTACCTCCTTCTAACATTTTTATTGTACATGTTATTAAAAAAAAGTGTAATGTAAAAGTGGTACCATTTAATGTGTGCAGTTGATATTATATAATTAGGGTGTCAAAAAACCATGCTATATTAAACTTATATTTTTTAAATTGCAAACCCAGTATACTATTTCATAAAAAGGAAGGCCCTTTTATGCTAATTTCAACATTATTGCAAATTTTTGAGCTCTAGCTCTAGCTATAAAAATTTAATTGAAATCAATCAATGACTCTTAATTTTATATTAATTAAACTAGACATTCAATGTATTAGACTATTTTGACCCAACATTAGAATTAGTTTTGGGGAAGGTTTTTGTTTTGTATTGTACGCTAATGATTTGTTGAGTAGCTTCTTCGATGACATAATCTTGAAATCAAAATGAATGACTGTCTCTACGATGTTAGCAATAGGGAACTTGAACAAAATTTTAATTTGAATAATATTGCTTATGTTTATACTATTCAAAGAACCACAGTTAACAAAAAAATTTAATTTCGTAGTTCTATATAACAAATACAAGCAACAAAAATTGTAAAATTTAAGTCCTCTTTGAAATGCACTGTCATTAGAGATCGACAACTAGTTAGTCTTGGTCCTGTCGCTTGCTTTTGTTATCTTGTGTGTAGTATGAAAAAGAAAGTTTTGAAAATGACCGAAACCGATTTTTTAAAAGATCAATCTGATAATTTTCATTTCGTGGATATGTTTATAGTGACATCTTACATACAAAACACGGAAATAAAATAAATATAAAAAATAAAAAATATATATTTTTTAAAACTAGTGGAATTCTAAATACTGATTTTAAAGTATATTGGCATTGATAACTTAAAATGTTCTTTAATTTATATAGATCAGAAAGCTAGGGATGGGCTGGGAATGGATGCCATTTCGAAGAGTTAAAATTAAACATATGTGATATAATTCTAAACCTATAACCTAAAAATAAAACTATAACGTGTCGCCGTATCAATCGAAAAGCAGCTGTCGTTTTACTTAATTTTTTATATTTTTTACGTAAAATAATTAAAACAGAACATCAGCTACAAAATAGCTGTGTGGGGTGGAGCTTATCCCAGTTATCTGGGCCTGTTGCAGAGACACCAGAATAAACTTTTATCAATAATCAATTGTAATAATCAATATTACTTAATTTTTTATATTTTTTACGTAAAATAATGCAAACAGGACATCAGCTACAAAATAGTTGCGTGGGATGGAGCTTATCCGAGTTATCTGGGCCTGTTGCAGAGACAAACTTTTATCAATAATCAATATATAAAAAATTACATAAAATCCTTGAATAACATTACAAAACTTTAAGAGACAGATATCTTCACTCCTTGAGTATAACCAGAAATAAAAGCATCCAAATAACACAATGAACAAAAACAGTAATTTAAAAAATAGTTATATAAGTTACATATTAGCTACCGAGTCAACTTAAAACTCTTATCACAGATAAAACAATAAAAATGAAACTTAAAGTATTTATAATTATAAATGATATTTAACGAAAATCTATCTCTTGTGTGAAATCCACGCAATAAAAGAAAACCAATAATAATAAAAATTATATTATATGTGAGTCACAGGCTATTGTGATTGGCTGTGTTGATATTTGATATTTAATTCTTCATATTATAGAGATTTTTTTTAATGTAAATATTTGTATGTTATGTTATCTAGTGTGTAAGTTTTTAAGTAATATGTACAACCTTAACCCACAAACAGGTGACTTTCCACCTCTGCGAGGGTTATTTGAATGATCCATTAAATTTAAGTAATAATTGACAGGATAGGAAGAGGGTCCTGTCAAATATTTCGATACAAAATTCATTAGTAAGCATTACATATAGTGTCTGAGAATTTTTTTCTGTATTTTTTAAAATTATTTTTATATATTGCATAAAATTGTGTCCATAATTGAACAATGCTTTAAAACACCTCCGACATAAGACCTGTATAAGCTATTTAAAGCCTTTGGGTTCTGCAATCCTTCGAAGTTTCAAATTATAAGCCCCAGATTTTGAAATGATTTGTTCAATATGTTTATTTACTTTTAATTTCACTTTTCCTTACTTTCCTATTGATTTCATTAAAGGGGTAACATTTATAATAGATTACGGGTGTACTCTTCGGAAATGATGGGGATATAATAAAAGGGCACGTTTTTAGGGAGCCTGGATAAAGTGCAGCCTGGAGATTGTATCGTGTGTTTTAGTAAAAACGACATTTACTCAGTATCGAGGGAGATCGAGGCTAGCGGTCGTGAGGTGGCCGTCATCTATGGCGGGCTGCCGCCCGGCACAAAACTGGCCCAGGCGGCTAAATTTAACGATCCAGAGAACAGTTGCAAAATCCTAGTCGCCACGGATGCCATCGGGATGGGTCTGAATTTGTAAGTTAGAATTTCTTTTAAACCTTACTACCTAAGTTGCTCAACCTTAAAATAAAAACCTGAAACAATTTTACTGCAATTTCAAAACGTCAAGAACAAGAAACAAATTTCAAATTTTCCGTTCCACGGTACTGACTCATTTATCCGTGGTACTGAGAAAATAAATTTTGAGTTCTAAATTTATATAAAACCTTTGCACTATTTCATCAACTCCGTGTTTGTAAACTGTACTCAGATGAAGTACTTCCAACATGGTTCGCTACACGTTTCATAAATCTCAAGGTAGATGGCGCTGGAGCGATATATATTTAAATTCAAAAGGTTAAATTTTTTAATACAAAAGTTATTGGACCGGAATTCAGAAATAATTTAAAAACATTAACCAAGGAAGTGTAATTTTTTTTCAGTTTTATCGTTTATTGCGACAAAAATAAGCAAGTTTTTTTGAAAACTTTCGTGGCATTAATAAAAAAAAAAGAAAACAAATGATACTTTTTGGTTAGTAACTCTCCTATCCAAGATACAATCTTTATTGGCAGAGTTCAAATGTTTCGAATCTTTGGGTAGTTTCTTTGGTGAGTGTCTATGATTCTAGCCTTTTCAGTATGACTGCCCCCGAATAACACTGTTTCACTCGTTAAAAAATGTTGTTTCAAGGTAAACACAGAGCTTTTCGAAAAAGTCTGCCTTCTGTTCTGTTCTGTCAGTGTACAGAAGCTATTAGTTATAGTAGTATGAGGGCTAACTTTTATATTTCGGGATTTGTAATAAAAAACCATAAGCTACCAACAAATATAACTTTATTGTTTCTCAGAATATTCACTCTGATGATCGATATACTCTGCATTCGATAAAACCAATCATCAAAGCACTTTTCCCTCATCGAGTCGGACACCTCCAAAACATGCTTTTTAAACGCATCAATCGCTTCTTCTGGTGTCAAAAATCGTCGCCCTCGTAATGTTCTTTGTTTGCATTGATCGGTGAGAGCTAGCATTGTCGTCGTGTCGTCTTCGGCGGTTTCAAAATTGACTGTTTTACCTTTCATCAAAGATACAGTTGCAATGTGGCCAGTTTTGTGTGCTTTGTCTCATTCTGAAAGACGCACACAGTCGACTGCTGCTTACTTTCATGAAGTTCATCCTTAAGAAAATTACGACCATGACTGAAGTCCGAAAACCATCGATAAACAGTAGTCCTAGATGGTGCTTTAACAGACTTTAACTCCAAAAGTCGAATTAAGTTCGTCGATGCATTGTTGTTGAGTTAGTCCACGTCCAAAGTTGTAAAAAATTATTGCACGCAAATTCTCCCGATTAAGTTCCATTTTTAACTGTCACAATTTTTTCAATTTATCACAAAAAACGCAAACAACACTCTTTCGAAAAAAACCTAAGTAAACCTAACCTCAAAATGTCAAACTTTCCTATAAAATCGTTAGTCGCCAGATGACTAGTTTAAGAAAATCCCCAAATATTATGGATTAAGTTTTTCCAAAGATATATATTTTTTTAAATTTTAAAATTGCTGTTGTTTTTATATAAGGTCAGTGTGTGCTATTTTTGAATTTATTGTGATATAGGTAACAGCAAATTTAACTTTTTTTTTTAATTCATATAATTGACACTGAGACGGTTTTCACTGCAGACCTTCGTCTTTGCAGGAGTATAAGAAGAATCATATTTTATTCCCTCATCAAGCCCACCATGAATGAAAAAGGAGAGAGGGAGATGGACACAGTCTCAGTTTCCACCGCCTTGCAGATTGCGGGTAGAGCGGGAAGGTGAGTTTTTTTCATTAATGCTGGCACAGTGAATTAATTTATTATTGTTATTCATAGTTTCCATATAATTTGTTTCTAATTTTCGTGAAATTCTATGAGAAATGGAAAGAAGTGTGTATTTGTGTATATATATCAGATCATGCGTTGGCGAACAAAGAATTTTTGTTTTGAAAAAAACTGATATAATTGACAAATAGATCACCAGAATAAGCAAAACAAGCAAAACGTGTGATCTGTCAATTCGTCCGTGTTTATCGGAAATATGCATCAGCTATACTGTTTGCTTAAGACAACAAAATTGGTAATAGTCGTTTTATATACTGACGAAATTGTCTTCTTTCATGATTTGCATTATATTTAAATATTACAGAGGATTAAATACAAAACGGGTAGAAATGGTGTTGGTTCTATTGATATACAGAATAGCGCCATCTCTATATGAGAAGCGTAACAAAGTCTAATTCGTTGGGCATTTTTTATTTAAAAACAATTTTTTGTTTTTTACATTTTTTTTACTATGTTGGCAGTAACGTTTAAAGGTTAAGTTGTGCTAAATGAGTATAGAGACGAGAAATATAGAGGGAGTTTTATTGAACTACTGAAGAGAAATTTTATGAAACAAAATAAATAAGAACTAAAAATTCAGATTTTCACGACATTATATATATTCACATGACCATTGTAATCAAATGTAATATTTACAAACTATCTGCTACTATATTTAACGAGAAATGACAATAAAACCTTAATTAATATTGTTGTGAGAATTTAAGTTTTATAATGGAGAGGTATTTAAATCTAATTGATCGTTGACTTTTGAATGTCTCATTTTGTTAATCTGCATGGCTTCCAATAAATTAAATTTTCTACTTTTTGTGGCTCTATGTAAAATATGAAAATTATCGTCAAGAAAGTGTTTTCCTCTGTTTAATAATTAGAGTCTAGACTATTGTTTTTATACGCTTTTTTATGTTCGTTAATGTGTTTCTTGAAGGATCTACCTGTTTGTCCAATATAAATTTTAGGACAAGATCCGCATTTCAACCTGTAGAAACCTGATTTTTGAGATTTTGGACATATCGTTTTATTGCTTTTTTAACGGACAGACAATTGAATTCTTTCTAAAATTACATTAACTCATTACACCATCGTATAAAATTCACTATCGAGATTGAACAGGATAACTCTATTAATTTTTTAGACTTAACTATTACGAAAACGCAAAACAAATTAGATTTTTCCATTTACCATAAACCTTCACACACGGACACAGTCATATATAACAGCTCAAATCACCCATATACACACAAAATGGCTGCATTTCACTCTTCTATACACAGACTTCTTAATATGCCACTCTCAACAGAAAATTACAACAAAGAACTTAATATCAATAAAAAATTGCACTGAACAATAGCTACAATCCGTGTATTGTAGATAAAATTATAAATAAAAAACAAATCCAGACAACAGTAAACTCTATTTATCCGAAACCTAATACAGAACGCGAACAATTTAAAACAATTACATACAGTGAAAAAGTTTCAAAACATTTGTCAAAATGTGGTTTACAAATAGCTTACAGAACTAACAACACAATAGGAAAATTTTTAAAAAACAATAAAACGGTTACAGGTTGAAATGCGGATCTTGTCCTAAAATTTATATTGGACAAACAGGTAGATCCTTCAAGAAACGCATTAAGGAACATAAAAGAGCGTTTAAAAACAATAGTCTAGATACTAATTATGCTACACACTTAAACACAGAAAAACACATTTTTGACGACAATTTTGATATTTTACGTACAGGCACAAAAAGTAGAAAATTAAATTTATGCGAAGCCATGGAGATTAACAAAATGAGACATTCAAATGTATTGCTTAACGATCAATTAGATTTAAATACCTTTCCAATATTAAACTTAAATTCTCACAACTTTAATTAAGGTTTTAATATTTTTCGGTATATATAATAGCAGGTAGTTTGTAAATATTACATTTGATAAAAACACGGTGTTGTCGAAACAATTGTCATGTAAAAATATATAATTTCTTGAAAAATCTGAACTTTTAGTAAAAGCCACCTCAGTTTAATAATTAAAATGTTATCGAGATATATTGAACGCACGGTACAATGCGGTCCCATCGGACTTCCAGGTACGGCACTCAATGGGAAAAAGGTTACGTGACTACGTTTAAACCTGAGGATTTATCTACGCTGAATACGTTGCTGTCTTCCCAGCCGGAACCGTTAACCCAAGCCGGCCTGCATCCCACCGCCGATCAAATCGAGCTTTACGCTTACCATCTGCCCAATTCGACCTTGAGCAATCTTATGGTCAGTACCAGTCGCAAAATCGGACCTCGTTTGTACAGGCTGTCCGCTTTTTTAGGACATATTCGTCAGTCTGTCGACGGTAGACGATTCGTTGTATTTCATGTGCACGACGGAGGATTTCAAATTCCTGGCGGACATGATCCAACACGTGCCTTTGTCACTGAAGGCGCGTTACATATTCTGCTGCGCGCCAATCAACAAAAAAATGCCCTTCGTGTGCACCATGTTCTTAAAGGTAACGAATAACTTTAAAAAAACATTCAAAAACTAGCCGTGTACAAATAGTCGAAAGCTTAAAGTGATCCTGTTGCAGTTTGCCAGGCAGTACAGCAGGAACGAGAAGATCAGTTTTGACTGGCTGTGCAGGAACATCGGGTGGCCATTGCAGCCGCCGAAAACCATAATTGATTTGGTCCATTTGGAGGCGGTGTTCGATGTTCTCGACTTGTACTTGTGGCTCAGGTAGAGTAAGATTAAAATCCGACCTTTGGCTCTTGCATCATGAAATATCATCCTCCAGGTCCTAGTCTTGGAAAAGTGATGCAGGGTCATCCTGATAATATTTCTGTATATACTAAAACAATGCACCAAATCGGATCTGACACGATAATTGACAATATGCGTATGATTAAAGTTTAAAGTTGAAAGCATTTAATGAATACAGGTTGTAAATCATAACTGAGCAAAGGCCGTTGCACATTTAAAAACTTATATCTTACACTTAACAATGCGATAATTTGGCTGTTCTAGAAAAAACAGTTGATTTGTTAATCTCCATCAACACTCCATCTCATAAAGCTGTTAACACAATGCAAAAAGAAGCTGGAAGGCGATTAAATTGTTGCAAGTCCCAACCCCTAAATTTTACCTAACTTACAAACTAAAAAAAATAATATCACAGAGGAGAGATTTTTTTTACAAGTGGATTAAAAGGTTTCATTATTAAATGTTGTCATTTTGGGGAGAGGACCGACGAGTTTAACGACAATAGTCGCGTGGGACTAGGTCTGGAGAGTAGGGAGGTTGCGGCATTAATTCAAACTTCAATACATGGACGACATTTTTTCTCCTTTGTTATCATTATCAGAAAACGCCTGAAAAATAATAAATTAATCTTTTTCTTGAATTACTTTGAGACTAAGACTAAGCAGATCACCAGACGTTCCTAGTACCTATGCGTTTAACTATGCAATAATTGTAAGTGATCCCAAAAGTCCAAGAAATATCAGGAATGCCAAAAACTATTCCGTGTGCATTTTAAATCTGCATAAAATCAACAGCAATAATAATTTGGTATTAGCACACAAATTTCCTCTTTCCAATACCCCTTATTCCAGCAAAAAATACCAAAAAAAAAAAAATTGTCAATTCGCTAATCATTACTAGAACAGAAATTTCCTAATCTCAATAATATCATTCGGTAATTCTAGAATAGTTCATGCACATAACCTCACTTTTCCCAATTAAAAAGAATAGTACTTACTTTACTTTAGCCAAAACCAACTCCACCATTCTATTGCCACGGGATCCTTCCATAATATTATGTGTTTTAGTTTAGTTGAAATTGACAGGGGAACACCAGATATGTTCAAAATTTAATAAGGACAACTGATTTTTTATTGAGCTTCGCAGTAAATTTGAGTTGTCTCTCGAAAGGCGAGTTCTGTGGTCAAATTTTCGTTCGTCACTTTATCACTTTCTGGCGGTTGCGCCGGGTCATTCGTCAACAACTGCTGTATGGTTAATCGCGTTACAGTTATCGTTTCAACGATTTGTTCAACGACGCGGAGCTCGTCCGCGACATGCAAAAGGAACTGGACCAGATAATCCAGCAGGGCGTGGTCCAGTTGACCAGGTTGTTGAAAAACTCGGAGACGGGAATCAGTTCGGGGACTTCGGCGGCCGACGACGACGAGTTCGACAGTCACCGAAAGAAACAGAGGTACCTGAGGGGCGGGGATCATCGGCAGAGGGCGGGGGTGGGGCAAGGCCGGCTGACCGAGAGGTTGTTGGCGCACGGTATTTTAACGCCCACGATGCTGCACGAACTGAAGAAGGAGTGGAACAAAAAGGACAAGGAGCTGAGCGGGGACGATGGCAGTGACAAGCCACCAACGAAGCCCGGCAGGAGGCGCAAACCGTAACGAGACTATTAAAGATTTTCGAAATTCACCGGAGTTTTATTTCATGTATATATCGGGTGAGTCAGCGTGAAATTCATTTTTTCATTAGTTTCGAAAGTTATGAGATAATGGTAAATACAAAAGTTGTAAAGATTATTACATTAAAATTCTTCAACTTTTTTATTAATAATAATACATACCTAAAGCTAAGGATCTTTCATTAAGTATGTTATATGCCTATTTTTAATACTTTACGATATATTTTAACTTTTTCAACATTTACTCTTCTCTGTCTAAGACTATTGCTGCAGTATTAGTGGGGCGTCAAGATTTTGGAATGTACTATTTTGTACAAACTGCAATGGCAATGAGGGAGTTTTATTGAACTTTTGCTTAAGAGAAATTTTACACTCGCAGAAGTCGAGACGCCAGATACAAAAATACTCGATATAGCACAGAGCCAAAAGTCCAGTTATATGTGGTTAGGTCACCCTGTTTAACAGCCACCCTAAAAAACATTTTGTTAAATCTCTGCAAAAATAAGAAGCATATAAGTAAAATGTTAACCGGTAATGGAATTCAGTTTTAGTGTTCAGTTTAAGCGTTTTTGAAATAAGGACTGTAAGTTCGATTGTAAATAGATTTTTATAACACATGAAACAATTTGTATTAAGTTTATCTTTAGGTTGCGTGTTAATTAAACATTAGTTATACAGAGCGTTTGAGAAATCATCAACGATATAATATGAGGAAACCTTTTGCTTTGGTCACAACGCAAATTAATTATTTTGAACATCAAATGATTTATCAAAATCGAAATAAATTTAGTTGTTTATATAATTTATTTCGACAATCCCTTTGAAGGGCACAAAATTGCTGTAAATTTATGAAATAAATGCAACCTTTAACGATTGAAATATAACTAACTTAAATTTTTCCTGGTCTAGCGCATCCGCCATAATTTCAACTAAAGTTCTAAATGCTCATGTTTTAAAACAATTACTGCATTTTGATATCATTACCTTATTTTTCTATTAAGCATTATTAAGCTAGTTTTAATACTAATTATTCTTTAAATACTAAATTGTGAAAAACATTTATGAAATAAATAAAAACGAATTTGACAGAAATCATTTATTTCTAATTGCCGAGATTGACACGAAAACAAATTCCGTTTTTATTTTACGACGTATAAATTATAAAAAACAAACGATACATAATATCACAAATATTTTGTTGGTAAAACTACGGCTCTAACGTCTGAAATGTCTTGTATTTACAAAGTTCGCTTATCAATAATTGACAACAGATCTACGATACTCGACGTGGTTCTAAAATACAGAACGAATATACAATAAATAATATCAGCAGTCTTGCGTGTGCCTTACGTGCTGGGCATAGGGCAAAGGGGTTACCAAGTAGCGATCTGACAAGATTTTGATCGTGACTGAAAATGCTTTGTTTTCGAGATACAGTAAATAAATTGAAAACAAAAGATCGAAAAACATAGAAATTATGTAAATAATAAATAACATTATTTGTATTTACCGTTTTATGATATCACCGAAGTATTTAGATAAATCGCTTTATGCCGCTGTCATAAACAACTAAATAAGTTGAGATCCTTTCAAAACAAAACGAAACAAGGTATGGTGTGTTTCAAAGTATGTCGTCTTTAATTTTGACGGCAATGAAGCACCTGACCAGTTGGTATTGTAGGACAGATCATGAGCAACGGATTTTTAAGGCGTTTTCAAATATAAAGATTAAATATTACCTTACGTTTTGATTTTTTATTACAATGACACCGTCATCCGGAATACTTTTGCAAAGCTTTGAAACAGTCCGGGCTATAGTTCCAAATATTATTCATAGACAATAGTAAGCAGTTGCGTTTTACTATAACTGTAATGGTTCATCATTCTTTCGATACAAACCAAGTTCCGTCTAGGTAAATTATGCATCTGTTTTTGGATTCATATCTTTTAAATCTTCAAGTGCGCAATTTGTTGTTTCTTTTGGGGTATTTAAATCCCATTTTAAAAATATTCTATCTTTTTTTAAAGTAAAGTAAACGGGAAAGTATACGTGCCGTGTAGTAGTAGTCACTATCTCTTAAGAAAAATAAAAATTACATTGTGCGAGTCTCTTATGCTTTCTGTGTTCAATCATGGTTTAACAGATTTGCAAAAACAAAGACTACAGAAAGTGCAGAATTCATGTTTGCGACTAATATACGGTATTACACGCCGAGAGAGAATATCACATAAACTAGTAGAGACTAAATGGTTTAACATGGAGAGCAGAAGAAAACTACATGAAACCTGTTTTTATCACAAATTTCTATACTACAAAAGTCCTCAATATCTGTACAGAAGGATTGTGTTCAGATCTCATGTTCATAATTTAAATATTAGATTTAGAGATGCCATAACTCCTCCTCTACATAAAACAACATTATTTGAGCGTGGCTTTTCGTTTAATATAGCTAAATTGTATAATAGTCTTCTTATAACTTCAAAGGCCTGACTGCAAGTAGAATTATGCTTTCACATAATAATAACGATGGACCCACCCACAAAAAGTTATTACGACCTTCGTACCATAGAAAATATGGGTATACAGAAATGAAAATATATTATTATATACTTTGATTTGGGCGAATGATCCTGGTAGTCGTGCC
Source organism: Cylas formicarius (assembly GCF_029955315.1). Lineage (NCBI taxonomy): Eukaryota > Metazoa > Arthropoda > Insecta > Coleoptera > Brentidae > Cylas > Cylas formicarius. Next base: position 38,488,554 of record NW_026844347.1, on the reverse strand, counting down.
CAACAGCTATCTGTGAAACGCATCATTGAATTGAATATACTTTGATACGCACCATACTAGAAGCTTCTCACGCAGTCACAGATCACCAAAAACATTTGTTTACTTAATACTTATCGCCGATACTAAATTCGAGGTCGCCCTAAGTGGTTGGGGTTGCATAACGTAGGCAACTATTGACTAGATAAAGTAAGAAGAGTGGAAAAAAAAACTCACAATCGGGCAACTATTAACGCTACAAGCAGTCCACAAACTCGAGCCTGTTCACTTCACTTGTTCTGTGACGTGCTGAAGTGAGCCCTGCGCGTGTCTTTGGCGAAATGTCTGAGCGTTAGTCGCCAGAAAGCTATCCTGAAATCGGGACTGTAGAAAGCGTAGATGAACGGGTTAATGGCGGAGTTGATCCAACCCAGCCACGTGAAATACTGCATGACGATCAGGTTGACGCTGTTCTGCGTGATGAACGGAGTGAGCAGGTAAAACACGAAGAACGGAAGCCAGCACATGATGAAGCCCCCTGAAAAAATAACTATTGCGTGAGATCTAGGTCACACACGTGCTAAACAAACCGGGACAACATTAACCTTAACGGTGGTAGAAAAATTGTTGCTTCCGGGATAGTAAGAGAGCGCCACATGTACCTATAGTCGGTACGATTTGCGGTGGCATAGTCAGCGATAAAATTCCAGACAGAACAAAATAGATTGTTCATCTCGCTTCCACTTATATTTCAACAGTAAGCGAAACAGAATCAGTTGTACTTGTCATTAACTAGTACTCCCAAAATAAATCACGCTGTTCCTAAATGATATGCGAATACTTAAGTAGGTGGATTTATTTAACCGAAGATTTGGGAATGAAAAGAGTTGCTGCCAAGTTTGTTCCTCGTGTTCTGACTGACATGCAAAAATAACATCGAGTTGAAACATGTCGTGCTTTGGATCAACAGCTTGAAACGGATCCAGATTTTTATGCAAAGATCATTACTGGTGACGAATCATGGTGCTATGGTTACGATCCAGAAACGAAGCAACGGTCCAGCCAATGGAAGACGTCACTGTCTCCCCGTCCAAAAAAATGTCGTCAGGTCAAATCAAACATCAAAACGATGCTGATTTGCTTTTTCGACATTAACGGCGTAGTTCATGCAGAGTTCGTTCCACCAGGTGAGACCGTTAATCAAGCTTTTTGTCTGGAAGTTTTAAGAAGATTGTGCAACAGTATTCGACAAAAAAGACCCGATTTGTGGCGGACAGGGGACTGGTTCTTCTCAGTTTTTGGCTAAAAATGGCTCGTATATAGTATCTTAAATATATAGTAAGATACTATATCTTGAACTAAACTCTAATATTTGACAGGTTTTCTGTCATTCTTTGGTAAAATTAGGAAATTTAAAACATTTTTTGGATTCGTTTCTGACGCTCCTTGGCTCTTTTCAGCCATATATTTTTACTCTCACCATGAAAACAACCTTTAAAAAATAGGAAAAACGTTTTCAGGAATTTACTCAACAACCATCTTAATGAGAAAATTGTACTTTATGCAGGGTGATGCCTAAAATTAATACTTTGTTTTTGGGAGCAAAGGGATATCCTCAGGCCCATCTACGTAGAGGATATCTGTGGTATATCGTGGATAGTAAATCCGCAAGCTATCTATTCAGAAGACATCCCTGGGATGTATTTTACAGTATATCCTTAGTATGTGTGGTAACGTATATCCTAAGAATATCCTTCATATGTCCCGGGACATTGACCGGATATACTGGGACTATTGTGTGTTATCTGGGTACCGACTATACATTTATTTTACGTCAATTTAGTGACGCTCGAGTCTCGATTATTTCGTAGGTTAATTGCTTGTCCCGGACGAGAATGTCCGAGCGTCCTTGCTGTCCTAATCTGTGCCGTGGACGGTTCTGCAAAATGGGAAAGGCAGAAGAGGGGACAAATTGGTCGGTAGTCGCTGGCGCGTGAAATGAAAATCTTGAAATCGCGTTTTTGACCGCCATCCGGGGGACAAACTTATTAAATGCTGTTTTCCGAGTCGTTTCGGACTTACCCATCACGACGCTGAGGGTCTGGGCAGTTTTGCTCTCCCTCCTGAAAGACGACACCCGTGACGCAGGTTCGAAGTTCAGCACCGACGCGTCTAGGTGGAGGTGGGGCTCCAGGCGCCCCCTGGACGACACCGGAGACCTGAACAACGAAGGGGGTTCTAACCTTGAACTTAAACAATATTCGCCAACTTATTTCAAACCGATTTGAACGAGTACGATGATTGAAAACTAGCTCCTTCAATAAATAATGATTTATACATAGATAAACAACTTATAGTGGTTAGTTTCGGTGACTTATACCCGGCAAGTGACATTTACATAGGACAGGACAGGACAATAATTATTACATAGGAGATACGAAAAAAAGGTTTGTGCAAAAGTTTCTTGGACTCTCCTGAAGAAGTAAAATATTATAATTTTGTTGATACAAGGTGCCCCAAAAATGTCCCCTCCGACATCAACTTTGTTATTTTAAATGGAACACCCTGTATATATATTGAGATTTTTGAAGTCCTTGGTTAAAATAAAGGTTAAAGAATTCTTTTTCATACTTTGATAGCCCCGTATTAAATTGTGTTGTGACGCTACTGATCCAGGTATTGCAGCGAAAATTTAACCACAGACTAAGGAGATGATGCACTACTTAATCGGTTTGACGGATGCGTCTCAGCTTATACAGGGTGTCCCAAATTGGTGGTGCCGTTTTGGCGAATTCGATTAACAAAATCTCAAGATTTCCAAATGGGACACTCTATATCTTTAATCAAATATCAATTCCAGTATTAAAAATAATACAAGTTTGTAATTTATGTTATATTTAAATTTTTCTTACTTTTTGAGATATTCGAGGTTTAATATAACACATTAGGTCGTTTGTTGGCAACATTAAGTATTTTTTAAAAAGCAAATACACGATATTACTTCTTTTATAGATATAATAACATATATAAAACATAAAACATACATACATAAAAACATTTAATGGTCTCTGGCATCAAAACAATAAAGAAACATCAAAATATTTGAAAATGTAGTTGGCTATGACATCACAATCTTTTTTTTTTTTGACGCATTAAAGTATAAACAAACTTTGACATTTCTGTTTGTTTCTGTTTTTTTCATATTTCTATTTAAAAAGTTCTCAATTGTCAAGTTTTTTGTTAGTGTATATTTTATTTGTATTTTAAATAAGTTATAGTTTTTTGGTTAACCTATAAACTTTAATTATTTATTTTTGTTATTAGGTATTTTCAATCAAGCTAGATAATTTACTATTAAATGTTTCTCTCCACGTATTAATGGACACCCTGTATTGTCAGCAATAGGTTTGATTCGTATATCTGGAGTATTATATCTTTAAAAGAAGTAGTATCGTGTATTTGCTTTTTAAAAAATACTTAATGTTGCCAACAAACGACCTAATGTGTTATATTAAACCTCGAATATCTCGAAAAAAAAATAAAACTTAAATATAAGATAAATTACAAACTTACTTGTTTTTTTATCCTAGAATTGATGTCTGATTAACCAACCCCAGTAATAGTACCAAATACAGGGTGTTTCAGTTAACAAAAAAAAATGATTAGAAAAAATATTTGTGACCACCATGTATAAAATATTTTCGTATAGTCAGGTCAAAGTATTAAATATTAACCACTTCCAAATTTCAGTTTTCAAATGCGAAAGCACTCATTTCTCCGAAGACTTGTTTTCCCCCCCCAAAAAAAAATGGAAAAGTAAATTTTTCTTAAGAACTGCACAAAATTGCGTATTATATTTAATGAAAAAAAAAACTCAAAATCAGCGAATAACTAGAAGTCTTAAAAACATTCCTAGCATGGTTACTGTCCATGTCCACTGTTATAATTAAAATATATACTTTGTGTATTTAACGTTTTGAGATAAGGTATAGGAGCGTCTTAAATGTGATTATGTGGGATATTTGTTAATGCAATTTAAATGCGCGTTATCTCGCATTGGCGCGCTTCAACTTTTCAAAAGTAATATTTACCTGTACAGAATCGAGCCCTTGTTATGCGGTTCGACGTTCTGGTGAAAATGATCGGACTTGAGTGATCTGGTCAAGGCGATCGATTTTTTCGTCGGATTCGCTGTCGAATTCTTGTGGCCCTGCAGGATGTTCGGAGAATCGTTGCTGAAACGTCAAAGGCTATCAAAGTCGGTCGAAAAGGGAAACCGGACGACATCAAAGATGGCGCTGAAAGAAATGTTACCATGCACAAAGCTGACGGTTATACCTGGCATATTTTAAATGCGTCTCTTCGTTTTCAGAGGAAGCACGATCGATGTCCGACTCTTCTGTAGTCAACACTCCTCTCTTGCGTTTCTGAAAAATTACCAATCCCATACTATACTATACTCTATAAAATCGGACTGGGTGGCTTTTACTTGATAAAAATCGATTTAACACAAATTACATTAGAACAAAAAATATTAAGATTTTCACAGTTTTTAATGCTGTATGACAGCTGTTTCTCTGGTGGTATAGATGTGATGTTTTTGCTTGTTTCACTGAAACCGAAAGACCATTGACCATAAACCCTCACACACACGGACATAATAATACATAATAACTCAAATCACCCTTACACACACAAAATATCAGCCTTTTATGCTTTTATCAACAGACTACTTAATGTACCACTTTCTACAGAAAATTTTGAAAAAGAAATCAATATTATAAAACAAATAGCTCTTAACAATGTTTACGACCCCTATTTGATAGATAAGATTATAACTAAAAAGCAGTTTCAATAACTCTATCGATCCCATATAAAATACCGAAAACAAAATTTATAAAATAATAAAATACATAGGAGAACCTAGCAAGAAAATTTCAAAACATCTATCTAAATTTGGTATTAATATCGTTTTTAGAACTGATAACACCGTAAGGACATTTTCTAAAAAACAATAAAACTAAATTACGAAAAACTCAAAAATCCGGAGCCTACAAGTTGAAATGTGGATCTTGTCCCAAAATTTATATCGGACAAACAGGAAGGACATTTAAGAAACACATTAACCAACATAAAAGGGCGTACAAAAATAAAAAAAGTTCGGATATAGTCTGTTCATAGATATAAGAAAGTGAGCAATTGCTTTTGAATGGGATTATCATATTATTATTAACACACAATTCAACAAGATTATTACCTAAAGTTTCGGAATTTAAATTCAGGTAAAATTGTGGTCCGCAATAGAAAATAATTTTATACCTATCTGTGTGTTATATTCTTTGGTTCGGTATACTACTTAATTTAAGTTTATTAGTAATCATTCTTATTTCGTGTGTAATAGAGCGTGTGTTGAATCGTGTGCGAATTATGCAAAATATGTGCGAGTCTAGTGTATCTCTGGAGATGCTCCCGCCCAAATGTAGAAAACGCCATTCTATTGAGACTAAGGAACAATATTTATTTGACTCTCATTAAACGTGGTGCCAGCAAGCAAGTATCTTTAGAAGAAACGGGCACATTGACGAAAATTCCAACATCAACTGTTGCAGTTGCAAATCTATAAGCATCCAAACAGTCTCAAAAGACAATGGTCACGCCCCTCCTTTAGCTCCGCCCCCCCTCTAACAATATATAAGCACGTACAGAGTTGAATGTCAGCCGACTTCAGTTTAAGCCTTGAAGAAGGCAAGAGGATGATTGGCGAAACGTCAGCAAGTTGGATTCATCTACAACCCAGAAGGTTTGTAAACAGACGTCTCTGTTATCAACGCTCTTATTTCTAGAGCCCAGAAAGGTAATAATTTTATCCGAGTAGATTTTAACGATTACTAATTTTAGTGAAAAGACACCAACCAATATTTTGGATATAAAAAAAGTACGCCACTGGGCTTTTACATTTTTAATTGTATTTTTATTCGGATTGAGGTCTTTCCACATCTTTATGAAGACCAAAAAACGCGCAGATATTTACGACGGGGTTTATGGTATCCATGTGGGACAGCTGGTCGTGCCTCTGGGCGATGACGCAAGATATCCTCAGGTACACGTAGAGCATCACGACCATGGGTATGAAGAACGATCCCATGGCCGAAAAAATGACGTAGCCCGTATTTTTGTTGTACCTGCAGGTGTTACCCTCGTGTCTGCCGGGTTCGTACCTACAAAACAACATCAAAAAGTTCTAAAATTCGAGAAAACAGCCAGTCGTTGTCAGTACAAATGTGCATAAGTGATTGGATATTTGTCGTGTAAAACTCTATGTTGGTCCTCAAAATATATTCATGTAAAAGCTTGTTTTTAAACTTACCGCTCTTTTAACTCTCAATCGCAGGATCTAGTGGTATCTTGTGTTGTATTACCCAATTACCCATAGAATACCTTTCACTTTTCGACAATTGCGAAATAAAACTTATGTGACTGGATAAACCTTTACCTTTAAGCCAAACTTATTTAGGACGGAATGCAAAACTATCACGAAATATAAGGAAATTAAAAAATATTAAAATAAACATTAACCTTAACCTAACCTTTCCTTCTAACCCCTGTCATCTTAGGTCACAACATAACCTAACTCACCTCATCATTGAAGTATGTTTATTTATTAGTTTGCACAATTTATGATGTGAAGGAGTTGTCATCTTTTGTGATTTTCAAATTAATTAATTTTTTTGCTTTCTACAACCTGAAAGATTTTGAAATATATTCGGTTTTTTTGATAAAGCGATGTTCGTTATAAGAGAGCGTAAGCTTTTTATTAGTTTTTTTTGTCACTTTTAACCATTAAGTCGATTTATTTTTGACTATCTTTAAGTAAATTCTCTCTTATTGCTTTGTGTGTAACATATAATAATTATAATTATTTATTAAAAATAATTTAATAAAAAAACGCTACCGTTTAGTAACTATTTTTCTATGGATTAAAAAATTTGCTATTGTTTATAAGATTTTCGAAAGGATTCGATTATAATAATACGGAATAGCTTTTTTTAGATTTTTTAAGAGGTCCTGGTATTACGCAAAGGGCTAAAAATGTATAAAAACCCGGAATTTATAATTATAATAACGAAAAAAAAATGTTTGGTTAATATTAAGGACCTCCTTGCCCCAGGGGGACCGTCTCTCCCACACCCAATTTTCTTGTAATACTCGTCTCATACATTTGGTTTTTTACGGAACATTGTGAATAAATGATCTATCTATATTTTCCTGCTTATCATATTTTGTTCACCATCTCACCATCTTTTTTTTATCGGATAATTACTAATTACGTAATTACTTTTTAGAGGTGGTAAGACGCTATACTTTGGGACACACCATACCTACCAGCCAAACATGGGTGGACACGTGATGAGGGCGGAGCTCGACCAGACGATCAGGATCATGATGAAGGCGAGACGTTTCGACCTCCTTTTCCTGGAGTACGTCAACGGCTGGGTGACGGCTAAATATCTGTCTATGCTTATCGCGCACAGACTCAAAATGGACGCGGTGCACAGCAGTATATCCAGGGATATCCACAGGTCGCAGAGAATCCAGCCGAGCTCCCAGGCACCTGCAACGCCATAACAAAGATTTCGAAATAATAAAGCTATGACACGCCTGCCATAGCTCGGGAGACTTTAGTTTTTATTTAATTGTATTTTATTTTATTCAATTAGTTGTTCAAAATGTTTAGCTCTTCTTAGAATTGAATAGTTTCTCCGGCATCCATAAGTCTAGCTACCAATTGTTCTCTGTCCACCGGTTTGTGTAATTTTGATTAAGAAATTCTTTTACTTGTCGTCTATAGTGCTGAATCCACATTCGTTGTCTTACATTAAGAGAAACATTGTCCAGTATTATTGGAGGATAATTTTCATTGAGATGTAACTAACTAATTCAAATAATTTTATTTTGGTCTCATCGGCAAATATTAATGAATTCCAGAAGTTCAAATCCTTATCGGTATGCTCTCTAGCGAATGCCAATCTCACGCGTCTATTTCTTCGGCTAATTGAAAGGCTTATTTCTGACAGTTCGACCATGTAAATTAGTTTTTCGTAGGATTCGTCCAATTGTTTCGGGGTTTCACCTTTTTCCACCTCGCCACACATCTTTGGAGCACTTTTTTTGAATAATTCGATACCTCTTTTACAATCCATCTTTCCTCACGTTCATTGAAGATCTTATTTGGAGCTAACCTTGACTTATTCTCGACCCTATTTTCGTTACAGTAACGCTCAATAATATGACTACGTCTCTTTGGCTGAATCCATTTCTGTGATGAGTAATAATTAGTAATTTACACTTTTATAGAACGCTCTTTACTAACTTAATTTCAATAAGTTGTTTTTTGCCAAACAAGTAAAGAGACATTCAGACGTTTTCATCAAAGTTTTATGAGTGACTTATGGCGCTTAGTCGGACGTCTATGGTTAAAACTTTTTTTTTTTATTAAACCTACCACATTCAATATTTCCTTGAGCGTCCGGTAAGGATTTCGCATAAACAATTGCGATGGCAAGACTCTCCGCCTTTAAAAGGTATACCACGAATGCTTCTACCAACAACTCACCCTTAAAATTGTACGCCACTGCCGGAGGCATGACGAAGATGCCTACGAGCCAATCGGCGACCGCTAAAGACATGACGAAACAATTCGTCACCGTTCTTAAGCGTTTCGTCGTGATGACGGCCAAAATCACCAACGTGTTGCCCACCACTACGACGACTATCACCACGCTGAGCAGGAGCACCAGCCCGATCTTTTGGAGATCTGTGACGTGGGCGGGTTCGACTACTGAGGTGTCGTTTGTTCCGAGGAGGCTCTCGGCTGAGCTGGAAGGCATACCGAGGGTTCATTTCTGGAAAAAACGATCATAAATTGTCAACTTCAAAAATCCACTTCCATTCGACTTGCGCAAAAAATTGCATTCAAGGTCAAACGTATAAAATTGAGGTTTTTGCCCATTTTCCTCGACAACGGTAAGTTTTATCGCGAAAACAGGCGTAACAAAAGTTGTAGACCATTCAATTCTCTACAAAAATTGTTCAGGCACTTTTTTTCTCACGACTCGCCATTCGTGAGATATCGCGGTTTCAACTGCTAGAAAATTCGTATTTTACATAATATACAGTTAAACGCAGCGAATACACTTCATCGGAACTTAATAAAAATAAAAATAAGAATCTATGAATTTGCGGCACTTACAGAATAAAACTTGTATGAATTGGACGACTATTTAAAAATAAATACCTATACTGTGAGTCCCTAATTCCCTTTTTGAATTCAGTAAATAATATATCATATCATAATATCTTGATTATCTTACATATTTAGAATACAATCAGTGTATCATGGATTTCGTCAAGTAGGTCAATATAGATGATGCAAATGAGGCATTACATTAAAAATTTATACAACAGAAATATATGACAGAGCACAACAATACAGTGATGAACATTAATAGGTAAAATATTCTTTTAAATTTTACATTATACAGTTTTCTAGGAGTTTGGATTTTAAAATGTTTTTTATTACTACTTTAGCTCTGGGGACAGTCTATTGTAGACTTTAATACCGGAGTTCGTAAAATATATTTTTTGAAAATTCTAGTCTATTTTTTTTTATGGAGAAGCAATCTTTGTTGCGTGTATTATAGTATTTTTAATTTTATATTCCCATAAACAAACTTCTAATATGCATATACATGCTAAAGGCAGTATTTTAAATTCCCGGAAGAGGGGCCTGACTTTTTTTGGGATTTGAAAACAGATGTCGCATGACTTGAATTCCTACAAAAGGGAATACCATATAGTCTAACAGCCAGTGGGCGGCTACCTGCATGTATTTGACCAGACCTGGATTTTTGTACATTGAGGCCTCTATACCTAATATACATGATGTGGGGACCCACTAAGCTCAAAGCGGTGGACCCAGCTACTGCGCAGATGAGACAGGTATCGATTTTTGGCGAATTTTAAATATAATTTGATCGCGGCTGCCGTTTTGAAATCTTAAAATATATTATTATTATTATTATCGAAGAATAATAATGGCAGACAGTTTTGCAAATGCTCAGAAAATTAAAATTTTGAAAGTATTTGATCAGATCTGCCATTGAGATATATATCATTATAGTCTTAAAAGCTTATATTAATAACGGCAGACGTTTTTATTGAGTACACTCCTCAATAGATAACAAAATCTTTACTACTACATTAGCTTTTTTCTTTCTCCCATGTATTACTATTCTACTCATTCCAGCTTATAATATTTTATTTTATAGCTACTACCACTTAAATAATTTAGGGTTTATACCTCAGATGGCTCTGTTATAATCCCAACCTAACGGTTTTTATCAGATGTTTTCAGTATGTTTTTCAATCTCTATACAGATGATTCGCGTTTGGTGAATTTAATAAAATACACAGTGTTGCTTTATGTTATTTTACTTTAATTAAACTAGTGAAGTGTATTTTTTGTGCCACAGCAAAGATTGAGAAATTATTGACATTTTCAAAAGAGAGAGATTGAAAAATGCCGACAAATTTTGAGGTTAAGAAAACATTATAAATTGGAATACAATGAAATGCTTGTACTGGTCGAAATTTTTGATTCTGTATATCGCAGTAGTTGTTACAAAGCGTTTACGGCTTAAAAAAAATGCAACCGATCTCAACAAAGAAGCTGTATTACAACCCACTACGTCGTCGTCTTCAACTGAGCAACCATCAACATAACTGATGATACAATAATACTTGATAATCTTGTAAAAGACGTAAACGTTTCTGAAACAGATGAAGTGGGCTTGAATTAGATCAGTTGTTGGAGAAAGGACCCTCTGTAATATCGCGAGTAGTTACAAAGCTTCGGATGTGAACGAAAATTTTAGTAAAAAAATACACAATTTTGACGCAACCTCAATACTACCATGTAAGAATGAACTCTACCAACAACTTCTGAGAGCCCATTACATTTCAAATATTTGGAAAAACGCTTACAAAAAGCAATCTTCAACCTTGGAGTATGGTTGGCTTGAGCAGGGCAATACACTTGTCTTTAAATGATTCGATCCCTGAATGTCCCTGGTAAGTTGATAAAAATTAATTCGTTATCAAATATATTCGGATTAATTTACTAATTATCTATATTTTACAATTTACGGTTTATTTTTACAGAGTCCGATTCAATGGAAGATGAAGAAGAGTTAACCTACGACAAACATGACTCCGACACCTTTCAAATAAAATTGAAATACAGATTTGAATTGTTTTTTGTTACTTGCATTATACCCCAAGATTTCAGATTATTTCGTAATATATCTACGTCATTTATCATCAGTCTTATAAAGTTTGGTATATAAAGTACATAAAAAGTATTAATTTCTATACATATTTTATTTATGCAAAACAGCGATCGTAATACATATACATCTGACCGGGTAATAGTAAAGATTTTGTTATCTACTGAGGAGTGTACTCAATAAAAACGTCTGCCGTTATTAATATAAGCTTTTAAGACTATAACGAATAATATATCTCAATTGCAGATCTGGTCAAATCCTTTCAAAATTCTATTTTTTTGAGCATTTGCAAAACTGAAACCGTGCAGACTTTCAGACAAAATTTTGTTTTTACTTAAATAATCGGTTAAGCGGTCAAGCATGGCGTATTCAAATATTTTAGCAAAGCACGATAGGGAAAACTCCCTCAGTTAATAATGCATTTATCAGGACAGATGGCACGACTAGTGTAAGAAAATACCAAAATATAAAAGGCAGCCCGCGTACATAGCTTTTTATTTTGATTAGTTATATATATATATATATATATATATATATATATATATATATATATATATATATATATATATATATATATATATATATATATATATATATATATATATATATATATATATATATATATATATATATATGATATGAGTGTGAAAATTTTACACTCAGAAAGGCACACAAAAAAAAGTGAATTTTAGGAAATGATTGAGATCCAAAAAAATCCAAACGCCATAAACTCTAAGACTGACACAAAAAATCTCAGCAAAATTTATCACAACTTAATTAAATAAAGAGACACATTAACCCGTGAATCTCACACAAACAAAAAAAAAAGCTTTAGAAAAAAAAAAAAAACTCCGTTGTCCTACTGTGAAGAAACGTACATCCGGGCTTCGCATTATTGTTTTGGTTCGTCGTCTTATCAATGTGGCTTGTCGATTTACATATTCAATATGTCTGTTGTGAATGTTGTAAAACTGTAAATTACCAAACAACTATATAGTGAACCGTTGATTTTTGGCTTAAGGTATGTATGTAATCGTAATATAAGAAATTATGTATGTTTTATTGTTGTGCATCTATTTTTATACAATTTTTAATCACTTTGTTTGTTCTATTGACTTGCACTAGTAATTTTTAATCATTTCAATGCTGACTCCTATACAAATTTTTATCTATGTTTTAATTATGACCAGGAAAACAATGCTATAAATAATTTTATTTAAAAACACATTTTTGTAGGTTAAAATTAAATGTCTGAAGAAGGTCTTGAAGGCCGAAACATCACAAAAAATAAAATGTTTCACAAGTAACGGAAACTTATTTTAATTTCACTAAAAAAGGACCAAAAAAAACCCAAGAACCATTTCTTAAGTATATATATATATATATATATATATATATATATATATATATATATATATATATATATATATATATATATATATATATATATATATAATAATAATATATATATATATATATATATATATATATATATATATATATATATATATATATATATATATATATATATATATATATATATATATATATATAATAATATATATATATATATATATATATATATATATATATATATATATATATATATATATATATATATAATAATTGTTTCGCGTAATATGTTGTTTGACATTGGGCACCGCGTGTGTAGCTATACAACGGGATAGAGAAGTGGGCACTCGATAATTCTATTCAAATTGGATTTGCAGGCGAATCCCTCGAAAAATGCGAAATGGTACGAATTTCCGGTGCATACAGAGCGTATATTATCCGCCCGGTTTGCACTTGCGTGAAGGAAAAACTCCGGGAAATATGGCGCAGGATCGGGAATCGAATTATGCCCGGAATTAGGGGGCGGAGGGGGCAAGGCGGTCCACTCAAGCTTTTTATTAGTTTTTGCGGCTTTAACTAAAAAAGTTTTTAGCTTTATAAATGTCCATTTTTTCATCTTTGAGGATTATTTATTGTTATATTGCTCAAAAAGTTTTTTTTACCATAATACGACTCGTTTTTCCGATTATATAGAAAGAAAATTGAGCGTTATGATCTTTTTACAAATATATAAATAAATCGAGTACAAACAAATTTCAATTTAACTTTGCCGCCCAAAAGTGCCTTACCGATAGTCGGTAATAGTAGTTCTAAAAATAACTGAGTGGGGCCGTAATCGTTAAAAATGAATATTAAGGTTATTATATATTTGTGTTCGCGGTAGTAGTTTGAAATATTATTCAATTTTCGTTCATCGATTACTTAATTTGCTTTACGTTGTTATGACGTTAATTATTTACACAGAAACAATGGTGCGTAATTATAAAAATTAAAATATGAATATGAAATGGGATGAGCTGTCTCTGGCGAAAGCTATTGAAACGGTAAGAAATGGATGAGAAATGGGCTTTCTGCAGCTTCAACAGCTTTTGGAGTACCAAAATGTACAATTAACCAGAATTTATAATTGTTAGAAAAAAAAGCGAAAAAAAATTGGTAAATTTTTGAGGCCCCACCCACCATACTGCCAACCGAAAGTATTTTAACTGTACAGGAAACGATTTTTTTCTAATTCGCGTTATATACAGGTTGAGTCAACAAAGGTTATGAGAAAATGGTAAATCCAAAAGGTGTAAGGATTAAAATTATTTTAAACTATACAGAGCGGCTCAAAAAAGAGCGATGAACGAAATATATATATTTTTAAAATTTTGTTTTTTGAATTTCTTTTAAAATTTTTATTTATATTAACACATACGTAAACCTAACAGTTTTTCAAATTATTTAATTGTTCTGAAAAAAACTAGTTTTCACATTAGCAAAAAATTATGTTTACGAATTAAGTAGATAATAATAATAATAGTAATATTAACAATAATAATAATAATATAATATAAATATACTAATAAAATAAATGTTTAGTCAAAAGAAATCGTCTAGACTATAAAATGTTTTGGATAACAAAATTTAATCGTCTTTGTAAATAGACAAGCAACTGTTGCCTATTTAAAATCTCCAGAAGATTTATAAAAAGGTAGTTTACGTTATTTGGAGTTTAAATAAGAGGATCACAGTTTAAAAATTCATCCAAACTCGATCCTAGGAACCTCACACTTGCGATAATGTCAGTGCCATCAATCATCGAGTAACTCACGGCACTTTATCATCATCGTCATTTCCAACTAAAGGTCATCCGCATGAATCGCAAAAAAAAACTCGAGAACGATCTTCTAAAAAGCTACTACGTAAAAGACATGTTCAAAGAAATTTGAATTAGATGCTACAAAAATTTGGATTTTCTTAATTGGCACACCGTATATATGAAATAATTTTTTCAGACAGGTCTTACAAAAACCTACAATTTTTTAATAAGGATTTAAGATTTATTTAAAATTTTCCATTATTTACCCTTCTTTCTCTTTATTATTCCTTTAATATTAGTGGGCTATGACAAAACAGGGCTTTGGCCCGATTAAAAAAACGAAGAATGAATTTGGAGCGTTGCTTGCGTAAAACAACAGAAAGTCGTTAGCGGCTTTGGAGCAAATGACGGCCAAATTTGAAATTCATAGAAAAAGCAAATAAATACAGTCTCTATATAGCGAAATTGAAGGGACTGATTTTCTTCGTCACAAAGAGTTATGGGTACTTGAAAAATAACAATACGAATATGTATTCTGTAATATTTAATTATTTTATTTTCATATTTTAACATCTACTTAGGAACATTTTATATAAATATTTGAATATAGGTATATAGGGCTTGTTGAATGGTTGGTGGTGGTCCCAGATCAACTTCTTTATCTTCTTCTTCCTCTTGGTGCTCTTCATCACCCTTTCTTGCTTGTCGTAATATGGCTTCCTTTGTCAAGTCTTCTGTTGTAGGCAAATCCTGATGTATCATCATAAAATCTCCTCACTTTTAAACGTAATTGTTGTTTGGAACTGCTTTATCCACTAGCTTAGTGCCAGATCATCTTATAAGTCCTGTTCGCATTCTGTCTCGGTAATACGTCCTGCATGACGACAGTTGAATTGTTTCTGCTGTTACCTCTTTGTCCATTTGTCCATTAAAATGTTTTTCCTGTATCAACTCTTAAGACTTTTCATTAAAAAATATTAGGAGGCTGTTTTTACTTTTACAGCTTTAATGAAATAATATAACATCCTAACAAGATAATAATAAACGATTTTTATTTTAAGGAAACAGTACGTAGTTTTAATATTTTTTTATTATTGTCTGTTAAAAAACTACTAACAACCATTTTGAAAGTGTTGAAAGTGTTCTCCTACTAGAAAGATACACGCTTCATTCTTTGAAGTATACCTCCAGTGTTTCTTATCACATCGCAGACTTTTCTTAACAATGATAACAAGTAATTAAGCTTTCCTCTATCGATGGTATTTGGGAATACCATGTAAAAAAAAATTCGACTAAGATTCTCTTCTACATCCCTTTTGCTAGAATCGTAACGCACATTTTACAGTATATTTGAGGTCCGGAATATGGTGGAATCGCTAACAAAAAAGTTATTATATTACGAATTTCTAATTGTGATCTGAGAAGTATATCGATCTCTTTCAATTTAATTTACCAGCATTATGGAACACTCAGGAAAATGAAAATATTTTCTATTAGTACATACGTTGAGAATTACGATCCAGGATTAATTCGATACCGCCGGCGGAGCACAACAACGACAACGAGATAGCAATTGTTTTATTCAAAGCCAACTAGCGTTACAAGTAATGCCGCCATAATTAATTAATCAGGATTTCTTAGTTAATTTAGGAATTCTCAAAACTAGTCATAATTTTCGAGAAATAAGTTAGAATTTCTGAAAAGCTAGTCGAAATTTCGAAGTTAAGTCAAAAATTCTGAAGATAAGTCAGGGTTTCTGAAAAATACGTCAAAATTTCCGGAAAGAAAACAAGTAAAAATTTTCGACGTAATGAACAGAAATATTCACGAGCCGCGTAGTCTAGCAACGAGATAGCATTTGTTTTTTTCCAAGCCAACTAGCGTTACAAATAATTTCGACATAAATTGGCTTAAAAATAGACATTCGACTAGCCGTCCGATAACTGCGGAAAATGTCGCAGTCATCCCATTTACGGGGATGATTGTTTAGTACGAAACGTCGAGCATCGAACCTAGTTAGTAAAATTCAATAACGATGACCGTTTACGCACACGCACGCACCGCAGATTAATGGCGATTTTGATTGCGATCGACAAATTGCGTTATATACTGGGTGTGCTAATCGGCGTGAAATTATTCTCATTCTGTTGGGGAAAAGTGTGGAGCAATAACTTTGCGGACATGTTTTATAGCTATTTAGTAGCCGTGATGTCGTGTTTTTTGTTTACACCGAGATATGACGGCTCTAAGTAGCGACGTTCAGGTTCTACAACAACTTTCCATTTGATTATTTTTTTGCATAATGACGGGGAAAAACAAAATACTTGTGTAAATAACACATAAAGGACCATCCTTTTTAACTCCTCACTAAACTCGAGATCTCGATAACGGTGGAATCAGTATTCGAAAAAAAAAACGTTTTTTTTTTATTTGTCCGTTATCCGTTCTCCGTTTCTCCGTTCTCTGTTCTAAGATTTTTCGACTATATCTTCCGAACCGTTTGAGCTACAGACTTCAAATTTTGCTCCTATTTAATCGTCCACGGGGTGCATCAGATATGTAAAAATGGTTGCGTTCAACCTTCGGCGTCCATCTTTTTTTTCCGATTTTCGATTGTTTTTCCGGACCTTGCTATAAAACACGTTAAGCGTCCGAAATTTGAAGCTATCGACATCAAATTTGGCAGGCAAACAGCGTTAATTAAAAACCGCGTTTGCAAGGGTCTAAGGAAGAGAACATTTCTCGAAAACTGTTTATGGAACCGCAAAAATTCTTGAACTAGAAGATTTGGCTGCATAAACTTTTATTCTTGACAATTTTTCAAAAATGTACAGGGTGCGCCGAGAATTAAAAAAAAAACTGAAAAATAACTAACTAACTACTAAACTAACTAAAGGACTGTGTTTCAGATACCAATTTCTTTTACATGGCAATAAATCTCGCATACACATCTATTTAAAGTTTTCACCTATTGTATAGAGTGCTCGCGTCGTGTCGTAGCCAACTTGATTTTGGATGAAAAAAAAAAAACAAACAATTTTGTTTACAAATTTAGGGCGCGAACAGCGCCTACTATGGTAAATATCAAAAATTGCAAATATATTTTAAAATATTTAATAAAAATAGGTGTATTTTTAGAAAAATTGGGGGTATCCCATTTAAAGAAATACAACTTTGTGTGATAACTGGGGACAAAGCGGGTTAAATAGAGAGATTCCCGCTTAAGAAACTCTATTCTTACAATTAGAAAAGTTATAGAGGGCCTTTAAAATCGCACATTTTTGAGAATCATCCTGTTTTGGGCTAACTATGCTTCAAATGCTTAAAGCCATACAGGCCTCTCGAATTTGGACCACCTTGTGCAACATTATAACTAGGGCCTTCAATATTGGTACTCTTCAAACCAGTCTTTCTCTTTGCCTTTAATGAATATAAAAGTTTTGTAAATTGGTTAAACCGTGAATAAATAAATAAATAAATAAAGGTAAAGGGCAAGACGGCCCCCCTGGGGGCCTCAAAAATTAACCCAAATTTTTTTTTTCGTTATAATTATAAATTCTGGGTATTTGTACATTTTTAGCCCATTGGGTAATACCAGGGGTAAAATGGACCTCTTAAAAAATCTAAAGAAAAGCTGTTCCATATAACCGAATCACAATTAATTTAGTGGAAGTGTTATTTTCTGGATAATTCTATGGATTCAGCCTAAAGCCAGCTTTCGAAAATCTTATAAATGCTAATAACAAATTTATAATAGATAGAAAAATAGTTGCTAATCAGTAACGTTTTTTTTTATTAAATACTTTTTAATAAATAATTATAATTATTATATATGACATTATAAATAGGGGACAGCGGCCAGACGCTTCCCCAAAATTCGGGTAAATTTAGTTAAAGTTAGTCAGAATTAAATCGACTTGTTCTCTTAAGCAAACAGTATGGCTGATGCATATTTTTAATAAATATTAACATTGTGCAGACCTAAGAGACGAGGCATTAACATAGGCAAGACAATATGAAAGAGGTAAACTCACACCACGAGATGATTTTCTTTATTTTATTTAATGCCAAAGTATTGTACAATCCCAAATATAAGCAAAACATTGAATGTTGTTTTAGGAAAGGAATTCCCATTTTCAAAAATTAATTGTCCTCACCATAATTTGGGAGCGAAGTTGTGTGAGATAATAACAATTATTAGTGGCCCAAAAGCATCCAAAACATCGAAAGGACAGAACAAGCGCTGACATATTTTCATTATAGAAAAAATGTTGTTAAAATTAAAATTTTAAAAAATCGTTTGAGGGATAAATTTTCCATCATAAGTACTTATAAAAAATATATATAAATTAAATTTTTATGATCAAGTGGTAAATGGGGGGGTCCACTTGACGTGATCTTACTCTTATTTTACTTCAGTTTTGGCTAGTTTTAAATTTGGATTTCCCTAAAATTGTTTTCATTGACTTTGAAGTTTTTTTTGAGTCTCTGGTTGTAAGAATCTCCAAATAAATAAGATTAAAGACGTTGCACTTAGCCATGATTTACGCGACAGCCTGTATATACTCGCTAGAATACATCCCAGAGAAAGCAAAGCGATGGATAAAACCGGTGATATCGAAAATTTCCGGCGTTGTTCTTTTATTTTTATGTCCCGCGTTCAAAGGGACTGCATGTCGATGTATTTGAGCAGATAAAGCAGCCCACACACGTCCGCACACGGTCGTTTGCCACGTCGCGTCGCGATCGTCCAACTTAGGGTGAAAGTTTTTATTTGCGAACGCCTTTGTTTTATTTTTTAGCAGATGCAAATTGGAAACCGATGTATGTAATGCTTACCTTCGCCTTATTTGACTTTTTTTTTAATAAAAAAAAGTACGCCACTGAGGGGGCGATTTTTGTCGATTTTGAATTAAGAAAATATATGGAAATGCACTACCAATGACTCTCCTCGTATTTTTGAAAATAAAATCAAAGTACGTGGTTAATGTATGTACAGGGTGGCCCATTTATCAGTTAATTTAGAATTTATCAAAATTGGTCATAATTTCCGAGAAATAAGTTAGAATTTCTGAGTTAGGTCATATTTCTGAAATACCAGTCAAAATTTTTGGAAAATAAATAAGAATTTCTGAGTTTGTTCAGAATTCCTGAAATTGAAATCAGAATATCTGAAAAATTAATCAGGATTTATGAGTTAATTTAGGAATTCTCAAAACTAGTCATAAGTTCCGAGAAATAAGTCAGAATTTCCGAGTTAGGTCCGCATTTCTGAAATACCAGTCAAAATTTTTGGAAAATAAATAAGAGTTTCTGAGTTTGTTCAGAATTCCTGAAAATGAAATCAGAATATCTTAAAAATTAATCAGGATTTATGAGTTAATTTAGAAATTCTCAAAACTAGTAATAATATTCGGGAAAAATCAAAATTTCTGAGTTGGGTTAGCGTTTCTGAAAAGAAAATCAGAATTTGTAGAAAACTAATAAGAATTTCTGAGTTAGACCAGAATTACTGAAAAGCGAGTCTAAATTTCGAAGTTAAATCAAAAATTCTGAAGATAAGTCAGGGTTTCTGAAAAATACGTCAAAATTTCTTCAAAGAAAGTAAAAATTTCTGACGTAATGGACAGCAAAACGGACTATTACTCTATCAACAATAGAATTTCTACTCTTATTACGATTAGAGCTTGTTGATTTATTATTAGTTAATTTTATTGTAACGGTTATGGTTGAGTAGCTGAGATCAAGACTTTAAGCAGATGTAACTAGTTTAAATATATTGCTTTATATTACTATAAAGCAAATTCTTTCAAAATTTTTTGCAATAATTTAAAGAAGTATGGTAATTATTATTATTATTGTCAGTACATGTCAAACTGTAAAATTGTAACATTTTTTTCGACTCCAAAAGCAAATTCAAAACAATAGCAAAAGCAAAAAGCTTCACGAGTTATTGAAAGAGCGGTTAATAGATGGCGGAAAAATCCTGGAAAAAAATCCAATTTGACGGGATCGCAATGCCAGACGGATGGCGCGATTGTTTTTGCGGCCGTCTGCCGTCCGTCCGGTTTTAATGAAATTTTTGGATTTTGTATTTCGTGTCACGTCACATTCGTTGGTCCGGATTATGTGAGATTTTTTTACCTCCAAGCGAAACCAGTTTTCTTCCACGGGGACGAAGGGAAAACCCTAATTGCTAACGACGTGCCGTGCGTCAAATTTTTATACCGGGTGCGCGCCAAAAGTAATCGCTCCGCGAATCTCGAATGTAGGGTGCTATGGAAATAAAGCCATATAATTGAAGGATGGAATCTCAGGGGTGGGGGACGAATGGAAAAATAGTTATTTTCCAATTTGTAGTACCATTGGTTAATGGATGGATGGACCTGTTCAGGGCCTCCATTGCGAGGGGGTACGTGCCCGAGCTGTGGAGACACAGCAGGGTAGTGTTCATTCCCAAGGTAGGGAAGAGTGACTACACAGACCCGAAGTCGTACCGGCCTGTTTGCCTCACCAGCTTCATTATGAAGACTCTGGAGAGGCTGGTGGACCGGTATCTGATTGACTGGGTGGAGCTGGAGGCCCCTTTAGAGCCAGCTCAGCATGCGTACCGAAGTGGCGGGTCTGTGGGCTCAGCTCTTCACCATCTGACTTCCAGGTTGGAGGAGGGTATGGGCTCGGGACGGCTGTCGGTGTGCGTGTTCGCTGACATCGAAGGGGCTTTCAATAACACGGCCCTGTACTCGATCTGCAGGGCGGTGGAGAGTACTGGAGTGGGGACGGCCATTGTAAGGTGGATCCGCTCCATGCTAACCGACAGGAGGGTCGAGGCAAGACTGGGTGGGGAGCAGGTCTCCATCGGTTCATCACGGGGTTGTCCACAGGGCGGGGTCTTGTCCCCGTTCCTGTGGTGCCTGGTGGTGAACGAGATATTGCATATTCTGAGGGAAGAACACGGGGTCTATGCTCAGGCATATGCAGACGACCTTGTGATAATGACGCAGGGGACGGACGTGAGGAGGATGCAGGGGCTCCTGAACCAGGCATTGGCAAGATTCTCACAATGGTGCCTGGACAGCAAGTTGGCTGTCAATCCTAGCAAGGTGGAGATGGTCATCTTCACTAGGAAAAGGAAGATGGAGTGCAACCTCAACATTTCGATGGATGGGGTGCCTCTTTCTGCAAGCGGAAGTGTCAAGTACTTGGGCGTATGGTTGGACTCTAAGTTGACCTTCCAGGAACATATAAGATCAAGGACCAGGTCGGCCTTTGGAGCTCTGTGGGCGTGCCGGAGAGCGGTAGGGGGCACTTGGGGCCTGGAGCCGAAGATCATGCAGTGGATCTACGGTACCATGGTGGTGCCTATGCTCACGCATGGGGCAGTGGCATGGTGGCCGGGGACCAAAAGAGCGGGAGCAAGGCTAGTTCTTGATAGACTGCAGAGATTGGCTTGCCTCTGCATAACGGGCGCCATGAGAACGGCGCCCACGAGGGCCCTGGAGGCTCTGGTGGGGCTGCCCTCTCTGGCGGATCGGGTGCAGATGGAGGCGGCCAGGACAGCTGTGAGGCTGGCGAGCTGCGGGCTCTGGAGGGAGGGAACCCTCAATCGGGGTCCGTACGACATTTTAGAGGGCTGTCGCGGGGATCGCGGGGTCATGGGCATGCCGAGTGACGTCATGATCCCCGAGATGACCTTCTTTGATAAATTGACCTTTCTCTTTCCATCAAGGGAAAATTGGAGAGAGGGCAGAGTCGGCTCCTGGGATGGACTTGTCCGGTACACGGACGGGTCCAGAATGGGAGATCTGGCCGGAGCTGGAGTGTACTGCGAGACAACGGGATCAAGCTTGTCGGTCCCTCTGGGTCAGTACTGCACTGTGTTTCAGGCGGAAATTTTCGCTTTATTGATGGCGGCCAGAGAGGTGCTTCGGCTCAACTACGGAAGCAGGAGAGTCTTCTTCTGCTCGGATAGTAGGGCTGCACTCATGGCGCTGAAGTCAGTGCGTACGCGCTCCTTGTTGATAAAGGAGTGCAAAGGGGTACTGAGGAGGGTGGCTGAGGAGAGAAAGGTCACGTTGGTCTGAGTCCCGGGTCACACCGGTGTCCGGGGCAATGAGGCAGCTTACGCCTTAGCCAGGGAGGGCTCCTCGCATAGGCATATAGGGCCAGAGCCCCGCTTGGGAATCGCCCCGTGTGTGAGGCGGGGAGCTCTCGAAGCCTGGGCGAGAGACCGGGCCGCGGGGGGCTGGAGAGTTGCTCCGGGAATGAGGCAGGCGAGGCTTATGATGGATGGGCCCGCCCTTCCTCGGACCAGGGAGCTGCTTAGACTGACCAGGAGGGAGTGTAGAGCACTAACAGGGGCCTACACAGGACATTGCAGGCTTAGGAGGCTTAGGAGGCATCTCTGCTTGCTAGGCATTGGAGACGACCCGGAGTGTAGGTGGTGCATGGAAGGGGAGGAGACCCCGTATCATCTGCTCACCGAGTGCCCTGCCTTGACATGGGCAAGATTGGGAGTCTTCGGAACGGCCCTGATCGATCCGGACTCAGTGCACGGTATTGGGCTAAAGGAGTTGCTGACCTTCTACAGGAGGGGCGGCATTCTGGACGCCTGGGGGCACAACGGGCCCATCTGGTGGCCTAAGTGCTTGGACGCCCGCGAGGGCGCCCCCCTTTAATACCAATACCATTGGTTAATTAATTTTGGCAACATTGATTTATATGGTGTAATTTCATATGTTTATAAACTTGAAGCTTGACCATGACCATAAAACCTGAATAAATGTTGTTGTGTGAATTTAAGTTCAATAAAGGAGAGGTATTTAAATCTAATTGATCGTTAAGCAATACATTTGAATGTCTCATTTTGTTAATCTCCATGGCTTCCAAAAAATTTAATTTTCTACTTTTTGTGGCTGTATGTAAAATATCAAAATGTGTTTTTCTGTGTTTAAGTGTGTAGCATAATTAGAATCTAGACTATTGTTTTTAAACGCTCTTTTATGTTCATTAATTCGCTTGTTGAAGGATCTACCCGTTTGTCCAATATAAATCTTAGTACAAGATCCGAATTTCAGCCTGTAGACACCTGATTTTTGAGATTTAAAAAATTTTCTATTGTGTTGTTAGTTCTGAAAGCTATTTTTAAACCATATTTTGACAAATGCTTTGAAACTTTTTCACTAGGTTCTCCTATCTACGTAATTGTTTTAAATTGTTCGTGTTCTGTATTAGGTTTCGGATAAATAGAGTTTACTGTTCTCTGGATTTGTTTTTTATTTATAATTTTATCTATAATGGATTGCAGCCGTTGTTGAATGCAATTTGTTTAATGATATTATCGTCCACGTATCTATACCATCCCTTTAAGTAAAAGTTTTCTATTTATTTTACTTTCCACTCATTTTAAAAAAATAAAAAATATTCAGAAAGTGTATTTTAATAATAATCATGCTTTCGTAATTTATTTTGATGTTACGTCAACGACGAAAAATAGTTGCGCATAACCTCAACTTTTACAAACCCAATCGCGCGAGCGTATGTTACTACTTACTACCCAACGTTTATATGCTGAAGAACTCTTTATTTTAAACAAATAGTAGCCCTTTAAATTGTCGCATTTGTTTCGACACGTATCAATGATTTTTACGTCATTCGTCGAGAATTCTATTTCGGAAGATCCGCATAGTATCCGAATTAATCCCTTCGAATCGCTTTTAAACAAAGCCGAGGCACAATTTCGCTCTGAGTCGCAGTGAAATATCGTGGGCGATCGGATAACGGCTATCGCCAACTAAATTGATGTACCCCCCCATCCAGTAGCGGATCATTTGATTCCCTATAAATTGGAGCAGATAACGAGGATGAGATTGCGAAAAAATCAGTCTGCTGAAGCTTTAATATACGATCTCAAGTTCTAACGACCGTTAACCGCGACCAAGTATGCACACGCGTTTTGTTGGTTGCGTTTGATTAATCAGTTTATCCTGGGGTGACAGTATTTCGCAAGTGGGTCATTTTCACACGATTTCGCACGATTTTGCCTGATCTTACACGAATGCGTAACACGATTATTCAACACTGCCACAAATAGTAAACACACAGGAAATATATCAGAAAGAAAGAAATATATCTGACCCACCACTGCCATACACAATACGTAACAACACCGGTTTCGGGAGGGCCAGACTATAACTATGCTTTGTTGTCCTTATGACGTGAAAAAGATACATATTTAAAATTTGTTATGGTCTGTTTATAGATATAAGAAAGTGACCAATTGCTTTTGAATGGAATTATCCAAGGGTGGTCATTAACATACAATGCAACAAGATTATTACCTAAAGTTTAGGAATTTAAATTCAGGTAAAATTGTCGTCATAGAAAATAAATTCATACCTACCTGCGATTAATATTCTTTGATTTGGTATACTACTTAGTAATCATTCTTATTTCGTGTGTAATATAGAGTGTGTTGAATCGTGTGCGAATTATGCAACATATGTGCGAGTCTAGTGTATCTCAGGAGATGCTCCCGCCCAAATGTAGAAAACACTATTTTATTGAGACTAAGGAAGTTGTAAACAATGTTCATTTGACTCTCATTTAATGTGGTGCCAGCAATCAAGCATCTTTAGAAGAAACGGCCACATTGACGAAAATTCCAACATCAACTGTGTGGAAAATTGTGAATAATCCCATTTCAGCGAGGAAAAACAGAAGCGATGCTGACATTTTCTCGAGTGTAGATGAAAATGATCAAGATATAATACGTCGTAAAATTTACAAGTTATACGAGGAACAAAGCGTGCCTGCATTAGATATCTTAATTAGGAGGCTTGAAAAAGATGAAACCGGTGTTGAATGTGGCAGAACTACCTTATGGAATTGTATTCAACACTTGGGTTTTAGTTTTAAAAAAATTGACAAAAGGCGAGTTTTAATGAAATGTTTTAGAATTCGGAAATGGCGATTGGAATATCTAGAAAAAATTAGAATTTACAGAGAACAACAAAGGCCAATTATTTACTTGGATGAAACCTGGTTCGACCCTTATGATACCCCGGAAAAGGGTTGGGTTGACTCAACTGATGAGTGTAAAACAAACGCGCCATCAAAAAGAGGTAGAGGAATAACTATTTTGCATGCTGGCTCTAAAGATGGTTGGATTCCAAATGGACTTTCTCTGTCTGCGAAAAATATTAAAGATTCTTCTCTGGATTACCATAAAGACAACACCGCTGATTTATTTGAAAGTTGGTTTAAAAACAAACTAGTTCCAAACATTCCTCTTAACAGCGTTATCACAGTAAACAGGTGACTAAAACCCCTTCTTCGTGTGACACAAAAGCAACAATCCAAAACTACATGTATAATAACGACATTCATTTTCACGAAGATTATACCAAAAAGCAATTAATTGAGGTTCTACAAAGCTTGAACCTACAAAAGGAATACGTCTGTGATAATTATGCATACTAGGGCATACAGTTTTAAGGCTTCCACCTTACCACTGTATATTTAATCCCATTGAACATGTTTGGCACCAACTGAAATCTGCCATTCGTCGTAACAATGTTTTTCCCGGTGCTAACTGCAACGTCCTCAAACTTAACCGAAGTTTTTAATATCCCTCCACAAAGTTGGGCAAATTCTGTTAAACATATAGAAAAAGCAGACCAATCGTATATCCATATTGCAAATAATATAGAACCAATAATAATTAGAACAGGCGATGATAGCGATAGTGATACTGATATATTATGTGAATAATTTTGAATAATTTAAGTAGGTAGTAAAAATAATTTGTAATTTTATTTTGGATTTAAACATAAATACATAAATAAATAAATAAATACTGTTTAGTATCTCACCTAACAAAACCCCAAATAATTAAATTCTACGCAAAGTACGGACCTGTTCGGCCATATTTCATTCTTACAACTTCCCCGAGTCTTTCCTTAATTCGCATCAGTTAGTCACTTTCTTATATCTATGAACAGACTTTACCTCTGGATGTGCAAGGTCCACAAATTAGCAACAAATATTCTTTATTCCGGCGCGAACACTGGGTTAATCGAATTTTATAAATCCAATAGGATAACAGAGCTAAGATAGCTTGATGAGTCATTTTTTTAAAACTGCTTCTTCGAATGATGCACACAAGACTTTACAGTAAATGCGAAGGGGTCAGCGGGTTCAGTCAGATTGGCTTTAAGAGAGGGTTTGGAACCAGGGATGGCATCTTCAGCAAGCAGACATTGGTGCAAAGTTACCAACAGCAGTAAATCTTTCGAAATGTGGACTCTGAGACAGATGATAAAGGTACCTTGGACGGAACGAGTTGAAAACGAGGATGTGCTCAGGTTGGCTGGATTGGAAGACCGAAGAACTCATCCAACATATTAAAAAACGGAAGGTCTCTTACCTGGGGCACATTGTACCGGGAGAGCGATATAACTTTAAGATGGAAGACGAGGCATCGGAAGGAAAAAGTTGCGTTGCTCAGAAATATTCACCAGTGGACGGGTATAAGCTCCAGGAAGCTGAAATAAATAGACTCATATGATAGGGAAAACGGAGGACGCCTTAGCTGGAATGTGCATGGCACCTAAAGATGAATAGAATAAATAACTCTATTTTTGATTTCGTACTACCTTCTCAAACAGACATTAGCAGAATCATAAAACTCATATCAGAAGCGTTTGTTTAGAAACGGGATACTTCGAGATCACCTTTTATATTCCGGGCCATTTTTTTTTCGAATTATGCATTTGGACTATTCCTATACAATTTTTGTAGTTGTCTCTGGGAAAATGAATATTATTATTATTTAAGCAAAGAAAAAAAATACAAATCGGAAAATATCGACTAATATACGTAACACGTAAACGCATTTGGATATTCCTCAAATATTCATCAAATTAGCCAACAGTCACGTGGATTTTTGGCCGTAACAGTTTAGAACGCGCGAGCCTCTAGCGGCAATTTTCAAAAGTTCAATTATGATGCTCGTTTCGGTGCGCCGTGCCGGCACCGTCATTTATCTCATCGCCTCTAACCCCCGCCAATGTTAACGGTGTGAAAATTCACAGCAATGCTTCGAGCATTTTTTTTCCCGAAATTTTCGCCCATTCCGCGGTATAAGCGTAAACGAGGGAATTTTTCATACCGGTTTATCTCCGAGAGCTTGTGGCAAACAAAAGGACGGCAATGACATACGAGCGACGATTTTCCCTGATCCATGACCAGAGAAAAATTTTTAAAATTTTATTTTCTCGGACCATCAGGCACGATCTTTTGGGATTGTAAAGGAATTCTTTTGATATATTTTTAAGAAACTAATACCGCTGTCAATGGTAAATATTACGCAACATTATTGCATAAGTTGCGAGACTGCATACGTGTAAAACGTCGAGGAAAACTGACCAGAGGCGTGCGTCTTTTGTACGATAATGCACCTGTCCTGTCCTGTGTTGCACAAGCTGCCATTGTAGAGTGTGGGTTCCAACATAGTCCAGATATGGCCCGCAGCGATTATTATTTGTTTGGAATATTTGAAAAAGGACTTATGTGGACGGCGGTTTAACGACGAGGTTGAGTTAAAAGAGGCTGTTTTAATAATAATAATAACAGATTATCGAATTAGATACTAAATTTCGTACCATTCAAACAAAATATTTACTAGTTGCTATTAAACATATTCGTTTAATCGTTCCGATCGGTTCTGCTATGGTTATCTCTTTTTAACTATGTACGTTAGTCACAGAGAGATGTAATATTGGATATGTCATGCAAGCAACGGAATAAACACAAAAATTTCCCAAAGGCATTTAAGAGGATAATAAGGATAAGGATAATTGGTCTTGGCAATATAAAAATTGCAAAAACCATAAAAATTCATGCGGGTAGAAAAAATACCTTTAAAGTATTAAAATGTAAAATGACACCCGGCTCCACTAAATATCACTTTTTACAAGGAAGAAGAGCACGGAAGATAAAAAAACTTAACCCATATTCTTTCTATTCCGTGTAATCAGTAACGAATTTAGTTATTAAACGGCTAATTGTTATTTCTTTCGCAATAATCTCGCGTACTGTTTTCCGTAAATACCAATCACGGCGCACTGCATATTGAACATCTCAATACCTATTTTCCGTGTAACAGCCTTTTGGCCCCAACGTGCGCCGTAGTCTGTGGCGGACGCCAACTTCGATTGCGTCTGGGTCAATTATTTCGTCGTTCGACTGGCGTCTGGTTCCATGGCACACTTCGTTGTAAAAACTGGCTGCAGATGACAAATTTGTGCACCGCTACTCTGTGATTTCTCGTAAAAACCGATTAACTAGAAGCGAACGATCGCTAAAATTGGGTATTATCGCTCGAATCGGAGCGTAAATAGTTTATATCCCGATTCGGGCAAAAAATGTCAACGCGCCCAAAAGATAACCTTTAATTACGGTTAATAAATGATAATCTCTGTTCCGCGTATTTCGCGTGAGATCGATACTAAGCCGACAGCGTACGCTTAGATATATAGGGTGGTCCTGAGTTAACGTGTCTAGGAAAATACGTAAAATGCGACCAAAAGTTATACGCAAAAGAGAGATCTAAAGAGAAAACTAAAAAAATCCCATCACTAACGACGATACGCCAAAAAAAATACGTGGAACTTCGGCAAAGAATTTCAGAAGCAATCAATCAGTTAAGAGACAATCCGGAAACGTTACTAAATGCAAGACATCATACAAATGGTGCCCACATACAGCACTATTTAATTTTTTTTTGTGTGTCTTGTCGTTGTTGCCGATCCAGGGCACTCTTTGAGATTATATAAAAATTTCCTATTTTTTCCGATTTGTCAAAATCTAGTGGATTAAAACATAAAGCATGTTGTATCATTGTAATCGGAATAAGATATTCTATTAAACAAATATATAACATACAGGGTGTACCATTTAAAAAAAGATTATGTAATCTTAAATGTAATGTAATCTTAAAGTGTCACTTGGCTGCTAACCCTGCATTTTGTTTTTCTGTTTGCCTTGATATCTCTAAAATGTTACAACCCATTAAATTGTTATCAAGATAAATTGAACGCACGGTACAGGGTGCTTCAAAAACATTAAATAATATTATTAACAGACTGCTTTATGCCTATAGAAAGATATGATTTCAGTTTTTTATTAATAATAATTATTAAATTTATGATTATTACGTTTAAATTAATTAAAGATAAGCGAAATTATTATTTTCGAAAATAAAATAAAAAACATTATCAGCATTCTTCTTATTCATTTTCGTCACTGCCAGATTTTTATAATAACTGTATTAAAATATACACAACGGAATAAAAGGAAACTCCTTTATATACTCACGACCGTGATATAAAATAGACTGTGGGCGAGAAAGGAAAGTTCTGTATGTCACCAGAAATAATTTGTATTCTTGAAGTGTTTGTAGCAGTTTGTTGTCGGTTATTAAATCTTTCTTTTACAGTTTTTCTTACGAAAAACTATTTCGCATCGATTTTAACTATTTAACGATAATAGAACAACTTTACATACTTATCAGATAATAAATAATTTGCGTTCATATCTTACCAGATTGTTTAATACTCTAAGAGAACCAAACTTGATGAAAATGGATAAAATTGACGCTGAAGACAATTTTAATGTATTATAAAGCCTAAACATATTAACAATATAATATAAAAAAACACCAAAACACTACAAAAATCACATCCGACTTTGAAAAATGTTTGACATTTGTCGATAACATCAGCCATTAACGTGACAGCTGGTATTAATGAAGCGGTCATAGCCCACTTGCGGTATTAAAATTTCTGCTTACATTTGTATTTCATGATAATTCATATTTGCAATACAATCATGGAGCACAGAAACAATATTGATGACACCATAAAAATTTATTTTTGAAATACTTTTGGCAAAAGACAATTTTTTGTCATATTTATTTTATTTTTTTTATTTATATAGAAAATAGGTTATTATTATGTATCAGCACGCATATTTTATTTTTAAAAATTAAATTGCAATTAAATATCAGTCTTTATCTAGAGAAATAGAAATTAGCATGAAATTTCTTCGAAAGATTAGGGAAAAATTTAAAAAGGGACGATATTTCCTAGAAATGGCCTTGTCATCTGTCGAAAAACAACAAAAATAATAATAAGTAGTTACATGTCAGCTTAAGACTGAAAATTTCTATACTGTGGTTCCCTGACGTTTATGGCGGCGATGGTCCGAAAGTTTTCCAATCGCGGAAACACGTCGGAAAATGATCGCCGCGTTATTGAAACAAATGAATCGTGTTATCTGCAGGGACTGGTGACGAGGAAACTTGGGAAACAGTAATTTTCGCAGACGTTTATGGAGAAGCGGGCTGCCTGGAAAGTCTTCGAGATCGTAATATTTATCACGCCTGTTCGCGGAATAGCAGGCCCCTGAGATGAGTTTTCCGAGTTATTTGCCTCACCTAATACGTCTTAGTTTAATACGATCCGTTCAGGTGAGAAAGAGATAAAGATTATTGTGTCTAAATAAATAAGAAGTAAAAGTTCAAAAATGTGTTTTTCTGTGTTTAAGTGTGTAGCATAATTAGAATCTAAAGTATTGTTTTTAAACGCTCTTTTATGTTCGTTAATGCGTTTCTTCAATTATCTACCAGTTTGTCCAATATACATTTTAAGACAAGATCCGCATTTCAAGAGTTTACTGTTGTCCGGATTTGTTTTTTATTTAAAATTTTATCTATAATGGACGGATTGTAGCCGTTGTTCAGTGCAATTTGTCTAATGATATTAAGTTCTTTGTTGTAATTTTCTGTTGAGAGTGGCGTATTAAGAAGTCTGTGTATAAAAGAGTGAAATGCAGCCATTTTTTGTTTATAAGGGTGATTTGAGCTGTTATGTATGACTCTGTCCTTGTGTGAGGGTTTATGGTAAATTGAAAAATCTAATTTGTTGTGCGCTTTTGTAATAGTTAAGCCTAAAAAATTAATAGAGTTATCCTGTTCAATCTCGATAGTGAATTTTATACGATTATGTAATGAGTTTATGTAATTTAAAAAAGAATTCAATTGTCTGTCCGTTCCAACAAAGCAAACAAAGACATCATCCACGTATCTATACCACCATAGAAAACTTTTACTTAAAGGTAAGTAAAAGGTACTAGTATGATATTTTAAAAATTATCCATAAAAATCTCGGCTAACAAAGGACTAAGTGGGTTTTCCATAATCAAACCTTCCTTAGAGATGTAAATCTGTCCATTAAATTCAAAATAATTTTGGTCTAAAGATACTATTAAGCAATCTAATAAATCTTGTTTCACCAATGGTTTAATAGGTTTTGTATATCAAAAGACTATAGCAAAGAGTAAATATTTTAAAGTTCCATACAGATTTTAAACCAAAATTTGCAATAAAAAATTCTTTTCAATTAGTCGACAAAATTAAAGATATCAAAATCCCTTCTAATTAGTCGATAGTTCGGGCTATTAAATTTTGAATTAACGTTTGGTTTGAAGTGGAGAAAGTTCTTATTGTTCGACCGTCGACAGTTTCTTTAATCCAAGGTAGGTGGCCTTTGAAAAGTGGCACCGTTTTAGCGGAGTGGTTGATAAGCAGCGGGCAACACGTGTGGTTGCAGGAGTACGTGAGGATCTTAAACGGTTGGTGCGATTGCAACACTGCCACTCGTGAGTATAACAGATAAAACAAAAAAGCCAATCCGTACCCTCCCAACTTCTATCCCGGCCTCTGCCTAGCTGGTCCGTACTACAAAGTTAACATTGTTCCACCGTTTGGTATTTCAGATCGTTTCCTATTGGCCTTATCGTTTCTAAGCAGCACGGAGAACTACAAAGCCCTGGATCTGTTTCAGTTCGCCGCGGAGGGCGTGCTAGATGAACCTTTCTTCCACCAGAGGCTGCTCAAAGACCAACCCGTAGATAGGGACTGTGCACGTATAAGTTACTACTTAAAGGTAGGCACCTAATCATAGTTTTATAAGAAAACTATTAGCATTACAGCTTGTTACAGACGTCTATGAAACCCAAAGGATGCTATAAAACAGTAACTTTTTCATTTTTCAAGAAGACCCGTGTTTTCGAGGTTATGATCTGTAATAATTGTTTTCTTAAAGACGTCGCAAGCTAAGAATTTTTTTTTCCATTTTTGGGGGGCATTTTCAATTTCAAAAGGTGTTTTAGGTTAATTGTAAGCTTCATCTAGATGTTTACAAAAAACAAACGCACTTCTTCCAGCTGAGGTGGTTTTTACTTGATGAAAATCGATTTATCAAAATGAATAAGAACTATAAGTGCAGATTTTCACGAAATTATATGTTTTTACATGACAATTCGACAACACGACAACGACGACAAAGTTTCACACAGATTTTAAACCAAAATTTGCAATAAAAAAATATTTTGAAATAATCAACAAAATTAAAGATATCAAAATCCCTTCTGACGCAACACTGTTGTCTTTTGATGTACAAAACCTATTTCCCAGTATTCCACCTATGGATGTGATAGATTTAGTAGATTTCACCCTCACTCGGAAACAAGTTAACCCATTGGTGAAACAAGATTTATCAGATTGCTTACTAGTATCTTTAGACCAAAATTATTTTGAATTTAATGGACAGATTTACATCTCTAAGGAAGGTTTGCTTGCTTTGTTGCAACGGGCAGACAATTGAATTCTTTTTAAATTACATTAACTCATTGTATGATTCACTATAGAGATTGATTAATTTTTTAGACTTAACTATTAGGAAAACTCAAAACAAATTAGATTTACCATAAACCTTCACAGACGGACACAGTCATGCACAACAGTTCAAAATCACCGTTATACGCACAAAATGGCTGCATTTCACTCTTTTATACACACACTTCTTAATACGCCACTCTCAAAAGAAAATTACAACAAAGAACTTAATATCATTAAACAAATTGCACTGAACAACGGCTACAATCCGTCTATTATCGATAAAACTATAAACAAAAAACAAATGTCAAAATGTCAAAATGTCAAATGTCAAAATGTGGTTTAAAAATAGCTTTCAGAATTAATAATACAATAGGAAAATTTAAAAAAAAACAATAAAATGAGGTGTCTACAGGTTGAAATGCGGATCTTGTCCTAAAATTTATATTGGACAAACAGGTAGATCCTTCAAGAAATGCATTAACGAACATAAAAAAGAGTTTAAAAACAATAGTCTAGAATCTAATTATGCTACACACTTAAACACAGAAAAACACATTTTTAACGACAATTTTGATATTTTAAATAGTCACAAAAAGTAGAAAATTTAATTTATTGGAAGCCATGGAGATTAACAAAATGAGACATTGAAATGTATTGCTTAACGATCAATTAGATTTAAATACCTCTCCATTATTAAACTTAAATTCTCACAACAACATTAATTAAGGTTTTAATATTATTATTCGGTATATATAGTAGCAGGCAGTTTGTAAATATTACATTTGCAGTTGCATTTACAGTTCAAAATATGTAGGTTTGACTTTTGACGATTCTCTATCATTTTTTCAATTTAAAAGAAACTTAAATACGTCTTAAGAAGATTTACAGATTAAAGCACTTTTTAAATCCAAAACAAAAATATCTTTTCTGCAACGCCTCAGTTCTTGCACTGTTTGACTACGCAGATGTGGCGTGTGTGCATTGCAAGCCAAAATGTCAATAGAAAAATTGCAAAACTCTTGTATGCTTTTTGTCTATAACACATCTTACCGTCGTCGTATTATCTGTTTTTGTGGATAATAGTTCCATACATATTATTCACAAAAACAGATATGTCAGGTAAACCGGCTTATCTTCTTCCATATTCCTAAAGAAGAAGAAATAACTTAACTTACGTTGCTCTTCGTTATAGACCATCGTTATTTCAGAAATAACTTTTGTACCACTAAAACCTTTTTATAATAGAGAGCGATTCATTCTTGTAAGAATTTGATCTGTTGTGCAATTCATGAGATTGTACTGTTTTTTTTTTTTTTTGACAAATAAATTGTATATTATTATTATTATTAACTTACATAAGAGTAACCCAAATGGTAACCAAATTCAACGTCGGGCGTCTCTGTAAATTATTTTCAGACAGAGATGCAGAGAGAGAATCGATCACCGGGTGCCTTTCAAGCCGGTCTCCTGTCAAAATTGTTGATTACTTCCAACGCCGATTAATCGGGACAATTTCGCAAGCGTCATCCTTTAAATTCGCCCGACGTCATTAAAAGGGGTTTAGACGACACAACGTAATATGCAATTCGCGTAGTTAGTACAAGAAATACACCTGATACTTGTACGCCGGGCTGATTGCGCCCCCCGCCGCCGCCCTTAACGAGGAGGCTCCGTTGGAATATTGCCGCAATAATGTCGGAAACTTTACGGCTCATGGAATAGCGATAGAGTTTGCAATCACAGGGCGAACAACTTAAAGTTTTATTTAAAAGTTGAGATAAATAGCAGTTTACCTTGGCCAGAAACCGGTACAGATTGACAGCTAACTGGCTCATCTGATTCATATAAGACACATATAAAAGAAAATAAAAGAGAATTATTGAAATGACTGGCCCCTGTGGAATACCTTGCTTAACCAACTTGTTGTTGTTGTTGCACTTTTTGTATCTGTATCTACCTGTTAGAATGTCTTTTATACGATTTAAGAAATTACTTGAGAAATCAAAATATTTCCATTTTACAAATAGATTATGACTCAAAGTATCAAACGCTTTACTCAAAATACGAGTCCCGTTTGTCTATTCCTCATTACACCTGACATCACTTACTAGTGCTGATTGAAAATCAGGTTGTTGTTTTCTAAAAACTCAGATTTTTAAACTCTATACGGCTTAACATACGTGTAATTAATAATTATCTCCTATTCTTGCATATTCTTTTCAACAGAATATCAGACCTGCGCTAAAATCCCGGAAATGTCCGAAGTGGCTCGGATTCGTGGGAAACGACACTGACGTGGTAAAGCGACGCTTCTCGCATCGGTGTATAATTAGGTATTTTAGAGAAGGGAGTAGAAAATAGTATATTATGCAAAAAAATATGTTACCGAACGTGTTGCAAACCATACTTTTTCTACGACCATTAGTTTTTGGGTACATTTTCACAAAACAACACGAATACATTCACTGACATGACCGTCAGAATTGACAAACGTCAAGATTCAGGACGTGGGAAATATCTCCGAAAACAAAAACGAATCGCGCAGATTGGTTCTCGATTAGTCATCGATAGGCATTGTACGAAAATCATCCGCTATAATCAGGTCAGCACGCGAACCCAATATGAAATAAACACTCGGGGATTATGAAGCACCGTTTATAATAAATTGTTTAGTATTTTGTTCGGTGCCGTTAATTCCACAACGAGTCGTAAATTGGGGCTTAAATGGTGTACCAGACTCGGTAATTCTAGTTTAAATGATCGACGGCCGCGATGAATAACAAACTGCATTCTCGCTCCTCGGCTACTCTATTCTCCTACCTTATCACGGCATGCCGATGCCGGGAAACTTTATTGAAAGCAATACTTAGCGCTGCTCGTTCCGATTGACCCAGGGGCCACTGGTGCGTATGCGCTGCTGCACTGCAGAGATCACAAAAAGTTACGAAAAAATTGTTTAACCAAAATATTTTCTTTTGTAGATAATAAAATGCACAATACTTTTTACAAAACTTTTGGATTCCTCTTGCGTCGGTTTGTGCTGAGTCGAACTTTGCAACGTTTCGCCAATCATCTTGTTGCCTTCTTCAGAGCTTGACCGAAACTGAACAGTGACCCTATCGCGAAGCAATATGGAAGATAGAATTTGTGGGGACGGCAACAGTGGAGTATACGAAGCTGTGTTACTCCTTGTAGTTATTTTTGAAGATAGAGAGTGGCGGTGCACGCGACACTTTGCTACGTTTTTGTGAAATGAAAGATGTCGTCAACGTATTTATATGTATTTTTAGCATTTAAAAATTGCAGCTTAAAAAAATATTTTTTAAGATTTGAGAGAATAACCTACACTTTTTAGGATTTGGTAATGTTAATCCTGTTACATTTAGGGCTAATTGTTTATTAACCTGTTTTATATTAGTTTTTAATTTTCTTGGTTACATTTTCCGATAATTACAGTTTTTTAACGAAATTGGCCATTAGTAATTTTCATAATTATATATTTGGGAGGCGAAACTTTCTGCAATTACTAGACTTGCGATG
This sequence comes from Cylas formicarius, assembly GCF_029955315.1. Classification (NCBI taxonomy): domain Eukaryota; kingdom Metazoa; phylum Arthropoda; class Insecta; order Coleoptera; family Brentidae; genus Cylas; species Cylas formicarius. The sequence goes on along the minus strand of NW_026844347.1, from coordinate 38,451,797 downwards.
AAAGAATGAGCGTTCTGGCTATATGAGATGCCTGTTGAACATTTTTATCTAGTATGGTCTGTTCTATGATTCTATTGAGACTTAGACTGAGACTAAGGAAGTTATAAACGTGGTGCCAGCAAGCAACCATCTTTAGAAGAAACGTTGACAAAAATTCCATCAACATCAACTGTATGGAAAATTATGAATAATCCCATTTCAGCATGGAAAAGGAGAAGCGATGCTGACATTTGCTCGAGTGTAGATGAATGTGATCAAGAAGTAATACGGCGTAAAATTTACCAGTTATACGAGGAACAAAGCGTGCCTACATTAGATATCTTAACTAGGTGGCTTGAAATAGATGAAACCGGTGTTAAATGTTAAAAAAAATGACAAAAGGTAAGTTTTAATTGAACCTTTTAGAATTCGGAAATGGCGACTGGAATATCTAGAAAAAATTAGGATTTAAATTATTTACCTGGATCGACAGTTATGATACCCCGGAAAAGGGTTAGGTTGACTCAACTGATAAGTGTAAAACAAACGCGCCATCGAAAAGAGGTAAAAGAATAACTATTTTGCATGCTGGCTCTAAAGATGGTTGGATTCCAAATGGACTTTCTCTGTCTGCGAAACATATTAAAGATTCTTCTATGGATTACCATGAAGACACCACCGCTGATTCATTTCAAAGTTGGTTTAAAAACAAACTAGTTCCAAACATTCCTCCTAATAGAGTCATTGTAATGGACAATGCAAGTTATCACAGTAGACAGTTTACTAAAACCGCTTGCTTATATGACACAAAAGCAACAATCCAAAACTACATGTATAATAACCACATTTATTTTCCAAAGATTATACCAAAAAGCAATTAATTGAACCTACAAAAGGAATACGTCGGTGATAATTATGCAAAAAATCTAGGGCATACAGTTTTAAGGCTTCCGCCTTACCACTGTATATTTAATCCCATTGAACATGTTTGGCACCAACTGAAATCTGCCATTAGTCGTAACTATGTTTTCCCCGTGTTAACTCCAATGTCCTCAAACTTATAGAAACCGTAGTTTTTAACATTCCTCCACAAAGTTGGGCAAATTCTGTGAACATATATAAAAAGCCGAACAATCAAACATATTGCAAATAATCTAGAACAAATAATTATTAGAACAGGCGATGATAGCGATAGTGATACTGATATGTTATGTGAATAATTTTAAGTAATTTCAGTAAGTAATAAAAATAATTTATAATTTTATTTTGGATCTAAATATCAATACATACGTAAATAAATAAATACTGTTTAGTATCTTTCCTAACAAAACCCCAAATAATTAAATTCTAAGCAAAGTACGCACTTATTCGGCCATATTTCATTCTGACAGCTTGCCCCGGTCTTTCCTTAATTCGTATCAGTTGGTCACTTTCTTATATCTATGAACAGACTTTACCTCAAAGTTATATTTACACTTTTAGAGTCACTTTTCGTGAATTCGACTTTATTTACATTTTCAATGGAGGTTAAATAAATAAGTTGATAAAAACAAACAGTTTGTTTTTATTTTTATGGGCACAAATTCGGGAAAAAATAGCTGGTATCGTAACTATAGGGCTTAAAGAGCCAAAACGCCTTACAGAATTATGCTAAAGACGTCGATCCGTATGCTGTAATTCAGCATAATATTAACTTTGCACTTGTCACTAATTTTTTTAACTTAACAACGCTTTTCACACCTTAATTCCTGAAAATTCAAATTTCAAACATTGACGGCCTGCCAGCGGCCATATTGGTTGTTGAAAGCCGCAAGGCCTTATGGGTCGAACGTCAGAGTTTGTAATCAGGCCATGGGTTAAAAAACGAAATTTCAAATCTTACGCATGCGCATATTGATATATTCCTGTGCTATTAGCATAGTCAGGGCCTCTATATGTCTAGCAGCAAAATTAGGAGTTTTTGAAAACTTTCGTAGAATCGCTGGATATTGTGCGGACTTATTTGTACAAACAATTGCAATGAACAAAGAATTGCAGAACACCTTAAATTGTTTCCACCACTAAAGAAAAATTTCAATTTTAAACTGAGGCGAACATATCCGAACCCAATCGAAAAATCAAATTCTGGGCTACCAATACACATCAAGTTGTAGCCGTATTGAAATCTTTCCTTTGCCGTGAGAAAACCAAAATAACTTTCGAACTTTTCGCGTCGTAACGATTTTATACTCGACGTGAAATCGAACGTAATATAAGACGTTGCACAAAAAAAAAAACGTTTGAAATGTTGTGGGGTTGTTTACATGAAATATCCGAAGTCTGAGAGTCAACTCGGATATTATGTTTGCTCGTAATCTCCTTAGGTAGGATGTCTAAATATAACCTCGTTCAAATATCGAGTCGAGGATTCAAAAAGATGGAATTGGTGCTTGATCGTTTTGAATCGGATGATATTAGGCAAACGCAAGTGAAGAAATAACCGACATAGATTCTAACCCAACTAACGTTTTTTGCTGTTTAATGTTTTGTTATAAGGTAATGGTTGTTTTTTTGCCTTGGTTCGTGGTTCCGTAAAGTGGAGGAGCTAATGGAGACACTGCTTTTATGGATGGTTTAAAAGCTAACAGAGGACACCAAGGAGAATGGGCTTACGGATGATTAAAGATTCTTTTGAACATCCCAAGAAAACAATACGGCAATTCATAAAAATACCTCCACCCTTCAGACATTAGATGGTCAAGGGTTGCTAACATAGAGAGATGAGTAGAATGAACATAAACATTCTATCAAAGCACATAAATATCACCAAAGCGTACGCACTCACCCACAGAGGAACAGAGACATAGACCAACAAATTTTCTTTATATTTTTAGAATTAAACTGGCACAATTATTTAGAAAGAGGTCAATTTATAATCATTTTAATATAATTTTGGCTATAAGTGTGTCTAATTATAAATTTTACTACTATTTAATTGGAACGCCAATGAAAAGCGAATATAAAAAAATATAATATAAAATGTCGACTTTGTCGATTAATGGTTTTTTGAAATTTTTACACAAATAAGTCGTCTTTCTTATCGGAAATATAATAATGAAATTAACAAATTAGGTAAAAATATATCAACATCTATGTTTTCGTATTTACAAAATTTGATATTCGACAGGATTCGATTTACCAATAATCTCAATATAATTGCTGGAGTATTCACGAAAATATAACATTTGTCTACTTCGATCCGCTACCAAGATAATAACGGCAATTTTTATTTATAAAACTGGATCCAGTAGGAATTTGATTAAAAGAAATCGGGACTTATTCCAAATATTACAGAACAGTTAAAAGAGTAACAGAGCTTGCAATTTTTTTCCTCAAACTTATCTTAGACATAGTTGCCAAATAGTGCAAACTTTAACGCTTACACTGTATTATATAGGGTAACTATAAGAACCACAAGGTTGGTCAAATGAGATAAAATGTACAGTTTTTGGGGTATATCAAAAATCTGGTACCACATTAAGAAAAAAATTATTTTGTCCGAACTACGGAGTTTTTCGAAATCTCAAAAAGTATAATGTATACAAAAAATTCGTAAGGAACTTTTTTTTGTATTTTTGATGTTCTTCAATTTGGGATTTTTTAATTTCGTAATTTGACCAACTTCGCAGTTCTTATAGTTACCAAAATAACGATAGTAGTCCATGGCAATTGGAACACCCTGTATCATTAGGCTCAACTTTCATTTAGCTGAGATCAGTTATGGAAAAAATATTTATATATTTAGTACTATTAATTTATAGTAGTACATATTTACGATTTACCCTATTATAGTAGTACACAAGCACAGTATAATGTCAGAGACATAAACCAAAATATTTTCTTTATATTTTTAGAATTAAATTCGCACAATCATTTATTATCATTTTAATATAATTTTGAGTGAGAGATATCTTATGCGTTAAATTTTGAATACAATTGGAATGAAATATAAAAAAATCTAATATAAAATGTTGACTTCATTAAATATTTTTGTTATATGATTGCGTAATGTTAATAAATGGTTTTTTGAAATTTTTACACAAATAAATCGTTTTTTTTTATCAGAAATATAATAATAAAATGAACAAATTAGGTAAAAATATATCAACATCTAAGTTTTTGTATTTACAAAATTTGATATTCGACAGGATTCGCTTTACCAATAATCTCGATATAATTGCTGGAGTATTACGACCACGAAAATATAACATTTATCTGCTACGATCCGCTACCAAGATAACGACAATTTTTATTTAGAAAACTGGATCCAGTATGAATTTGATTAAAAGAAATCGGGACTTATTTCAAATTAAAAAGGTAAAAGAGAACATTTGCATTTGGGGATCGGAAGTGGACCAAATCCTGTACAGTCGAGTCGCGGTCTGTGGAGCAAAATAAGAAAGAATTAGACCACCCCTGTAAATTTTTATAAACTCATCCTAAATGTATTTATAAGATGTATACTTATAAAATGTATGTGTACCATTTGGAAGAAAAAATCTTTTTAAATGTTTTTGTAACTTTTTTCCATTTTTAACTAGGTGTATATTTTTTTTCACAAAATTATCTTAAAATAGACATAGTTGCCATATGGTGCAAACTTTAACGCTTACACCGTATTATATGTTTAAAAGTTATAGAGTGTCCCCACTTTTTACAAACTCATCTCGACAACCTTTCGAACCACTTGCATTGGAACATATCTACGTTTCGTCTAAAGATACAATTTTTATAAAATTTTTATTTTTTTAAAAACTTACTCAATATCTGTGGTTGTTGACATACATATTCCAGTCCCATTTATAGAGAAAACCTAACATTCATATTAATTTTGATAACGATTCACTGCCAATAACGGAAACACTGCGTTTTTCAATACTGGAAGGGTTACATCACACACCGCATTTGCAGCTTCGCATCTTAAAGACAATTTGCTAATAGTATTAATAAATGTCTCTTCCGATAGTTCTGATTAAATCGACTTCGGACGCCTTTGACACGATTTGATCGAACCGAGGTGAATTTGTATCCCATCACTGGGATTGGCGCGCATTCGAACGATGCCCATTTGTCTATCGCCGAGTTTAATGGGCCAGTTAAATGTCGCTCGAGGGTTAAACGTTACGACCGCTCATAAAACGAGAATCGATGCTAATGTTTATGTCTCGCTTAATACCGGAATTACTTTTTATCGGAGATAAGCCTACGTCTTAGACATATCTTCTCGGCCGTCGTATCGCCAAAGAAAACTACATCTGCGGAAACTCTAGAAAGTGGAAATTATTTGGGTTATAATGTTCTAGAATTCTATAACGGGCGATGAACAAAATTAAGAACAACAAAGCACCAAACAAAGTTGAATGTTTTAAAGATGGAGGAGAATTATAAGGGGTGTCTTTTCTCGATGTATAGAACTTCAAGTTGCAATAAAACAACGATGAATTATCTTGGAGGCCAATTCACAGGTCCAAAACGTGAAATTAGGCGGTCACCAAACGTGTCTTTCAATAAATCGATTGTGGCACGAGCTGTGTGACATGTTGCGCCGTCTTGTTGAAACCACATCTCCTGGACATCATGGTTATTCAATTCAAGAATGAAAGAGTTAGTAATCATAGCTCTATACCGACCACCATTGACTGTAACGTTCTGGCCATCATCGTTTTTGAAGAAGTACGGACTGATGATTCCACCAGTTCATAAAGCGCACCAAACAGTCAGTTTTTCTGGATGTAACGGTGTTTCGACGTACACTTGAGGATTAGCTTCGCTCCAAATACCGCAGTTTTGTTTGTTGACGTAGCCATTCAACCGGAAGTGCGCTCCATCGCTAAACAAAATTCGCTTATGAAAATCGGGAACAACGGCAATCTCGTTTTGGCCCCATTTGCAAGCGTTGTCCAGGCGTGAGTCTATTCATGATGAATTGCCAAACCAAACTGACACTTGACAGCTGTTAAATCGGTCGCCATCTTGAACAGCAATGCCAACTTAAAGTTCTATACATCGAAAAAAAAACACCCATTATAATACCAGAAAATACATAAATCGATTGAATGCATCTTCAGAGAAGAACAACTATCCGAGAAGTGTCTTATAATACCACTTTTTAAGAGGGTAGACTGGATGAAATGCGAACACTTGTAAAGTTTTAGCCGGTTGTGATCATCAATAAGGTACAGGTTTGCTATACATCAGATATTTACGATTAGACGAATGCTGGGGAAGACCCGGAAATTTAACCAAGAGCGGCACAAGCTCTATATAGACATTAAGTGAGTTGAACTTGTCATACCAACAATTTCCCAGCAGCTTATACTCCTAATCAGAAAATGTAGGTGTGTTGTGTGGTGGTAGTGGATGTTCTGGAAAGGGCAGTACAGGTGATGTGCAGATGTTTACAGCAGATCGGACCAGGTTACTGCTTGCTTCTACCAATAACAGTGATGTAATAGGAAGAAGCATCATAAAATATAAGAACAGTTTATTAAACTAGAAAAAGAATATAAAAAAATGGGTGTCAATGTCACTAAAAACCAAGTATATGTCGCCAACCTAGGTCAAGGAGGAAGAATAAGGGACAGAACTGGCCCATCTGGCAGATTAGGCACAATTAATTTTGAGAGAGTTCAGTGGTTTGAATATCAAAGCGACACTCTAATATAATAGAAGAAGTCACAACTGGAGTCCTTGGCCCAAAATCTACAGTAACTATAGATAAAAAAAAACTCTATTGTTTTTATGGTAATTTACACAGGTAATCAATTTGATGGTTTGATGAATCTGGTAATAACTTCGCTACATTTCTAGCGACTGAGCTAAAAACCCCTTAAAATCATTTAGTTTAAGGTTGTCGTTTATCGGATTCGCTTTTCTGTGATTTTTTTCAGAGTTAACCAATTTCCAGCAATCTTTAGGTTTTCCTCATTAGTGACGTTTTAACTACCAGAGGGGTCAGAACGATGATTTACAATATAAAAAAGATAAAAAAATAATTTTGCTAATACAATTTTTTACGTGAATCTTTTACAATATGAACGTGACACTGAAAACAATCTCGGGGCTGTTGAAACTTAAGCTCCGTTGAAAAATCACTTAATTGTGTAACGGAAAACAAGAATTTCTGTTTTCAGATCCGAGCGCCGAGTTTTATAGAACTCGTACAAAGAAAATTAAAAGCCGAAACTTTTCATAATGTATACGAAGTTACGCACGTTATTACAAAATTTATAAATACGACATGAAAAGCTTTTCCGAAATAAGGTATCCTCATCGCAATCATTTCTATTCAGATTTTTATGTGAGCGGAAATTCGTTTCGTTTACATTTATTTCAATCCAGTTATTTCTTTTAATTTTATTACAAAAAATTGATATTCGAAGAAAAAGACCAGCATGGTGAACAGATAATTTATGGATTTTGCACAACGGTAACGCGCGTTATTAGTAATTTTTTGACATAAAATAAAACCCAACAGCCATCGAAGGCGCCTGATTTTGCTCCCTTCGACTTCTTTCTGTTCAATCGAGGAAAACCACGGGAAGCACTGATGGAGATATTTTATTTTCTGAATAAATTCGGTGAAGTTTTTGATCAAGAGAGAGTTGATATGGGTGACATCATTAAAAGAAGGAAAACTACATAACAATAACAAAAAATTAATATAAAAAACCCAAAACAACGGCTTTCTTAGGAAAATACCCATGACGAAGAAAAATAGTAATCCAGAGAAGGATTCTTGAATAATTAAACCATTTCAAGTAAAGAAGTAACGAAAACAAACTGATCATAATTACCAGACTATGTAGGGCAATAAACCGCCATTTTAATACAAAACAAGAAAAGACACTCTAATTAAATATTATAAAACAATGCCAATACCACGGAAGTTCTCAGTAAAAACCATGGCAGTCGCCTGCAAGCAGCTGAAATAAGATTTCTCTTATCTGTCTTGAAATACAGACACAGAGAGGAATTAAAAGTAACAAGTATACACAATAAAGTTTAAAAATATACCTAGAAATACACACAGCGCAAATTCATAAATTCAGACCTCATGGAAGGAGGAGTCTGGGGACATCTAAAAAATAATTGGTACCTGTATTAACGGAGAAGAAGAAGACGGCTTTTGAAGCGTGACGTCAGAAACTTATACCGGTGGTCGCAAAACATGAATATAGCTACTACTTTTGGCGAGACCAGTCCCGCACGAAGGTATTAATTTTTCGGAGAAACAGTAAAAATAGTGATCGAGGGAATCCGAGACAATATTGGTATACTTGAACCAGAAATATAGTGTTTTTATAACCGACCCAGTGATTAATTTTGCCTACTGTTTATTGCTCTAAAACCGCAACCCAACACCCTGCCGAGCAGACCATTCCTAGGAGTCTATCTACCTACACACCTACATTGTTCCGAGGAGGTCTATCTATAGATACCATAAAGTCCACCCCAACCCCCTCCATTTAATAGTAATTAATTATTTTTAAAAAAAAATTCAGTCTTCCACAAAAAACGTTCCCCACGATAAACGGTACAACTTGGGTGAGACCGGGATATAAATATGTTTTCTTGTACATAAAAAGATTAGCACAAAGTAACAATTGATTACGTTCTATTTCATTACATTTCTAGTATCCACAATTGAATCTTTGAGGTTTTTGGAAGCCAAAAATAAGGCATCTTCCACCCAACCATTTTTGCACCCAGCGTGACGAATGTGAAGGCGGCACTGAAATAGTAGTCCATCTATGTTTCAAGTAAAAATTTCAAATTTTTTCAAATATTCGTTACGGTTCATCTCAGGCAAGATCTTAATACAGAATAAACATCTATTGGAATGGATTTTACAACGGTCCTGCGAAAGTCTGCTGTTAAGATACCATAAAGTACTTCTTAAAACGTCGAAGCAATTAAATGCACTATATTTTTGGTCGTATTACAAATAATATTGTAAAATTTAATGTTCAAACCAAGTATTATCCTGACGGACACCATCGTCCTCTGTTATAAAACGAATTGTGCCCGGACGAATCCGGTACTCCGTTAATAATTTAAAGACGACTACCCGGAACTCAACGGCTCGGTTTTATTAACTCCCCAGAATGAGATTTTACAAACGGATTCCTGTCGCCGTTGTTTATTAAAGCGGTTTAATTGCGCGGGACGGACTGCACTGGAAATCGCCGAGGATCGACGAGAATTCAGGGAATTTATGGATGGTGCACGGTTCGCGAGATTTCCTTTTCATTCGGGTTAATTTTAGGTTATGTTTGTTCACTAGAAATCTGAAACAAAAGGCACATGATAAATTATAAATAAATTTGGAAAAAAAAAGAATCGTAAACCTAATAGGATTGCCCAGTCCCATAAGACATACGTTTTCCAAAATTATGGATCGCACGTGGTCGCTTGTGACGTAAGCGAAGTCCTCTAACAGTTTTTGTGTATTCTGTCAATGCATTTGAGGGCGTATTAAACCGTTGTGTTTTGTGTTCTTTGAACAATTAAAATAATTTAAACTAGTGAGTAGTGCGCTTATGTTTGAGTTAATTATATTTCTGTAAAAAAACTTGTACAAAACAGCGTTTTTGAGCATTAACAATTACTTTAAAGAACACAAAAAACAGTATTTTTAACCTTAAACAAAGAGTTAAAAAGCAAGTTCTCGCAATTACCATAACATAAAAGGTCGCTAACAAGCTGACCCAGGAGAGTAGAACCATCTTCGACGTAGAACGTGCGTCCAAGTCTTTTCCAACATTGTTTAAGTCACGCTGATTAATAGTACACTAAGTTAAGTATGACACCCGTGAAATTCACGTATTAAGCCCAAGAAGAGAGGTTAAACAAAACAACATCGGTTGCGGGCTCTGAAATATTCGAACAATTTTATTTGAAGTTTGATGATGCGAGGTATGCATTCTCGTTTAGTTTTACAGGCATTTTATATTTTAATGTTATCATATACTAGAACATGGTCGAAAAAATGTTCATTCTACAATCTACTGACGTTGCCAGTAAAAACATTACCAGCGCCATAGTCATCATGAAATAAATTCTCTTCTATGTACTAAATGTTCCACAAAAAAAACCACACTACGTTAAGTCTTGATTTTTTAATGACACACGAGTTTGAACAATAAAATAAGGACCCAACCCATTCCTATTAAAAACTTTTAAAGAAAACTTTAGACAAAACGGTTTAACTTTTCGAATATATCAAGCAGACTGTATATGTATGGTTTACTTAACAAACATGTAATAAGATCGATAACCGATAGTCTCCCTTTCATCGTGGCTTAATAAGATATTCAAAGAGGCAATTGGATTCAAGGCAAAGTTCGCAGTTGAAAACTAAGTTTTCTTTATTGAAATGCATTGAAGATGTTCTTGCTTCAGATACAGCCCTGATAACTAATGGAAACTTCAGAATATTGTGGTGAAAGGCTTGCTCCAACTGTTTAATTTAGTTTTGAAGCAGAATTTATGAATTTGCTGAGGTTTTCATGAATATTTTAGCGCAAAAATATACTAACGACCATATTCAAGGTAGCCTCTAAGACTTGTTACACTGTAAGATTAAATTCACCTTTGAACCAGAGCAAACTTAAGCGCTAAGCCATAAATTTAAATTCAATTTATATTATTACAAAAGTGAGGTTAAGTAAGGTTAAGCAAGTAACGAAAATTCCTTAGCATATTCCACGGATATACCTCAGTACATATGTTAACATTTCTCAAATATTCCTAGAATATAACTGTGACAATTTAATCTTCTTTTTCTGTCTACATCTAGGAATACATATACAGGTCAAAGTGATTATTGGCGCAGATAAAACCCTGTGATGGCACTTTATGCATGAAAAAACATTTTAATTTATGTTTTAATTCAACAAATCGAGGTCCACCGCCACATCCATGCGGACTTGTGTATAGTAATTAGTATTCTGATATAACGTATAGCTAGTAATTATTTCAAAGTAGGGTATTAGCCGCGATCGGTGAGTAAATCGACTCTTTATGAACAAAAACTCTGGAGCATAGGCGGGATATGGATTTGGTAAATAAGCTTCTCGGAGAATTAGAAAATACTGGAGAATAGATTTAATTAAATCTTAATAAAAGATGGGGTTCCAATTAAATATTGAAAAAAACCAAATGAGATAAATAAAACTACTACTTAAGAGAAGAGAATTGGGAAACTTAAACTGGTTAGTAATAATCCAAAAAACAAATAATAAAATAAATAAATAACGGACCAGAGAGTTATAGTTACTGGTTCCTATTAGCTTGGTAAAACATTCATTGCAGAACTTTCAATCGTAATTAATAGCACAGTTGAATAAGGAATATTCAATCAAATGCTTAAACCAGCAGAAAACCCCAATAACATTATCTGTCAATCCCAGCACCTATTTAAAAAAGGCTATTTTCTGATCTTGCATGTAAAATCTGTTCATAGATATCAGTATCACTATCTGTTCTAATTATTATTTGTTCTATATTATTTGCAATATGGATATACGATTGTTCTGCTTTTTCTATATGTTTAACAGAATTTGCCCAACTTTGTGGAGGGATGTTAAAAACTTCGGTTTCTATAAGTTTGAGGACATTGCAGTTAATACGGGGAAAAACATTGTTACGACGAATGGCAGATTTCAGTTTTGCCAAACATGTTCAATGGGATTAAATATACAGTGGTAATTTTTTGCATAACTATCACAGACGTATTCCTTTTGTAGGTTCAAACTTTGTAGAACCTCAATTAATAATTGCTTTTTGGTATAAAATTCGTGAAAATAAATATAGTTATTATACATGTACTTTTGGATTGCTGCTTTTGTGTCACATGAGGAAGGGGTTTTAGTCAACTGTCTACTGTGATAACTTGCATTGTCCATCACAATTACGCTATTAGGAAGAATGTTTGGAATTAGTTTGTTTTTAAGCCAACTTTCAAATAAATCAGCGGTGGTGTCTTCATGGTAATCCAAAGAAAAATCTTTAATATTTTTTGAGACAGATGGCGCGTTTGTTTTACACTTAATAGTTGAGTCAACCCAACCCGTTTCCGGAGTATCATAAGTGTCGAACCAGGTTTCATCCAAGTAAATAATTGGCCTTTGTTGTTCTGTGTGAATCCTAATTTTTTCTAGATATGCCAGTCGCCATTTCCGAACTCCAAAAGATTCCATTAAAACTTGCCTTTTGTCAATTTTTTTAAATCTAAAACCCACTTCCATAAGGCAGTTCTGTCATATTTAAAAAAGTACGTCAAATAAAATATTAGAAGTGTTACAATCGAATAATAAAATGTAAAAATAAAAAGATTGTGTAAAATCGGCGAGGTGCAACTCGCAACCAATAGTAAGTAGTTTTAACTTATAGTAAATAATTTTAGACACAAGCTATGTTTTTTTTTTACGTAAAAAGAATTTTTGTCGATGCTATATTTTTCTCAGTTAATTGAAAGCAAAAAATGTATTGATTATTGAATATCGAATTGAGTTTACTCCAAAAAAATATTGGTAGAGTAAGAAAGTTTTTGCAAATGTTGTGCGGAAGATATAATTCTCTTTTTAATGGAGAAAACTTTTTTTCTGATTCGACAATCCCGATCTCATTGTGTACACGTGCTCTATAATAAATCTGAGAAATGCTGAACAAACGAGCCCCATTGAGTGCTTTAATTCGGTTTAAAGGTGACGTAGGTGGTGGAGGGGGATGGGAGAGGGATCTCCGGAACTGTATCCGGCACCGGAAAGATATTAAATTCTTGATGAAGAAGCGCTTTTATTAAATTCTACCCGATGAGAACAACTTTCTAATTTACACTCCTGTTTCCGTTGGGATGTGTCACAAAAATGAGCAAATTGAACAGGCCTATTTAGAAGGGCTGGAACAAACAATCGCCATCGTCAAACAAATTATATTTTCCGAATTATAATTTTCCTCAATTTTAGAGGGAGGGGACAAACTGGCGCAGAACCCGCCTAAGTTTACTACTTAAAATTTACGATTTTTTTAAATTTGGTAATTTATTGCGAAACTTGTTGGCCATTTCAAAACACAATCATAATCCTAACCACCTTCCTTTTTAATTATTATTATCGTTCTGTTTAAAATTGCAACACTCCTCCACATTTCTTATTATGAATTCTTTGCTTTGCATACCAGGTGTGCTCAAAAAGTAAGGCGACTTTTGTTCTGTGTGTTAAGAATTTGCATAGAATTGTATGTAAAAGATGGAATACACTTGAAATGTTGAAAGAACCCAGTTTTGCTGCCTCTTTTCCTACAGCTAACCAAAACTAATCAATCATCGAGAATTCTTACCAGAAGGTTTGTGAACAACAATAGGAAGAAAAGAATTGTGAGAAAACAATTCAAGGATTTTGCATCACGATGATGCACATGCTCACTCATCTTTGCTTATGTCTAACTTTTTATCTAGAAACAAAACCAGAATCATGCCTCAGCCACCATATTCACCGGATATGGCCTCCCGCGACTTTTTCCTGTTCCCGAAACTCAAGAAACGAATGAAGGAGGTTTGGAACCATCGGGGTGATAAAGACAAGTGGGGGGGGGGGGTGAGGAATTACTTTGAACATTAACTTTACTTGTAACTTATAACTTAATTTTGATGATTAAATAAACATTTTTTGATAAAATGTATAAGTCACATTACCTTCTGAATACACCTGGTAATTTCTTATAATACAGTTCGTTAATTAATAACGTAATTTAACGTTAACTAATGAAAATTCATATAACTGTGGGTTCATAATGTTTGTCCTAAAAAATATTTGAACTAACGCTCCTTTTTAGAATCAAATTGGTATGCGATGGCTTCTGGCAATGTCTCATCACTCTTGATGTATTGAAATCTTTGTATTCTAACAATGCGGGCTAAGCCAGCCCCTATACGCCAAATGATAAATAAAACAGATATGGTTCTATTATCTTATGATATTATAATTGAGCAGCAACAAACAGCAACGAGTAATGAGTTTAAATAAAAAACGTTCAGCTGTAGATTTAGTGTTTTCCCGGTTGTCAAATTGGATAGTAGTCAGTCAGTCGAAAACAGAAACCGTACAGCGCATATAAGTAATTCAAGTGAATTAATTATAAATCAGTGGATGTGTCAGTCTGAAATGGAAGCAAAATAACTAGTTTTCGGGTAGATGCTAGGTTTAGCACGCTCATCCTAGGTTTTGCGGCATTTCGGACATTTACAGGGTGTCCAAATAGAATGTCAAAGTAATACATCTCATTCATTATTTGTTTTAGAAAAGGAAAATGTTAAATACAAAAGTTACGAATAAGAATAAAAAAAAACAATTTAAAATTAATTTGAAATATACAGGGTGATTCATACATATATGAAAAACTAAAACTAATAACTCCTTGTTACTTTCGAAAATCGATGAAATCGAATTTTCGATACTATCTGCTTTCGTATAAAAATTTTATATCTCAGTAACGGTAAGTACTACGGATCGCCGTTGATACAAAAATGATCACCGTCGAAAAAAATTTTTTTTTGTCTGTCCGTCCTCCGTTCTCGTCTTTTGGTTTTTCCTGAATAACTTTCGAACCGTTGGAGCTACAAAATTGAAATTTGCCTCCTTTTTAACGAAAATCACCATCTCTCGCCCTCAATCTAGACGTGATGACGTCGTTTACAATTACCACGTACTGCATGGTTTCAGAAAACAAGTAGTTTTTTGAAAACCATTTACTCCATTGGAAAAATTCGGATACCAGGAAACTAAGGAAATCTAGAGCTATATCCTCTATTTCGAACATTGTTGGAGTTATATACAGGGTGCGTCGTTTGTGTAGAAAGTTCGAGAAGTGAAGGACACGTTATACAGGGTGTATTCGCAATCAAATTACATCGATTTTGCGAAAGTTCCATAGTGGTCCTCAGGAACACGAAAGAAAATCAATGGGTCCTTCTAGGACACCAATCCGCGAAGCGCCTTCTTTTTAATCTTGTATATTATTGCATTAGTAGTTACTCAATAATCTAGTATAGGTTCGTTGTTTTATACAGTCGAACAGTCACTTACCCGATATTACTTTGGAAGATTTTATTCCCTACATATTTATGAATCACCCTGTATATTGAAAAATAATCTTAAATTATTCCTTTTAGCATTTTCCTCTAAAATATATAATATACATAATAATACAGGGTTTTTAAAAATTAAAGAGCAGATTTCAAACAGTTATTTTTTCGAAATTACTAAAGATAGAAACACGATTCTGACGGTAATGGATAAAGGAAAGTGTAAAATTTATTATTACTGCGTTAAAAGTTCGACGTTGGATAGGAAGAGGAGGACCAAAAGATCAACTTTATCGACGGGGACCTCCCAGGTCTCCAGACCTCACTCCTTGCGATTTTTGTCTCCGGGGTTACGTATGCTCCTATGTTTGACACCCTTGAAGATTTACGATATCGAATTACCATTTTGACATTTTTGAATAACCCTGTATAATATCGTCATCGGACCGATACCCAAATCCGTTTCATATTTACATGAGAAAATCGTACACCTGCACCGAAAAATTCCTATATTTACCCCGAAATAAACTCCAGAGTATTAAGAAAAACATGTATTTTTATATACGACCTTCATGTTTGCTATTCATTTTTCCGTCGTTCTCCGCGAACTTTCGTCGAATAATACGGTTTCTGAGGGGTTGCGGGGGGCACGTCTATTATCTCCAATGTCCTCCGACGTCGTATATTTTACCTAGTCGCGTCGCTTTGTAAACTTTCGTCGATATCCTTTGCCCGAATCTTTTTATGTAAAGGTAATTTACGGCGGTTCTTTTTGCATCGAGTTCTTGTCAAAAAAGAAAAAATAACAAGGGATATTTCACGCATCCACGATAACAAACCGGAGAAAATTGCAATGAAATGTAGCATAGTCAAGTCCGGTTGTTTCTGTGATTTCATCCCCGTTTCTCAAAGACAATTTTTTGGTTAGTTTGGCATTTTGACAGATGCTTTGTGTCGAACGTGTGGAGTGTCGGATGCGTGGATAAAAATTGTAGTTTGCATTACGACCGCTTGTCGCTAGCGTCGCAACAAACTACACTTAACTGATGTTACGGGTTAAAGAATTTTCTTTTTGCATTTTGGTCTTATTTGAAAGCATATATTTCCGTCTAAACTTCAGTGGCGGGCTTACGGAATTTGACATGTCTATTTTGATTGTACGCCTCTGATTTCTCTTAAAATTAAAAATAATCTTTCAATTTCGAGTTATTTCCAATGGAATTTAATTTCTCGATTTGTTTCAATCCTCTGCATGGTCATAACAATATCGTTAATATCACAGAATGCAGAGAGATTAGTTTTTATTTTTGAGTGAAAACCTGAAAACCATTTTACTGGTTGTGAAAAATAAAATATCTATTTAGAACAAAATTTCTGGTTTTTTGTTACCAACTAAAAAATATTAGATTGTTCTTATTACTTATACAGTTTTAACGAAATAACATTACATCGAACAAGATGAACAATATACGATCCTTATCAAAAGAAAACACAAAGCCTACCATTAATATATTTTAACAAAATTATCTGTTCCTAATTAAATATGGTACTTCTTCTAGCAAACTGACAGTTTTAATCTTCTCCTGAAGATGCCAACTTGGTTGATATGTGGTCAGTGACGTTTTGAATGTAAGGAAGGCAAGGCAAGTGTAGGATTGCTTTCGGCCTCATTGCTAATGTAAGGTTGTGGTGAAGTGTATTTTTTGATGGAACGCTTAACATCTTTAATGTGGAAATTATTAGAGAGAAGAGCAGAAGAGAGTTGTTACCATGCAGTTTCAGTTAGTTTCAGTCAAGCTCTGAAGAAGCCAACAGGATCATTGGCAAAACGTCGATTTATCAACCAGGGGTTTCGTAATCCATATTGCAGCAGCCTGTGGAAGATTCGTTGAAAAATTAAACTGCGTTGAATCGCGGACGTCCCTTATATTTACATCTAGAACACGGCCGTCGCCGAAATGTCAAGAAACTCGCAATTTACCTTTGAAAATGTATGCCGGATGACTTTTTGATTAGATACGCTCGGCCCGAATACGCCCTTAAATACCTCGCAGTTTCAGCCAGGGCCGGCTTTGAATTTTCGAAAGAATTATTTACGTATCTCGTAGATTAATTGCACCTCCTACCCCCCCTCCAAGCGGAATTTATGATCGGCAAAGTGACCCTTGTCGACGATAAATTGAAAGTTTGGCGTTATATTTGCGACGTAGGGTTTATGAGGGCCGAAAGTTTTGAAGCCGATACCGATAATATCAGCATTTGCGGAATAAAATATGCCCGTTGTTTCGGTGTCGCTAAAACAATAATAACAATTGTAATAATATATATATATATATATATATATATATATATATATATATATATATATATATATATATATATATATATATATATATATATATATATATATATATATATATATATATATATATATATATATATATATATATATATATATATATATATATATATATATATATATATATATATATATATATATATATATATATATATATGGTAGTTCCGATGGCAATAATCCTCGGGTTCGATAGTTATTGAAGGACAGAACATTGGGGACGGCTCCGAAAATACTAGTTTGATTGAATTTGACGGAAACATTAACAACTTCAATCGTTATTTGTCAATCTGTAAAACTTTCATAGCTCTAGTAAACCGAATGATTTTGGAAATACTTTTCTGTCCAATAATTTAAGAAAATTAACGGGAAATGCAAAAATTGTCGTAAATATTCGAAACGTTAGTACATGGGATGAATTAAAAGCAGCATTAACTGGGACATTTGGGTATCAAAGGGATGAAATTTGTCTGAATCGCGACCTTGAGATTTTAAAACAAGTGCACGAACAGCCGAGTCAACAGTTAAAATTCGAAATTACCAAACCTCAATTTTAATTTTCGACCATCTTTTCAAAACCCCCGAGTTAGACCGAATTATTTTCCATTCAATCCAAATATCCCACGTTATAATTTCACACCGCAGCCAATAAATGTAAGACCGAACTTGAATAGTATATCTCAAAAAGTAAGTAAAATTTAAAAATAATAAAAATTAGAAAATTAATTTAATTTTTGTCTTAGAATTGATATCTGAATAAAGCACCACCTATTTGAGACACCCAGTATAAGCTTAGGCGCATCTGTCAAACTGATTTAGTAGTGCATCATCTAAATTTTCGTTGCAATACTTGCATCAGTACTGTCATCATATAATTTTATATGGTACAATCAAAATATGAAACATAAACTAGGCAAAATTCGAATAGGAATTTCTTAAGAAAGCAACCTTCATTTTTACCAAGGATTAGAAAAATGTCGAAATATACACGGCGTTCCATTTAAAATAACAATAGTGACGTCGGGGGACACTTTTGGGACACCCTGTATCAACGAAATTATAATATTTTAAATATTCAGGAAGAAACTTTTGTACGAAACTTTTTTTCGTTTTTCTTATGTGTTTCTAGATCGTTATTGGATCGTTTTATTTGGCACACGGTGTACGTACTTAATTATAATGCTGACAAAGAATTTTCGTTTTGAAAAAAAAGCAGATTTAAATAATAAATGGCAAACAATTTATAATGCAAAATGAATTAAAAAACTTAACACTAAAACATAAACCAAAATTAACGAAAAACCTCAAACTTTTCACTTTCTAGCTTTCAAAAAATATAATCTGTCAAATTGACAGCTGTTATTTGAACAGTAAAATACTGTTAGGCGTATTTACTTCTTATGTTAATTATTATGGTGACAAAGAATTTTTGTTTTGAAAAAAAGCAGATTTAAATAATAAATGCCAAACAATTTATAATGGAAAATGAACTAAAAACCTTAACACTAAAATATAAACCCAAATTAACGAAAATCCACAATCATTCGACTTCCTAGTTTTCAAATATAAACTGTCAAATTGACAGCAGTTATTTGAACAGTAAAATACTGTTAGGCGTATTTACTTCTTATGTTAATTATTATGGTGACAAAGAATTTTTGTTTTGAAAAAAAAGCAGATTTAAATAATAAATGGCACACAATTTGTAATGCAAAATGAATTAAAAACCTTAACACTAAAATATAAACCCAAATTAACGAAAAACCAAAAACTTTAAATTTTCTAGCCTTCCAAAAATACAACCTGTCAAATTGACAGCAGTTAATTGAGAAGTAAAATATTGTTGCGCGTATTTACTTCTTATGTATCGACCTAAATTATTATGCTGAAAACGAATTTTTATTTTGAAAAAAAAAAGATTTAAATGATAAATAGCAAACAATTTATAAGACAAAATGAATTAAAAATCGGAGCACTAACAGATAAACGAGAAACCAAAAATTTTAAATTTTCTAGCTTTCCAAAAATACAACCTGTCAAGTCGACAGCAGTTATTTGAGGAGTAAAATACTGTTGGGAGTATTTACTTCTTATATTAATTATTATGGTGGCAAAGAATTTTTGTTTTGAAAGAAACAGATTGAAATGATAAATAGCAAACAATATAAAAAAAATACAAAAAATATAAAATTGACCATTTTTATCGGACATACGCATCAGCCACACTGTTCGCTTAAGACAACCAAATTGGTAATGGTTTTTTCCTAATGCTTTCAAAATTCTGAATCTATGGTCTTTCCCAGAAAACAATATAGTGACGAAATTGCCTTCTTCGTAATTTTAAACATATTTTGTGGAATATGGGCCGTAAATACCAATTTTAAAGTACTAAAAAACCAGAAGCGAGGCTTCAAACGTGGCAAAAACTGCTCTGTGACTTCGCGTAGCTACGCTTTGCGCGGACCGATATTGAGTCACTCGCATCAGTTATTTGCTTCGGAGAATCTATCCCCTCGGGTCTCGACGAGCACGATCATGCAGCGACATGTTTAAGAGGGAGCTTAAACAGAATAAGATGGCTTAGAAGAAGACCTCTTTGTTGAGAGAGAGGTACGATCGATGTATGTGCCGGCGACATTCCTTTCAAATCCCAACGACGTAGAATGAGATTTATTAATATCTTACCATGAACCATAGGTGTCCCAATATTTTCTTCTAGACAATTTATGTCGGTCCGTGTCTTTATCACGGTGTTGTCGAAATAATTGTCATGTCATAATATATAATTTCGTGAAAATCTGAACTTTTAGTTCTTATTTATTTTGGTAAATGGATTTTCATCAAGTAAAAGCCACCTCAGTTCAAAAATAAATTGTTTTCCAGAGAGGTTAAAAACGATATTTTATTAAACTCTTCACTGTTTGGCTGGCATGATTAATCTTAATTGTTTAATTGATTTAACTTTTATTATTATTGCAGGTTTGAAATTTTTGACACATACAGGTCGTCTACGTCAAATAGCCATAAAATAGAATAGCGTTCATTGACCTTTCATATAAAAGTTTAAAAAGAAAGCATGCAGCAATATCTAGATGCAAACTTACTCTTACATAAACTTCTTAAATTCTGTAACATTATAAAATAAATGTTCAGTTAGAATATTTTCGAAAAATTTTAGTAATGTACTTATTTTCAAATAGGTTATAGACTCTAATCCATGTTATAGGTTAGCGCCAAAATTTCCCGGCCTGCAGCTCCGGTGTCACGACAAAACTTTGTCTTCTTTTCAATATATATCTTAGCAGGCTGCGAAAAAAAAAATTGAAGTCTTGAGTCAGATAGTTTTTTATTGACAGCATTTTAAACAAGACGTGTCCGAAAAAAGTTTTTGACAAAAGAAGGGCTAGCACCTAAAATTATTAAAGAAAGGCTGGATGGTGTGCGCGACCAAAGTTCTCCATCGTATTTTGTAGTGAAAGAATGGACAAAACGTTTTGGAATGGGGAAGAGTCCCTTGAAGATGATTCAAGAACTGGCGGACCAGTGGGAATATATTGTTGCGATTGTGGGAGAGGTGGTATTGAGTGATCGACGTTTAAAGGTCAAGGAAATCTCAGAAATTACCAAGCTTTCGTGTTCGTCGAATCCTGCATGATCATTTAGGTATGCATAAGGTTAGTGCAAGATGGGTTGATAAAAACCTTTCGGCTGTTCAAAAACAACGCCGTGTCGAGTGTGCGCGGTCTTTTTTGGAACTCTGTGGGTCTGAACCGAAGCCTGTGATAGAAACTATTGTGACGAGAGATGGAACTATGGTTCTCTATTAAAAAAGAATCAATGGAGTGGCGTCGTAAGGGTGAAGCAGCTCCAAGAAGATTCAGAGTCTGCCAGTCAACAAAAAAGGTGATGGCCACGATCTTTTGGGATTGTGAAGTAATTCTTTTGATATGTTTTATAAAAACTAATACCACTGTCAATGGCAACTGTTATGCAATATTATTACATAAATTGCGAGACTGCATACGTGTAAAACGTAGAAGAAAACTGACCGGAGGCGTGCGTCTTTTGTATGATAATGCATCTGTCCATACTGCTGGTGTTGCACAAGCTGCCATTTTAGAGTGTGGGTTCCAACAGATAGATCATCCTCCCTATAGTCCAGATATGGCCCCCAGCGACTATAATTTGTTTGGATATTCGAAAAACGACTTACGTGGACCGCGGTTTAACGTCCATATTTTTTTAGAGGGATTGAGTTGTTAATAAAGAGATGTAATAAGTGTATTAAAGTTAAGAGGGATTAGAATGAAAAATAATAAAAAATTGTTACTCTACTTTGTTTCTTTCATATTCAGGCCGGGAAATTTTGGCGCTGCCCTGGTAAATGTATGTGGACTTCAATTAGTGTTTCAATTTCATATACATTGGCAATTAGTCTTAATGCTGTTTTTTGCAGGATAAATACTTTGTAAGGGCAAGACTAGTTTCCCCATAGCAAAATACAATACTAAATTATTCAATTCATAATCAGTAAAACTCTTTCAAAGTTACCTTATGACAAATATTGGAGTAAATAATCTGAAACTGAGATATTCAACATGAGGAAGCCAATTAATATTCGAATCCAGCATGACCCCACGTAAATATAGGATTTTGCGCCTTGGTTTCATTTAATTTGAAGGCATTCGATGAAAACTCTTCACCGGTCCTAACCAAGTTCATTATGGCAGCATAGCGCATCCCTGGCGGTATGTCGTGGGATGATAGATCACAAATGGAACAAACACCCTATATTTTTATTCAGATATCAATTCTAGGACAAATAATAAGGTAAGTTTGTAATGAATCTTATATTTAAATTTTACTTACTTTGGGGGAGATTCGAGGTTTAAGTTAACACCTCGATGTCGGAGAGACAGTGGTCGCAGTGTTTTTCGAGGCAGTCTGGCAAAGAAATATTTCAGCAACAGAAAATAATGACGGTTCCTAGTATATACCTATATAAAATACAGCTAGTTACACACAAAAATAAACATTTACATAACAAACACATCGATAACCATTGTCACGACACTCGTAACAGAGAATCTCTTAAAGCCCAAAGTGAATCACATATTTTGTAGAAGATCTTTAGGCTATTCAGGGCCACACTGTTATAATATGCTCCCGTCGAGCTTAGAGAACCTTTCTACCAAGTGAACTCGAAGCGCATGTTCGAAATAAATGTTTTTAATGTTATATTGATGTATTTGTATTGTTTGTTTTCTATTTCATCCATTTCAAAACATTTTAATGTCATTTTTTGTTATGTGAATAAATTATCTATCTATTGTCTATCTATGTTATCGTTTATTAGTCTTTTTTATTAATTAATTTTTTTGCGCACTAAACGTTTACAGCACATTAAGTAAACAAATTTGAGCGATAAATAAACTGTTGTTGAACACGGGCTGCGAGGGTTAAACGATTTTATTATTCATTCACGGTCAACCCACGTCTAACGGATAATAAATACTGGAAAAAGACGAACCAAATTTGGTAACGGTATCAATCAAATTAAAATGAAGTCTATTTTATTTTTCGAATAAACCTAAATCGTTTGTCCTACTAATTTTTATTCCAGATCAGGGCACCCCATTGTTGATTAAGCGGTTACGTCGAAACAGCTTTTCACATTCTCAGTTGTTATTTGATTTAATCAAGCGCCTATAACGAACTAGATAGGGCTGAACGGACACATTTTGGCCTATAAAAAATAAATAGGGCCTATTCTACCAAACTTTTTCATTTTACAATGGTAACGGTTGGTTTTCATTTATCTATATTACAAAAACTGAGAGCTTATCATTTAATTTTTCAAAGAAGCTTCCACACATTGTTTTCATTGTTACGTATAATTACACAGAATTCCAAGGAATTTGCAAATCTTAAATAAACAAACATGCCGACGTTTCGCCAGTCGTCCTGTTGGCTTCTCCAGAGCTTTGAACATGAAAAGGCCGAAGATCATTTTCATGGCGAACTTTTCAAACTGTAGAGCAAGCAATTCTTTCCTAAGCAGGAAGCTTTCTTGTACTCATTGACATGTCAGCCTCCACATTTTTTTATATTTATTTATTTATTTTAGCACTTGCCTATTTACATAAGCGAGTAAAATTTGCATAAACAAAACTATAAACTTAGCAAATACCCCGTAAGTCCCTTCTTGAACACTCTTGGGCAAGGCGCGCCCTTAATATTATCCGGCAGTTCATTAACATTACAAACCCCATCGTAGAATAGAGATTTCTGTAAATTGTCGTTTTTACCATAGAAACATTGAAGTGCTGATTGGAACGTATATTATATTGATAAAAGTTTGACCTTTTTTCCAACTAAAATTTAAGATAGCCTGGTTGGTGATCGTGCGAAATTCCATGAACCAACATTAAACTTGCTCTTCTAACGAACTGCCCGACATTTAGCCAATTTAGCAACATACTCTTTATAGGAGTATATCTATCACAGTTCAGGATGATTCTCATAACCCTATTTTGTTGTAATTGTAACTTATTTAAATCTTCTTTTCTACAAGATATAAGCAGTGAACAAACATATGAAAAATGAGGCAAAATTATACTATTATACACTAATATCCTAGTCCACTCCGATAAAAACCGCGATACACGGTTAAAAAACCCTATTTTCTTACCAATTTTTTTGCATAGATATTCAACATGATTACTGAAGCATAATTGTGGATCCAAGATCACCCCTAAATATTTAATTTCGGAAACAAACTCAATTTTATTATTATTATTTTAAGGTATTCTTTCTTTTTTTGCAGCGGTTCTTTTATACCTTGGTCTCCTTGGTCTCCTTTTATTCATATTATCATGTTTGAATGGTCCTCTTTCATGTCAATTTTTGAGGATTTGCGATTCTGCTGAAGGCAATCTGTTCTATTTTGAAATATCAGTTTAATTAAATAAAATAAATTGGTAATAAAAAAATGTTCTGGGTAAAGTACCCTCTAGTGACAGGTTTCTGAAAAATTGTTGTAGTATATTTTAATTTATTTGAAAATAATTGTAATAATAATAATAATAATAGTTCTCCTATCCACTTGCAGGTGAAAGTTCGAGCTGGATCAAATTTTTTATTGATATACAGGGTTTTTCACTTAAAACTCCGCACGCCAATAAGTCCAAAACGAAAAGAAATATTTAATTTATGTAAAAAGTAGTCAAAGTGTGGGGTCAAGTAGATATTTCCTAAAGTTTAAAAAATTCGACGCCTGCAAAGAGCTGGGCGTCGCGACGCGTCGAAAAATTATTCGATTGCAGAGACTTTGGAAATACGCGCATACAAAAGTACATATTATTTAAAAACTTTTTTGTTATTTACTCAAACTTATTTACTTTACCCGTTTCTAAGTTATACCGATTTAAAGTAAACATTTCTTGATGAATAAAAAATGTGATTAACGCTTATTTTTACAAGTATGCCATGAATGTTAGTTACTATGGCAACCATTGTTATCGCAGTTATTTTAAGTGCAATTACAAACAATAGATTTCAACTATTTTAGTATGATTTTATTTATTATTTTTTATCGATTTAGTTCTGATAACATGATAAATAAATGAAAAAAGTACCTACAAGTTAATAACCAAACTTATTATTGCAATTAACTACATAATAAGACATTTCAAAAATTTTGTTCAAAATTATGTCCATCTGCTCGAACACAACTATCAAAAACTTTTAACAGATGAGCTTGGGTCACTTGTAGGAGAGTCCTTCTTGTGATAGCGGCACACGCTGCACTAATTTTGTTAATGAGATCAGCCATATCTTCGATAGGTTCTTCATAGATAACGTTTTTTAGGTAGCCCCAAAGAAAATAATCTGGTGGTGTAATGTCCGGAGATCTCGCCGGCCACCTTACCGGTCCATTAGTACCAAACCATCTATTGGGATATTCTCGGTTCAAATACCTCGTTACTATTTGGGCATTATGTGCGGGCGCTCCATCCTGCTGTAGCCACATATTCATTCTAGTGTCAAGAGGTATTTCTTCTAATAGTTCCGGAAGTGTATTTTGAAGAAATCTTAAATAGCGATCTGCATTTAAAGTTCCTTCGTAAAAGTAAGGTCCAATAAGGAATCCATTTAATATGCCGCACCAAACATTGATACTAAAAATTCGTTGGTTACCTCTTTCTGTAATCCAACGAGGATGGTTTTCGGACCAAAAACGACAGTTGTGTCTATTAACGATTCCATTATTTTGAAATCGACTTTCGTCGCTCCATAAAATTTTTGAGAGAAAATTTGCATCTTGGCTATACAAATCGGACAATGTCGCTAAGAAATACATTCTTCTAGCATAATCGCCTGGTTCTAGTTTATGAACTAGTTTACTTTTGTACGGGTGAAAAGAGTTTCTATGTAGAATTCTCCACGAAGAACTTATATCTTGGGGTTATTATCAACCTGCTGAATTACAGCAGCAGTATTTTCATCATTTGTAGCCGTCCTGTTCCTTTCTCTTTTAGGTTTTATGAAGCTGCCATATTCTCTTAAGTTTTTACATAAGCTTGAAAAGGTTTTTGCATCGGGGACTCTTCTATGCGGATAACGCCGTGCGTAAACTCTTTTTGCTTCTCTACAATTGCATCTGCATTCTCCAAACACCAGTAACATGTCTACTTTTTCCTCATTTCTAAATTGCACCATTTTCACATAATAATTCTTAGTTTTTTTTAAACCGAACAAATTTGGATATTTCTTGTGACAAAATGTGACAATTTTTTGATACAGCAATAACAACTTACGTTTGTAATTGCACTTAAAACAACTGCGATAACAATGGTTGCCATAGTAACTAACATTCATGGCATACTTGTAAAAATAAGCGTTAATCACATTTTTTATTAATCAAGAAATGTTTACTTTAAATCGGTATAACTTAGAAACGGGTAAAGTAAATAAGTTTGAGTAAATAACAAAAAAGTTTTTAAATAATATGTACTTTTGTATGCGCGTATTTCCAAAGTCTCTGCAATCGAATAATTTTTCGACGCGTCGCGACGTCCAGCTCTTTGCAGGCGTCGAATTTTTTAAACTTTAGGAAATATCTACTTGACCCCACACTTTGACTACTTTTTACATAAATTAAATATTTCTTTTCGTTTTGGACTTATTGGCGTGCGGAGTTTTAAGTGAAAAATCCTGTATACCGTATTGTATTTTTCGATGATGACGTCTTGTTTGATTTGTTTACACCATAATTGTTACTAGCAGATTCTCTTATGTAAAAAAAATCCAAAAACCAAATTTGGAGTTATTTATAATATTTAAAATATTCAGAGCTTGATGGCGCATATCCGGAAGCTTTTAATTAGGCTTATTTTTAACAATTGCAGGAAACACTCAAGTGTCAGATTTTTACTTTGAATAATTTTATTTGGTAAGTTCAAAATATTTTATTATTATTATTATTGTTATTTTTATTATTATTAAAATACACTGGGTGAGCCGGATGGTTATGTGTCAACGCAGTAAGGTATCGTTCTGTGTGCGTGACGTCTGATTTTCTATTGATAAAAATATCCACGGATGGGAAATTATTTTTAGTTTTCTATTTATTTTTTTTTATTTATTAGCTTATTAGTGTGCTTTATGCAAGTGTAATTTTTTATGTCTGCCAATTGTTGATTCATTGTAATTTATTATTGGGCCTTAATCTTTTGATTACTTAAATAAATAAGTATTAGTATAATGAATAAGTATCCCCAGTTCCTTTATAACAAACTTCAGTAAAAATTAAAATATTTGTATTGTTTTTTTCTTATTAGTTTTTTTATTAGTTTTGTTTTTTGTTTTTCCTTGTATGCTATTGCCATTTACAACTGCAGAAAATTTTTCATTTTGTTGCTTGTTAAGTAAGGACATAATATCCAAGTATCTATTTGAATATTACTTTCAGTGTCTAAGAATTGAACTTGAATTTTTTGTAATTGTTTTCAACTGCTTCTTTATGCAACCATAAGGATAGAAAAATCTATGAAATAATACTATTATTAGTAATATAAAATACGGGAAAAAAATAAATCAATTTGGTAGCGCTCTCAATCAAATTACACGAAAGGACGGGGAGACGGGGGAAATAAGTGATTATTATTTGCTCGTCAATTATTCACAAGTATCAAAATTTGCAGGCAAAGCTTTTCACGAACTTTCGCTAGCGCCACCTTCGTTTATTTAATTTTTTGAATGAACCCAAATCGTCGGGCCTACTCTTTTTGTTTCAGATCGGGCTTTTTTTAAATTTTATTTAACTTTATGTTAAAATAATGCAGAAAATAGCTCGAAATTTTCCGATCCCTGTGGTTGCAAAAAAAGTAGTTGAAAACAATTACAAAAAGTTCAAGTTCATTACTTTGACACTGAAAGTAATATTGAACTAAATACTTGCATACTATGTCCTATCCTTAACAAGCAATAAATAGAAAAATTTTCGACTGTTGAAAATAGAAACAACACACAAGGAAAAACAAAAAACAAAACTAATTAAAATTTAATAAAAAATAACACTACAAATATTTGAATTTTTACCGAATTTTGTTATAAAGGTACCGGGGGATACTTATAATAATAATAGAAAATGATAAAAACTAATAAATTAAAGAAATAAATAGAAAACTAAAAATAATTTCCCATCCCTAGATATTTTTGTCAATGGAAAATCAGTGTATTTTAATAATAATAATAAAAATAACAATATTAATAAAAAAAAAATTTAACCTACCAAATACAATTACACGGTTATTTTAACTATTTTGTTTAAGCTTGTTTAAAATTATTCGAAGTAAAAATTACTAGACATACGACACTCAATATACCTATCGTCTATGCTATGGCTAATCCAAGCCTATTGGGTACAATCACTATTTACAAACAATATATATTAATAAATACAATTAACAACAAACAATCAATAAAGAAAATACACAATTGTACTATAAAAACAACAAAAACGAATGAACTAGGAACATATTTTTCTTCATTTGCAAAGGTTTTCTTGAAATTCCTAAAAATAAGCCTAATAAAAAGCTTCCGGAAATGCATCATCAAGCTGTGAATATTTTAAATATCATAAATAACTCCAAATTTCGTTTCTAACGTATTGCGTCAAATTTTTACACATAAAGTCAATCTGGAATTTTGTTTACATAATTCTAGATGTCAGAAGTAAGAGAATCTGTTACTAACAATTATGGTGTAAAAAAAAAATAAAAAAGACGTCTCTTTATCATTGTTCTTTGTTTCTAATTCGTTGCTTCTTGTTGGGTTTGTGTACATCGTCATTTACAAAGTTCTCTTGCTTTGACCACAGACTATCAAAATTATTAAACTCTGCAAAAAAATCTACATATTCATGTCATAAATTTTTTTTTTGTCAAATATCAAACAATATTTCTGTCGCCAAGAAGTTTAAACAGAAATTAAAATCAAATCCTTGCAAGGGTAAACGCAACAGCCCTTTTGGTTGATTTTGAAAAATATTAAGCATCTGCTCGGACTCAGAAACAATTATTTCAAAGTAGTGATGAAATATTCATTTATTCACATTTTACGTGATTGTGTCGATGCCGCCACTGATTTTGCCCATAAAAAATACGCGCAGTACCCAACTTTTTGTTTTATATTTTTCAATTAGAACTTAATAATTAACTTTTGAGAAGAAGCTTCCACAGGCTACTGCGATACTATTTACAAATCCTTGATACTATTTACAAAACCCATGGGTTGAATACACTTCCGTAAGGTAGTTCTGTCACATTTAACACCGGTTTCATCTTTTTCAAGCCTCCTAATTAAGATATCTAACGTAGGCACGCTTTGTTCCTCGTATAACTGGTAAATTTTACGCTGTATTATATCTTGATCATCACTTTCATCTTCACTCGAGAAAATGTCAGCATCGCTTCTTTTTTTCCTCGCTGAAATGGGATTATTCACAATATTTTTTTTTATATTGGAATTTTCGTCAATATGGCCGTTTCTTCTAAAGATGCTTGCTTGCAAATAAACATTACTTATAACTTCCTTAGTCTCAATAGAATAGTGTTTTCTACATTTGGGCGGGAGCATCTCATGAGATACACTGGACTCGCACATATTTTGCATAATTCGCACACGATTCAACACACGCTCTATTACACACGAAAGAAGGATAATTACTAATAAACTTATACTAAGTAGTATACCAAACCAAAGAATATTAAACACAGGTATATATAAAATAATTTTCTATTACGGAACGCAATTTGAGCTGAATTTAAATTCCGAAACTTTTAGTAATAATCTTATTGCATTGTGTGTTAATGACCCCGCGTGGATAATCCCATTCAAAAGCAATTATATCTATGAACAGACCATATCTACAATTCAAAATATGTTAGTACAAATACAAAATAGTGAATAAATACTTTTTCGTTTAAAAATAATCACTCCACAGAGGTTTTCTTGCTGAAGATTGTGAAGAAGTTTACCATCTATTTTTCACATAATTTGTAGAGGGCGCCAGTTGCAGCGTATAATCTCGATATTTAGAAAAATGTGACTACTTCCTTGTTGATTTTAGAAAGTGCATCTGGAACTGCTACGTATTCGAACCAAGTGTCGGGTATTTCCACACAATCGTATTTTCGTCGGAATCAAACAACGCCATCCGCTGTTTATTTTCAATTATGATAGATTGGCGTGTGTTGTATTGTCGACCTTTTGCGCAGGATGAAAGTCCGGTGGCCGATATTTTAAGGCCCGAGCCGACGGATACTTGGAACGTTCGAAAATTATTTGCCAAACTTTAAAATAGCAAAAAATTCAAATCTTATATGCTAAAAGCAGATACAGGGGAATCATGAACACAAGTAAGAAAAATATTCAAGGTTAAATAAGAAAATTTAATTTTAGTAAAATACCTGAGTTTAATCCAGCAATATTAATTATTACAATTTTAACAGGTATGGTCTGTTCATAGATAGATGAAAGTGACGAATTGCTTTTGAATGGGATTATCCATGGGTGGTCATTAACAAACAATGCAACAGGATTATTACCTAAAGTTTCGGAATTTAAATTCAGGTAAAATGGTGGTCCGTAATAGAAAATAATTGTATACCTACCTGTGTTTAATATTCTTTGGTTTGGTATACTACTTAGTTTAGGTTTATTAGTAATCATTCTCATTTCGTTATTCTTATTTCGTGTGCGAATTATGCAAAATATGTGAGAGTCTAGAGTATCTTCCCGCCCAAATGTAGAAAATACTATTCTATTGAGACTAAGGAAGTTATAAACAATGTTTATTTGAGTCTCATTGAACGTGGTGCCAGCAAGCAAGCATCTTTAGAAGAAACGGCCACATTGACGAAAATTCCAATATCTACTGTATGGAAAATTCTGAATAATCCCATTTCAGCGAGGAAAAAAAGAAAGATATTTTAATATAATAATAATTTGTAATTTTCTTTTAGATTTAAACATAAATAAATAAATAAATAAATATTGTTTAGTATCTTTCCTAACAAAACCCCAAATAATTAAATTCTAAGCAAAGTACGGACCTGTTCGGCCATATTTCATTCTTACAGTTTGACCAGGTCTTTGCTTAATTCGTATCAGTTAGTGACTTTCTTATATCTATGAAAAGACTTTATTCGTGTAATCGTTGTTTGGTTCTTCACCTAAATCTGAATTTATTAGAATCTCTGTCGAAACTTCTAAGATTGCAGAAGTTAACAAAACACTATAACGATTTGACGTTTTCCGTTCTCCATTTAATTATTAAGACTAAACTTCTGTTAAAGAATGTGCTGAGTTATGATTAGATATATCAAACAAATTCTCAAGACGATTTATAACTGTATGTTTCATAATTTTTTGTTTCTGAGATTTCCTTTTCTTATTTGTTCCAAAAGTTGCCACTCTCGAGAAACTTTCATGATTTTAGTAATAGCATTACATGGTTGACACACGGGAATACTAGTAGGTTTCCAAACTTTCATACCATCACGAATCACTTCATCAAAATACTGTCGAATGGTGAGGTTAGAATCTGTATGTTTGTAGAAAAATAATTGTAGAACTCTTCTTATACTCGGTAATTGTCGTTTACTTAATTTTCTACATGAAAAACCGACCAAATAAATTTTCTTTTCAGCCATTTTACTGACAATAATTGAAATAACTGAGAGCTTTAAAGAATGACTACACAATAATTTCTTAATATATGCGTTGCAGACACTGATAATTTGACAACTGTACCGTATGATCTAATATTAATAGTGCTGCCACCTACACTACGGACTGGCAACCATTTTAAAATTTGAAATCCATAGAAATAAAATACTGAGTATTAATTAGGATAAAAATTTTGCGAAATAATGTAAATAAAAAATTATTAAGTTCAAAATTTAGTAATTTTTAAATGGCTGTAATTAATCTTCCTTTAATGATATCATACTTTGTTATACGGTTTTGGAAAGCTTAAAGGCTCAACTTTAACAATATAAATTGGTTTTTTGTAAAAAATCGCGAACATTATACGTAAATTTAATTTTAGTGAAAAAACAGTGGGAAACTAAAACAAAAATAGCGACCCCTTAGAGTTGAGCTACAGGGCTCATCTTTGTTGAGGATTTTTTTATATCAAAAAGAAACATTTTAGAGGGTAAGAGCTAAAAAAAGCCATAACATTTAACGCAATGGATAAATTTAAATACGTGGGAGTCTGGCTCTTTGAAGACTGGGCATCAGACAAAGTAATAAAATGTCCCACTGAACAAGTCTGACATGCATTCTTTTGGTTTAGTTGCCCCGATTTTGATCTTAACCTACGACTGAGTTTCGTGAAGTGCTACGTTTTGTAGGTGCTTCTTTACGGCATGGAAGGCTGGACATTGAGGACGACTGAATCCCAGGATCCTTAAGGTGCCTTGAACGGCGACTATTCACATGGTCAACACTTAAGAAATATACCTGTCACTCAAGTAGCAATAACATCGTTAAAGTTTTATTGGGGAGGGTCCATTCTAAAACCAACACGATGAAGATTGAGACAGACTATATACAGCACAACGCGAACCAGTTTCAGTTAAGCTCTGAAGAAGCCAGCAAGATGATTGGCGAAACTTTCTACGCATGCGGAATCCAGAAAATTTGTAAATAGTAAGATATCAGTAACATTAAAATTATTATTTAATGTTTTTTAATATTTAATTTTGATATATTTATGTTCAGCTAGATGGATAACCCGTTTACATTCGAAGTATTTGTAAATCAAAATAAATAAGAACTAAAAGTTCAGATTTTCACGAAATTATGTATTTTGACGAAACAATCGTCATGTGAAATTATATAATTTCGTGAAAATCTGAACTTTTAGTTCTTATTGATAAATGGATTTTCATCAAGTGAAAGCCACCTCAGTTCAATCAGTAATATTCGTTACATAAGTCGGATAAACCTACTTTGGTTGCTGGATCTCAAATACGGTTTGGAAGGGAAAGACCGACAAAAACTAACGAAATTTTTAAAGACGACCTTATTGCCCCGCCCCAAACACGGCCCGGTTATTTTCGAGAGAAATTAGGTTAAGACAACGCAGGCGGCTTCGGGACTTTCTGGGAGTGGGAGTGGAGACGGGAAAAAATACAATTTAGCGTGAGGATGAAAGAAAAATTGGAAAAGTTTTTCCCGGACCTCCCATCGTCGGTTAGACGAAACGGGAGACGCTCGAACGTACGGAGTGTCTCAAAAACTCAGGGGTCTTTTTGTTTTAACAATTTTTATTACCAGGAACAAACTACAATAGTGTAGCTCGCCGTTTTAAAACTAATACATATGAGGTGTGTTCAAAATTAATGTGGCCCCCTTCAAAGTGCTTCAGGTAAGCACTTTCTGGTATATCATTGAATTACAATATACTTAAAAAATATAAACATAACCTAAAATGTTTGTTCATTTTTCTGGAATTTAAAAAAATTATCACCCTCCTTCCATCCATTTGAAGTTGTTGTCATCTGTCATGTGCTGTCATTTGAAGTTGTCATCTAAAAATGGTCTTAAAAGTCCCGAGTTATGACTTGGGGCACCATCTTGCTGATATCATTATAATATACTAAGGGAATCTCTTCGTGTAACTCTGGAATAACTTCCTCAAAAATGTGCTGTAAGACCTCCGGGGTTGAATAAAGGATAAAGATATTTATTTTCAGAAGAGCAAAATATATGAAAACACATTTATATAGTATAAAAACTATACTGACTTTAAAAACCGTTTAAGCCTTTAAAAAAAATTACCTGTGTTAATATAATTCCCAAGCTTCTTGGGCGCTTTCATTGCATTGTATAAAACATACCAAAATATGTTGTTCATAGACTCTTATTATAATAGAAAGAAATACAGAATGAACAAAATAAATAAGAACTAAAAGTTCAGATTTTCACGAAATTATATATTTTCACATGACAATTGTTTCGACAACACCGTGTCTTTATCAAATGTAATGTTTACAAACTACCTTCTACTATATATACCGAAAAATAACCATAAAACCTTAATTAATGTTGTTGCGAGAATTTAAATTCAATAAAACCGCTTAAAAGTGATAGAACGTTAATACTTTCTTGTGTCACCCGGTATAATAACATATTTTTAAAAAATGAAGTTGCTGTCATTTTGACAGCTTGCGATCGTCGTAACCGTGCAGGTGGGTGTCAAAATATAATGACTAACCCAATACGTGTTTGCCGCATTTCATTAAAATGTCTAAAGTGGTATTACAGATATTAAAAAAAGTATATTTTATTTTTGAAAACTTTACCACCCTGTATCTCGAAAGTTCAGACGTTTAGGACATACGTTCATGTGAAATTTACTTTTTAAAATGGACCCAGAAATTTCCCCCTTAATTATTCATTTAGAAAACACCCGGTATAAAAAAGATATTATACAAAATTCATTTGTGTAAAATACGAAATACCCGAACATGCCCGAATATACCCGAAGATTCGAAATTTTCACGCTCCAAAGCGAACACACTAGGACATTCACGAAAATTCAGATTTTCCCGCTAAACGTGGCTTAGAACCGGCACTACTATACTACTCGTGTTGCCGGCTTGTGCGCAATTTCCCCGACCCGTCGAAAGTACGTTTATTTCGTGCGGGTTTCGTGTTACAATTGTTTTAAGCCCGCCGCCTCGGGGTCCGGTTTCGAATCAAAGCCTTCCGTTCTCTCGCAAATTGGAAAATGTCGTAAAATCGCGGGCCGTATTGTTAAATAACGGAAGCAAGGGAAAACTATTCGTTTTTCCCGGGCTTATTGTCGACACTAGGCGGCGACGGTCTGAAAATCGCTACGGTTTTCGATTTAATTACGTCGGAAATAAAAAAACGCCCCCGGGCGGCCCAAATTATCATATTTTCCCGGGGAAATTCGTTGTAATTACGTTACGAGTTTGGTCGTTTGTTTCCGCGCTCGCCGAAAGCCTTTCGCTCCCAAATAATACAATACAGGGTGTGTTCGGAAACCAGGACGAATGATTCGACGTGGTAAAATATAATGGTAATGAGTTGAACTGAGCTGGCTTTTACTTGATAAAAATCCATTTATCAAAATAAATAAGAAGTAAAAGGTCAGATTTTCACGAAATTATATATTTTTATATATAAAAAAAATGTGTAAAAAATGTAGTATTTACAAACTACCTGCTACTATATATACCGAAAAATGACCATAAAACCTCAATTAATGTTGTGAGAATTTAAATTCAATAAAGGAGAGGTATTTAAATCTAATTGATCGTTAAGCAATACATTTGAATCTCCATGGCTTCCAATAAATTTAATTATCTACTTTTTGTGGCTGTATGTAAAGTATCAAAATTTTCGTCAAAAATGTGTTTTTCTGTGTTAAAATGTGTAGCCTAATTAAAAACTAGGTTATTGTTTTTAAACGCTCTTTTATGTTCGTTAATGCGTTTCTGGAAGGATCTATTTTAAATTTTAGGACCAGATATATAGTTGAAAAATATGCTTTTCTTGGATCCTTGTATATTTTTTATAGGTTGATTCTTAGGGTTTGGTCCACAGTGAACAAAACTCACAAATAATTTTAAAACACTGTAATTGTCATTGACGTTTCGACCGGCAACCCAGGTCTTTCTCAAAAACTGCAAAACAAAGGACAAAAAAAGCGAGATCATACAAAGAATTAGTTCGCTATCAACAAGTAAAGCGTCTAACACAGAATATCTTAAACAGTAGACATATACGAATTTAAAAATTACAAATATTACAAAAACAAATTACATATATTAGTCATACTCACAAATTTATAATTTTTTTTTAAATGTCTATTATTAGCCCTGTTTGTGAAAAAGTACCACAACATACATCATTGCCAAAAACAATAACGTTCTTGCTTTGGCGTACGAATCAAAAATAGAAGCGGAAATTAAACATTCATTGTATCTGATGTCTTTTTTTTTCTCTCTTAGTATATATATATATATATATATATATATATATATATATATATATATATATATATATATATATATATATATATATAATTATAGGCGTTCCTATGCTTCAAGAAGATCGACTACCTGTCAGTCTCGAGACCCTCCACAATCATCATAGGTACTAAGAATATGGAATACGGCCAAGATCACTAAGTTTTACAACTTAATGGTTTATGACTCTTGTGCGTTACGAAACGGAGAATGGTTGCAAATAAAAGTGGCTAGTTTTAACTGAAGAGAGTTATTGAATATTCGAATTCGTTGCCGTGCAATCCTACAGTTCCATTTGCCGGCGGAAAAATTCGAAAAATCGTTTTATCTGCATCGGCCGAAATAAAACTCGAACTGGGCAACAAACGGTAGGAAAAAAGAGTTCCAGGGGGTGGGGGGATCTAAAGTTATATATCTATCGAGTATCGACGGTTTAATCCGCTTTGGGATGGCGCTTGATTTTCAGAAAAATTTGCTTTTTTTTAGCCCCGAAGCGTATATTTCGAGTAGGTACAGGGTGCCCGAAATAAACAAAGTAGAGTAACAATTTTTTATTATTTTTCAATATAATCGCCCTTAACTTCAATACACTTATTACATCTCTTTATTAACAACCCAATCCCTTTTTTTGGTTTGTCTGCAAAATGAGCTAAAACAACCTTTTTTAACTCAACTAGTAAATATTTTGTTTGAATGCTACGAAATTTAGTACCTAATACGATAATCTGTTATTATTATTATTAAAACAGCCTCTTTTTACTCAACTTCGTCGTTAAACCGTCGTCCACGTAAGTCCTTTTTCAAATATCCAAACAAATAATAGTCGCTGGGGGCCATATCTGGACTATAGGGAGGAGGATCTATCTGTTGGAACCCACACTTTAAACTGGCAGCTTGTGCAACACCATCAGTATGGTACCTAATACGATAATCTGTTATTATTATTATTAAAACAGCCTCTTTTTACTCAACTTCGTCGTTAAACCGTCGTCCACGTAAGTCCTTTTTCAAATATCCAAACAAATAATAGTCGCTGGGGGCCATATCTGGACTATAGGGAGGAGGATCTATCTGTTGGAACCCACACTTTAAACTGGCAGCTTGTGCAACACCATCAGTATGGACAGGTGCATTATCGTGCAAAAGACGCACGCCTCTGGTCAGTTTTACACGTGGTATGTGGTATGTAAAAAACATTTTGACATACATGAAATGAAATGAAATTTGGTACACACCTGCTTTGTATCAGGACGCATTACCACAATTTTTTAAAAATGCACCAATACACCACTTATTTTAAAAGAAATTTAATTTCTTGAATTTTTTTCAATCCGAAGTACAGTTTTCGCTTAACAAAATAAAAACCTCTGCATGTCATAACAATATCGTTAATATGACAGCATGCAGATAATTATTATTATTACTTCTTACTTCTTCTTACTTAAATTTTGTCGATGAGTCTGTTTTATTAAAATACTTCAAAAAATAAAAGTTTCAGATAGATACTTTATTTTTCACACAAAAAAAATCTCAAATTAACCAGTGCAGT
The DNA here is from genome assembly GCF_029955315.1 of Cylas formicarius. NCBI lineage: Eukaryota > Metazoa > Arthropoda > Insecta > Coleoptera > Brentidae > Cylas > Cylas formicarius. Next base: position 38,414,211 of record NW_026844347.1, on the reverse strand, counting down.
GTCAACCTAATTTTTTAAATGTAACTCTTTTTTTATTTAAAAATAGAAACTAATTTCTCTACATGCTGTCATATTGACGATATTGTTGTGATTTTTTGTTTTTTTAAGAGAAAATCATACATAGGATTGAAAAAAATCAAGAAATTAAATTTCTTTATATATGATTGAGAATTGGAAATAGACAATTGATATTTCGTAGGCCCGCCACTGGCGAATTAAAAAAAATGTGGTACACTAAATAATGCCTTTTGCTGCATAGTACACATGTGTCAAGTTTCATTGACATATCTAAAGTGGTATTACAGATATTAAAAAAATATATTTAATATTGAAAATTTTTACCAGGCTGTATCTTAAAAGTTTAGGACATACACTTAATGACATTTAATTAGAAACCACCCTGTATGTTAGGCAATATTTTTTCTCCTTTTGTTTTTACCGCTTCGCCGCCTCCGTCTTTTTTTTCTGGAAAGCCGCCCCTGTGCATCCGTCCGTCGAAATATTTGCTTTGGCGCCGCGGGGGCGGAGGGGGGGATCACGAGACGTCCCCTAATTTATTCAAAGACTCGTCGTTCGAGGAGTTTATTTCATTCACCGCGTCGAAGTTTAATTTTGATGTTCTAATTACCCTCTGAAAAAAACGTACCGCTTAAAGAATTACGGTTTCAATTTATTCCCGTTTCCACGGGACCCGAAGCGGGCAAACGAAAATTGCCGACCCGGGGAAAGTAAAAAATACATTCGACATAAAAAAAACATAAAAACTCTTAGAGAAGAGAGTCGTTTTTATCTACTTATACTTTTAAAATATTACATTTCAGATTTCGCGCATTCTATGAATTGTACCGATTTTGAAAAAAAATTGTCAGTTTATGCGGAAAATTTTTCATACCGTCCGCGTGAACTTTACAGTTTTCATATTAATATCTTGCCAAGACCAATTGGACTATTTTCAAATATCCATGTCTCAAGTTTTCGCGGAAAACTGCTACAAAGTTCAATTTTCCGGGTACTTCCGGAGAAGCGAAGGTTTTTTTTACATCTATCACGTGGTTTTGTATAAAAACAACTATACCTGTTTATTTTTTGGTAAAATATATTTGTTATTTAGATTGACTGGGAAAAATGATCTATCGAAAAAAGATAAACGTGTGCTAATCGAATTTTCCTGTTTAATACAAAAAATGGAAAAATCTAAAAAGAGAGCCTATTTCACTTCCGGCTTTGAAGAATAATTCCTCAATGGCAGATTTTCTAACAACTGTTCTATTTCTGTTGCAAGGAAATTTAAATATCGTTGGCCATTCAACGATCCTTCATATGTAATTGGTCCGATCACCATATTGTTCAACATACCACGTCATACATTAACTGACGTCAGTCCTTGGATTTTCACTGCATGCATTTTGTGTGCATTATTAGTGGACCACTTGTGTAGGTGAACGTAAATGTTATTTTGTTTAGGAAAATTTCCATCTTTTTGAGATCTTCTATATAGTTCAGTGCAAAATTCTAGCCTCTGCATTTTATGTCCAATTTTGCACTGGAAGGAAATTATATGTGTCAAATTTATGATATTTTAACGTTCGTTGAATTTTACTGTAGGACTTTCCGGATAATTTGTTAACGTCAGGCATAGAATATTCAGGATTTTCTAAAAAATATGAAATATAAAAATTAAAAAAGTAACATTGGCACAACCTATATTTTTTGCATTTTTCGCTAGTGGGAACAAAAACTTTTTAAAACTGATACTTTTTATGCAACATTCTGGCACCAAAATATTCAAATAACAGATAAGTAAATACATTTTTATAAAAACAAAATATTACGACGTCCCGGATAGCAGCCTGAATACAATGCGCGGGCCTGCCGAGAATTTTTTCTGCATTCCCCTTATCAGAAACATACCATTTGTACCATTTGTAAGTTGATATTGTTTTCCATGATAATCCAAATCGACAAAATCAACAATCAGATAAAAATCTATAAACTATATCTATAGACTTGATGATTCATAGAAGCGAAGCCACCTAAGCAATATTTTATATTTAAAAAAATGTTTTTACTTATCGGGTTTTTTCCTTCCCGTGAGATTATTTTTTAAAGTATTTTGAAAATTTTGGTATCTAAATGTTGCAAAAAAAGTACCCCTTTAAAAAGTTTTTGCTCACGCTAGGGTGATATTTGAAAAAACCAGGTTATATTGAAAGATTAATATTTCATTACATTAACTGCTATTTGCCATTAGACAAGTAAAGAAAAGTTTCTTTTACAGTTTTTCTCATGATCAGGTGAGCCGGTAAATAGTGTTTATGATGGTCACAGCTTCCGGGACACATTGAACTGAGGTGGCTTTTACTTGATGAAAATCCATTTAACAAAAATGAATAAGATAGAACTAAAAGTTTGGATTTTCACGAAATTATATATTTTGACATGACAATTGTTTCGTGTCTTTATCAAATGTGACATTTGACAAAGACACGTTGTTGTCACGTGAATATATATAATTTCGTGAAAATCTGAACTTTTATTTCTTATTTAATTTTCCTAGATACACTTTTCAAAAATTAAATAAAAGTTTTAAAAAACACAAAAAAGAGAACAATCGTCCTATACTAAGTCGAATGACATCCCGAATCGAAAAACGCAAGAAATATACGTTGTGCTATTTAAATTTCAAAAGTTGTAAAAAAAATTGACATTCAGCCTACATTAACCCTTCTAAACTTCAAATCACTATCTCAAGCCGCTTAAAAGTGATAGAGCGTTAACACTTTCTTGTGTCACCCGGTATAATAACATATTTTTAAAAAATGAAGTTGCTGTCATTTTGACAGCTTGCGATCGTCGTAACCGTGCAGGTGGGTGTCAAAATATAATGACTAACCCAATACGTGTTTGCCGCATTTCATTAAAATGTCTAAAGTGGTATTACAGATATTAAAAAAAGTATATTTTATTTTTGAAAACTTTACCACCCTGTATCTCGAAAGTTTAGACGTTTAGGACATGTGAAATTTACTTTTTAAAATCGGCCCAAAAATTTCCCCCTTAATTATTCATTTAGAAAACACCCGGTATAAAAAAAAGATATCCAAAATTCAAAAATAAAGCATATTCAAAATTTCAAAAAAAATCAAAATTTTCACGCGCCAAAGCGAACACACCCGGACATTCACGAAAATTCAGATTTTCCCGCTAAAGGTGGCTTAGAACGGGCACTACTATACTACTCGTGTTGCCGGCTTGTGCGCAATTTCCCCGACCCGTCGAAAGGTACGTTTACTTCGTGCGGGTTTCGTGTTACAATTTTTTTAACCCCGCCGCCTCGGGGTCCGGTTTCGAATCAAAGCCTCCCGTTCTATCGCAAATTGGAAAATGTCGTAAAATCGCGGGCCGTATTGTTAAATAACGGAAGCACGGGAAAACTATTCGGTTTTCCCGGGCTTATTGTCGACGCTAGGCGGCGACGGTCTGAAAATCGCTACGGTTTTCGATTTAATTACGTCGGAAATAGAAAAACGCCCCCGGGCGGCCCAAATTATCATATTTTCCCGCGGAAATTCGTTGTAATTACGTTACGATTTCGGTCGTTTGTTTTCGCGCTCACCGCTCCCAAATATTATAATACAGGGTGTTCGGAAATTGAGTTCGGAAACTTGGACGAATGATTCGACGTCGTAAAATATAATGGTAGTGAGTTGAACTGAGCTGGCTTTTACTTGATAAAAATCCATTTTTCAAAATAAATAAGAACTAAAAGTTCAGAAGCTATTATCTTCATTCGGGTTTAAAGGCCGTCGTCGATTGGAATTACTTCCTAACGTTTCGCTAGCACGAGTGGCGAGCTTCTTCAGAGGTCCTTCCATCTCCGATGTTGGACGTAGACTGACGATTTCTCCTGCGCAGGTTGTATTTATGCCGATTGGTGGAGGGCGGGGCTTGTTCCGCTTCGGTTGGTCTCGGGATATCGATCGGTACTGCTCGGGCGTTCCTAAGGATCGGGTTCCAGATTTGGTTGAGTCTAAGGGTCTCCTCCTTTCGGTTGAAATTGTGTGGGTGTTTTTGAATCTCAATGGCTTCCCTGACTAGTCTGTTGTGATAGCCGTTGACCGATGCTAGTAACTTACAGCTCTCAAAGTGTATCCTGTGTTCCCCGCTGCCCAGTGCGTGTTCAGCCACTGCAGACTTCTCCGTATGTCCTAGCCTGCAGCTTGCTTTATGCTCCTTAAGTCTCGTTCCCATTGATCTCTTGGTAGTTCCGATGTAGACCTTTCCGCATGAACACGGAATGCGGTAGACTCCCGCAGCTGAAAGTGAGCCCCTCTTGTCCTTCGCTGACCTGATGGTCTGCTGGATCTTCTTTGTAGGCTTAAAGATTGTTTTGATGTCGTGTCTTTTCAATACTCTGCCAATCCTGTCGGTGACACTCGGAATATACGGCAGATATGCGTGGGAGGTGGAGGGTCGTTGTTCGGTATCCCGTGATCTTGATGATCTTGAGTTCATTGATCTCTCGATCTCCCTCTTACTGTAGCCATTTGCCTCGAACGCAGTTTTTAGGTGTTCAAGTTCCATCTGGAGGTTCTCCGGTTCGCAAATCCTTCGGGCTCGTTCTGTCAGTGTTCTGATAACCCCATACTTTTGACTTGGGTGATGGTTGGATAGAGCATGCAGGTATCTGTCCGTATGGGTTGGTTTTCTGTAAACTGTGTGGCCCAGCTTGTTACCTCGCTTCCTCACTAGTACATCCAAGAATGCAAGTTGTTGGTCATTTTCAGTCTCCATAGTAAACTGGATGCTGGGATGCTGACTGTTGAGATGCTGCAGAAAATTGTTGAGCTTGTCCATACCATGTTTCCAAATCACGAAGGTGTCATCCACGTACCGGAACCACGTTGCTGGCTTGTACTCTGAGGTCTCGATCGCTTTTTCCTCAAAGTGTTCCATAAATAAGTTGGCTATAACCGGACTTAGTGGGCTTCCCATTGCCACTCCGTCCACCTGTTCGTAGAAGTTTCCCTTCCACACGAAATAGCTACCGGTCAGACAGACTTCAAAAAGTTTGCAAATATCGACAGGAAATATCCTGTTCACCAGGTCCAAGCAACTCTTCAGAGGTACTTTGGTAAACAGTGAGACAACGTCGAAGCTCACAAGGATGTCGTTTTGTTCAATATTGATATCTTGAATCTTGCGCACGAAGTCGGTAGAGTCCTTGATGTAACTGGTGCCGTGTCCTACGTGTGGTTGAAGCAGCGATGCCAAGTGTTTAGCCAAGTAATACGTTAGTGATCCGGGTGCGCTAACTATTGGTCTTAACGGGACATCTACTTTGTGTATCTTAGGTAGTCCATAGAACTATTTTTAAACCACATTTTGACAAATATTTTGAAACTTTTTCACTAGGTTCTCCTATGTATGTAATTGTTTAAAATTGTTCGTGTTCTGCATTAGGTTTCGGATAAATAGAGTTAAATGTTGTCTGGATTTGTTTTTTACTTATAATTTCATCTATAATGGACGGATTGTAGCCGCTGTTCAGTGCAATTTGTTTAATGATATTGAGTTCTTTGTTGTAATTTTCTGTTGAGAGTGGCGTATTAAGAGGTGTGTGTATAAAAGAGTGAAATGCAGCCATTTTGTGTGTATAAGGGTTATTTCACAATAATAATACAATTGCAGCCTGTCAATATAAAGTAAAATACAAAAACAAAAAGTAAAAAGTATAAAGGTGTAAAAATAACGTGTTTTATAAGTAACACAGTAGTTAACAATAACAGATGTAAAGGTAAACAACACTAATATGGGATGCAGGATAGTATGCTGTGATCTTCACACATTTAAGTAAGTCAAGGATTTTAATTAAGATTTTTTTATTTTGATGGATTACTCGTCCACACTATAGAAACAATTTTCTATAAGCAACAATTTAATATTTGTTTTGAACACCTCAAAAGCCTATTTGGCAGCATTTTTGCGCAACTCATATAAGATTTTTTGCACGTGTTGGATAACTATGAGACACACCTTCAAATATATTAGTATGTTGGTGAATTTATAAAAGATTAGAGAGAATATAGATACAGGGCAGTGTCGTTATCTTATATTTTTTGAAATATGGAGTCCAGTGTTAATTGTGTTTAGCCCCAGCAAGAATTCTTATAGCCCTTTTCTGTGTCCTGAATATTTGAACGGCATTGAGAGACTTTCCCCATAATATTGTGCCGTATGATATGTGGGAATGAAATAAAGCATAATACACTGCCATTAGGGCATTTTGGTCTAGGCTCTCCCTAATTTTTCTAAGGACGAACAAGCTGGTAGTCAAGTCTACTGTCAAGTGTTTTGTCCGTATTCAATTTGAAATAATTATTTTTAAACCAATTGTTCGCATTGCTCTCCAGTTCATTTCATTCAATTCGGACCATTTAAGATAAAACTGGCATCGTCCGCAAATTTGATACACCTATCAGCAACATACACTATAAAAAATACAGTGCCGAGTATAGACCCTTGGGGGACCTTCAATAAAGGGGATTTACGTCTGTCATCGCTCACAAACTGTTCCCTGTCTAATAAATAAGATTCTGTTAGCTTAAGGGTTCCGCCGCGAAATCCATACCTACATTGCTTCTGTTTAAGAAGATCGTGTGAGGTACAGGCCAAAAATTGTCAACCCCACCCGATTTCCAGTCCCATTCCATTGCAGTAAGATTTAGCGAAGAATTCAGCAAAAGCATTTAAAATGTCAGTAGGAATATGTAATAATTTACCATTGTAGAACATCCAACAAAACAAACAAACAAAATTTATTTGGTGTTTTATTTATTTATTTATTTTTTTCATCTCAGGACGTATTAAGCTTAAGAACATATTCACCGAAGATGTTGTAAAGTTTGCCGTAAAAGTACGTGCAGGCGTCATTGGCTTTGTCAAAAGATTCAAGTACAATACGATCATACATTAAATAGAAATTGGCTTTCCGGAAAATATTACAAGGTAATGTCGGAAAATTACGTTTTAAACTGCGACTAAATAAAACTGGTTAAGCCGCATCGACCACCAGTGCAGTTCGTCGCTTAAACGGAGGATCAGCTTTAAGGGCACCATTTGATCCGCAAGCAGGGAGTTGGGGGTGACATCGGGGGTTCGAAATTAGTTCTCCGTCGCCCCTTCCCAATCGAATAAGTGTCTGAGCCCCGAGCGATTTGACCTATAATTCGGTGTATCGGTTTTGGTTTACTTAGGACCAGATTTGCCCCAATTACTCATGGCTAGAGTGGCCAGCCTACTGAGCTACTACCGGCGAATGGGGGGGGGGGGGGGTTGTCGTGCGACATCGCGAGATCTTACCAATAAGAGTGTAATGAGGTTTGCATTTAATCAAATGAAATATATAATGTATACCCACATCATCGCGGAGATTAACATCTCATCACAAACATCAAAAGAATGTGAGCTGCTTCGCTGAAAACAGCTACTTTCACCAAAGAACGGCAGAAAACCTGTCAAATATTAGTTATTCTTTTAGCGTTCAGTTCAAGATAGTATTTTACTCTATATTTAAGATAGTTTGGGTTAGATTGTTCTATATTTTCGCTAGATTATATATCAACAATTTTTTTAAATCTACAATAGAAAAAAACGTGTATAAAATGTGTTTTACTAATGGTATCAATCGGCGGTCCTTCACTTTTATTCCAATATTAACTGGAAAAAAATATCGCCTTTTATTCCAGTGATGACTTCGCGAATGCGTTAATTCCATCACGCGCGAGTACCAAATACTGGGATAGAATTTTTGTAGTCGTACAACCAAGTGGACTACTGGATATTGCCTTTCCAGTATTTTTCATAGGCTGTTTTAAATAACATAATAAGTAAAGTCGACTGGTAAAGTCTAGATATAAGAAAGTGAGTAACGGATACAAATTAAGGAAAGACCCGGGTTAGCTGTAAAAATGAAATATGGCTGAACAGGTCCGTACTTTGCTTAGAATTTAATTATTTGGGGGTTTCTTATGAAAAATACTAATCAATATTTATTTATTTATGTATGTATTTATGTTTAAATCTAAAATAAAATAACAAATTATTTTTATTACCTACTTAAATTACTAAAAATTATTCACATAATATATCAGTATCACTATCGCTATCACCGCCTGTTCTAATTATTATTGGTTCTATATTATTTGCAATGTGGATATACGATTGTTCTGCTTTTTCTATATTTTTAACAGAATTCGCCCAACTTTGTAGAGAGATGTTAAAAACTTCGGTTTCAATAAGTTTGAGGACGTTGGAGTTAACACGGGGAAATACATTGTCACGACGAATGGCAGATTTCAGTTGGTGCCAGACATGTTCAATGGGATTAAATATACATTGGCAAGGTCTTAAAACTGTATGCCCTAGATTTTTTGCATAAGTATCACAGACATATTGCTTTTGTAGGTTCAAGGATTGTTGCTTTTGTGTCACACGAGGAAGGAGTTTTAGTCAACTATCTATTGTGATAACTTGCATTGTCCATTACAATGACGCTATTAGGAGTAATATTTGGAACTAGATTGTTTTTAAATCAACTTTCAAATAAATCAGCGGCGGTGTCTTCATGGTGATCCAGAGAAGAATCTTTAATATTTTTTGCAAACAGAGAAAGTCCATTTGGAATCCAACCATCTTTAGAGCCAGCATGCAAAATAGTTATTCTTTTACCCCTTTTCGATGGCGCGTTTGTTTTACACTTATCACCCTTTTCCGGGGTATCATAAGTGTCGAACCAGATTTCATCCAAGTAAATAATTGGCCTTTGTTGGTCTCTGTAAATTCTATTTTTTTCTAGATATTCCAGTCGCCATTTCCGAATTCTAAAAGATTCCATTAAAACTTGCCTTTTGTCAATTTTTTTAAATCTAAAACCCATGTGTTGAATACACTTCCATAAGGTCGTTCTGCCACATTTAACACCGGTTTCATCTTTTTCAAGCCTCCTTATTAAGATATCTAATGTAGGCACGCTTTGTTCCTCGTATAACTGGTAAATTTTACGCCGTATTATATCTTGATCACTTTCATCTACATTCGAGAGACTGTCAGCATCGCTTCTTTTTTTCCTCGTTGAAATGGGATTATTCACAATTTTCCATACAGTTGATGTTGGAATTTTCGTCGATGTGGCCGTGTCTTCTACAGATGCTTGCTTTCTGGCACCAAGTTCAATGAGAGTCGAATAAACATTGTTTATAACTTCCGTTGAAAACCTTAAATACAAAAGTTTTTGCTGTCTATGCGGGCTATATCGCAATATGAAAGAAAGTGAGATCTGAATCTGTCTTTCAATTATAACCAATTAACCTGTATATTTTTGAAAAATTGTCACGAATATAGAGCTGTATCTTCTGCTTCTTCTGGTTCAAGAATTTTTTGGTCTCGTAACCAGTTTTTGAAAAATGATGTTTTTGTAGGCTCTTGCACGCGCGATTTTCTAATTTTTTAGAATACTTCCCGACTCCCAGCCCCCCCCCCCCCCATTTTCAATAAGTTCCGTCACGGAGCAAAGCTGCATATATGTGCCAAATATGGAAGTCGATCGCTTCAAATTTCGGACACTTACCGTGTTTCATAACAAGGTCCAAAAAACAGTCGAAAATCTCGAAAAAAAGATACCGGCGTCGAATCGGGGCCAATTTTGTTCGAAAGTTATTCAGGAAAAACCAAAAGATGGGAGCGGAGAACGGAGAACGGACAAACAGTCAAAAAAAATTGTTTTTTTTTTCGACGGTGATCATTTTTGTATCAACCGCGATCCGTAGGACTTACCGTTACCATGATATAAATTTGTTATACGAGCGCAGATACTTTCGAAAAATTTAGTCTCATCGATTTTCGAAAGTAACAAGCCTATTAAAATTTTCTTTTAATTACTGCTCTATTAGCTTACTAAATATCTGGTTAAATTTCTTTTGTATTGCCGATCATTATGGCCAGCCTAGTCTGCTTACTTACTATCGGAAAATTCGCTTCACTTTTCCGCGACGAAGGAAGAAACATTTTACAGGCAGGCTCTTCACCAAGTCATTCAATCGGCATTATTCGTCGACGAACCAATTTTAATTGCGAAGGTTAAACATATCGATCCGCGATATCGTATTCGATAGTTAATGCGAAATATGGGTTATTGTCACGCACGGAATCACTCTCGTTATCGATACGGCGATTTTCAATTATCGGTGTCCCGTTTCGGATAAAAAGTATTTACTTTCAGCCCGTTTGCGTTATATTAGATTGCGGAATGCGAGACGTTGCTTTCTCACCAATAAAACGTTATCAATTAAGGGCCGTCACTGCGACGATTGGTCGAATGTGTATTTTTTTTTGACATTCCGTTGTTGTCCATGTTGGTTTTTCAAACTTTCACTAATGTGAACGTAGTGAAGAAGTCTTGGACACATCACAAATGTTCATCGGACATCGCGAGACGGAGGAAGCTCTTCTTGGAGTGCCTCGAGGACCCCATGTTGGATTAGTGTGGTTTGGTTATTTATAAATGGTATTGGAGGGTAATGTTGCTTAATTTTGTATATTATGTACCCAGATAAACATTTGTATTTTGTTTATTTATCAAAATTAATATTGTCCGCTTTAAAGTAATCTTCCCCTTCTTGTGTCAATGTTTCTTCCAATCCTCGAAGCACCTCTGGTATAGCCGTTTCGGGAATAGAAAAAAGTCGCAGTGGGCTGAGGCATGATTGCGGTTTTGTTTTTGACCCAAAAGTTAGACACAAGCAATGATGAGTGATTCAAAATCCGTGAATTGTTTGCACGTGCAAACTGGCTGAAACTGTGAACATATGTTAGGGCATATGTACCAACATAAGAAAGAAAAATCGAATATCGAACTTACGTAGCCCGCCCAATTACTTTTTGAACGGTCCTCGTATAGTGATTTGTCGTTACAACTATAAAAATTACATACAATTAAAAGATGTTTATATACTTTACGGTTTGTAAGAGGTCCCATAAATACCAATAGGTCTTGTAAGTAGGGTAGCTTAGTTTACACACCTTCTCAGTGACATGTCTGTCCCATGACTGGTACAACTTTTATAATTAGATATCATGCGCAATTCCGTTGTCATGTAAATCTACTCCACCCATATATCTATTGTATTGGGCAATTGCATAAGGTTGGGGTATATTTATATCTTTCCGTTCTTTTCTATTATAGCGTTTTCCGTTTTGGACAGGATCTACACTAGAAACGTCACTTGCCACAGTTGCAACTAAATTGTCGTGCCAACGGACAATAGAAAGTTTTGATTCACATTCAGATCCGCGGTCTTTTTTTCCAACTGATTTACAATTTTCCATTGGACATTTATTTGTTCTATTTTCACGGTGGCAAAATAACCATTAGTTTTTAAATGTACAAATAGATTTAATGATGAAAAAAAATTTCCAAAAAAAATTTGGTGACTTACTGGCTTATCTACAACAGAAAGTACATTCATGACACCGTCACCGCCAAGCCCAAGGTCAGAATGAGGTTTATCTTGAGCACCATCATATGGAAGTGAAAAAAATAAAATGCATACAAAATTTTAGAAGTTCATTTCATCAAAAAACATAAAAAATATTTCAAGCGGAGTTTTTCCAGAAAGCTTATTTTTTAGTTCCTCACATGATCTAAATTCATCGGATATAGGTGTGTGACTGTACTCAATCTGACCTTTCTTCAAACTCTTGTAGATTTATTTTATCGTTCATATCTTCATCGTCATTCAAGGTATTCACGTCGGGTGGAATATGGACCGCGTCAATATGGTCTGTAAATATGTTATTTTTAGCATAAATTTACAAGGGAAGGAATGCTACACTACATAAGAATACGTGAATCCAAGTAATACTTACGCCTTTCATTATTATTGTCCTCATCCATTACGATCTCCTCCATAGCCGCCTCTAATTCGTTTTGAGTTAAATACCTGTTTATTCTCCATGCCGCCGACTTGTCTAGACTTGCAATAACAAAGTTTTGTTTCACGGATGAAACCAGGGGTGCATCGACGCACCAGTAAATATTTTCAAAAGATAAAGTATAATCAATATAGTATTTCCAATGTATGTTTTCTGCGATGTAATCTACATGCTATTGACTTAACAAAAATGGCAATACAAATCCAAAATATTTTTTTTTACTATTTTGGATTTACTTGAAAATGTGATACAAGTTTATGTACCGCTTTTGTTAACTTTTGAAGTCATATCTAAGATCTTTGCTTTACACATAAATTAGCGATTTCTACGGTTTTTTTGTATTTCATTAGTGATAATAATAAAATTTCTAAACGGATGTGCAAAATTATTTTCTGCATGTGACAAAAAAAAATCATAGATTATGTAGTGCAATAACGCACCACTAGAACAAAATGGGTTAAAGCTGGTATAACCAAATTAGAGGAATGGAATGGAGTGTTGATGGAGATCATGTTGAAAAATAAAGCAAAAAAAAATTAAAAACAACGTTTCATCCCACCCTCGTATCTCAAGCCTTGGTCCAAAGCTCGTCAGATAACAAATAATAGAATCTTGAATCCAGAGTTCCTAATTACTTCTGTTAAGTTGGAAACAAAGTTGGCAAGTTATCTCATCAAATATTAAGTAAAATTTCGACAAACTTGTTGGTAGGAATCCGTTGGAATTGAGAAAGTGGCCATAATGTGGTCAAAGGACATCAAAAGATAACGTTGGTGAAGAAGATACTGCAGTAGAAAAGGTTAATGTGATGTTGTACTTATGCGCAGAATCCAAGGTTATGATTTTCCGCGCATACCTTCTCAATTTTTTTACCTAGTTGCTTCATGAGTTGCTGTCCTATCAGCATAATCAGATCCTCTATCTGTCTAGTTTTTCTTAGTTACGTTTTTATTTCCTACTTTGTGATTTGATATAAAGATATCGGTCCTCGATTCACGGGAAAGTTTTAAAACTGAACAGCTGACTTTCCAATAAAGCCTGTCGCAACAAAACGGAAACATTCATTTCACTTTATGTCCCGATCCTATGGAGGTCTTTTTATTTGGGCCAGAATACGTAAACTTCTGATTACTAAAAACGATCGATTTTATTGCGGTCCCTTAAGTTGCTCGTGTAGCAGCGTTTCTTTATAATAATAATTTGCAAACGTGGAAACTAACATTTTTTTAGAAAAATTAGGATATTGCTCTAGATATTATTATTAATAAAAAGTTTGAAGAATTTTACAAGGAATTCAAAACGAGATTAAACAAAAAAGATTTATTGGTCACGCTTTTTTAAGCCCACTCTACATGTTTTGTATTTACCATTTTCTCATAACTTTCGAAACCGACGATATAATGCACTTGATTCTCTTACACTTGACTCACTCAGGGGGTTTGTGAGTAGAAGTCCTATATAAACCACTTAAATAATAAGACAACACTATTCTTTACACAATGAAAACAACAATAGCAGTAGCTTGGTTCGGCGTTGCAAATAATAAATAATAATGAGAGGCTCATATTGCATTTCTATAAAAATAAATCAATTCCTGGAACGCAATTTGCGATTTTATCACTCTTATTTTGTATTAATTTCCCCTACGCGAAGAACCGGGAACATAGACGCTGCGCTGTCAAAGCGTAGAACGGTTTCTTCTTCTTTTACATTTGGAGGCAAATCGCCCAAGGCCGCGTGCCCATACCCGCCGAGAAATAAAACGCAATATAAACACGAGATAAAGCTCTCCTTTAAGCCGCGTCAGAGCGGCAAAGTTTAATTGGATTCAACGATCATTCGATCTGTGCGGCGCGGATTTTGTTGTTACTTTAAATCGAGTACGAAATTTCCATCAAGGATTAAAATAAACCGACAACAAATTCGGGGCGGAATTAACCGGGCTTTCCAGACGTAATCTCTCGTTTTCGGGGCTTCGGTTTAATTTCGGAGGTCGTTTAATGCCCAAATCAGCCGCCGAGTTTGCTAAGTAAATCCCTCGCGAGTCCGTCTGCCGTTGCGGCTCATGCGGGGCGATTCGCGACAATTTCTTAAGAACTTTTGATATTTTGAATGTAAGGAAGGATAACAGTCACAAGCGTGGGGTTGCTTTTGGACTCATTGTCTTTGGAAGGTTGTGGTGAAGCGTATTATGTGATAGAACGGGTGATATCTCTAATGTGGAAATTATTAGAGAGAAGAGGATACGTAAGGTGTTTTGAGTCTTGCCTCAGTGTTGGATGGTTTTTGGGTCAGAGGGTGATGTGACAATGCATTAAGTTCATGTCAGTGAATGTATTCGTATTGTTTTACAAAAGTCAAGATAGGATCTGTAAGAATACCTTGAATTTGTTCTTGATATTCACTTGCATTCATGACCATGAAGGAAATATACGATTTTAGAATAACAATGTCACGATTAGATTTTAGAGCAAGAAAATTATATTTAGGTTTATTTAGGATTGACTGTACATTTGAAATGGTTTCCTCTTTTGAGATAATACGAAGGATGAAGTTGAAACCTTTTACAAGAGTCTCCGAAGGTTAGTGTCATGATACGTTTACCACAGTGCTTGGAACTTGAGAATAGTTTGATGGTTTCCCTAGTGTTGAAGCTGGTTTTATAAATTTTTGAATGTGATTCTGGGAAGAAGAAAAATTAAGACTTTTAGCTTTGTCATGACTCGGGTTTGAAAAGATATCGAACTCGGATGGGGGCAAGATGGAAGCAATTGCAAGAGTCTTTTTGATTTGGTCTCTTTGTTTATGAAGTAAAGCAAAACTAGATTAATGAAGAATATTATGTGCAGATGATGGGAAATTTAAAAAGTATAACGTCAATAATATCGAATGACATTATTTTAATGAATAAATTTGAATACAATAAAGTAAAATAAAAGGAAATATTAGGCAATATTACATATTCGAAACCCGCTAAGCATGTTAATCCGTGGTAGAGTGGAAAAAACAAGAAATCGAGATAAATAATATAATTTTAAGTTTAAATATCATTCGGGCACGTGGAAATTATTCCTTTTTTTGAACTTCGAGGTCTTTTATTCGTATTTAAGTTAGGATACAGATATTGAAATGCGGTTTTCAATGGGTTGTTTCGCCAGAATGGGCCCCAACATTCCTATAAAGCAAACAACGTTACACAGAAAAGACCTCAGTTTGTGTCAACTTTAAAATAGTACTCGCTTTAACTATGACTAGCATTTAAAGAAGAAAAAACCAAATTTTGCAACATTCTTCCTTATATTTATTGGAAACACGGTTAACTTTAGTCACAGAATAATGTTAGAGGGTTTAATCGCCGTTGAATGTTAGAGAATGAACATTTTTTGTTTGGGTAGCGGTTTAAAAATTATCTCGAGAATTATTAAAGCTTAAAATTTAATATCCTCAAATCCTCAAACCTCAATCAAAACTGACCGCCTTTTTTTGGAACGCGGCGTTATTATGGTAAATAATAATTGTATTTATAGCGAAAATCGATTGTGCTATTAATTAATTGCAAGGGCCCACGGAGACGCAATGCCCCGCCTAAATGCGACACGTGATACTGTCATCGTACTGCGGTGAGGCGAATAGACCGGGCCAAATTGATGGGCGTGCCAAGTAAAATACTCTACAAGGTGAATCAACGACATATAACATTATTAGGATGCAGCATTTAAAATTATTTTAAAGTATACAGGGTGGCTCACAAAAGCGTACATTTTTTTTAATGAAAAACTCCTTTTTTATTAACCTACACGTAATAGTAATTTTAATTTTTCTAAGATTCTATGCTACAGGGTGAACAAAATAAACGAATATTTAGATCATTTTAAATTGAAAAGTTAAAATGTTACTAGTATTCCCTGTCAACCCCATATCACATATTTTTGCGATTTATTTGAATTTTTTGAATATTTACACTTCTTTCGGTGTAAGACTATTGCTAGAACATTAGTTGACCATGACAAAATGACATGAAATTTTCACTGACGACTGAGCGAATTAATTCATAAATTTTATTGTGGTCTCAGTAAATAAAAAAAGTGTGGATTTTGGCTTCAGCCGAATTAATTAATATGCACCGTTATAAATGAAATAATAGAGGTCGATCAAAACTTTTTGTTTAAAATAATTTTCTCCCGTGATGCCACAGTCCTGTCAAAAATACGTTAGAAAAAAAAACTTATTTTATTTTAATTATCAAATAATTAAAATTATTTCATTAATATTATTTTGCATCTCCAGAGAGAATTTCCTCTCCCTGGCACTCGTCGGCTCAATCAAAAGGTTCCCGTAATAATCGAAAGTCTAATTAAAGTCAATCATCTAATTTATGGGCGACCGTCGCGTTCGGTCGGATTCGAAAATAGAGAAGCGGTTATTTTCGATTCCCGTATATCCGAAAAAGTCGGTAAACTCGGGCGTCAAATTCGTATTAATCGGGACCCGTTTTTTCTTTTTTTTTTTTTGAAAGAATCGCGACGTTGCTTTCCATTATTAATTAAAACGGAGACGATCCTCCATTTTGTTAGGGTTTCTCGAAGCTGCGGCGGGAAACTTTGTTAATTAATTTGGTTTTTAATAAGCGACTCTCACGAAGATGGAAGCGATAACCGGAAAATTATAGTGTGTCTCGAAGTATGACGTCTTGACTTTCGACGGCAATTGGCGAGCTCATGTGCTGACGACAATAAAACACCTGATTATTAGTTATTGTAGTGCGGAACATTGTTCAAAATGTATAGGTTTTAAGAATTATAATATGGTTCTTTGGGTACAATGAAATATAAGGTAATAATATTTTTTTGTTTACTAATTAAATTACACTAAGAAAAACAATGACATGTATACAATAAATTAATAACTGAAAACATCTATACATATATATTCTAATTTTATTTCACTATCGAGTCGTCATTGAGATTATTATAATAGGATTTATGTTGTTTTGCATAGAAATGTGAATCCCAATTTTTTATAATGTGCTGTACTGAATTTTGCCAGCTCTCAGTCTGTTATTGACTATATTTTTTATCAAATTTGTAACACTAGGAGTAATTGCGTTGAATGTGAAAGGTCTATGAAACAAGGCTCTCTGATGATGTGGCATCGTTAGTCTGTACCTGTATCTTACATTCACAGAATGGATAGTACTCCTAGGAATAAGCCGCTCTCTCAGCAAACTGAGTGAATTGAGGTTATGGATAATTTTCATAACGAATATAAGTTGACGATATCCAGCAGATACATGGTCATATTTTCGAAGACCCGTAATAAAACGAACACAAGCATTCTGCAGTACTTGACTTTCATTTAAAACTGCACTGACTTTCTGGTTCCATTATATATGTATACATTTGATTATAAAGAACTTTTTTGTAAATTTTTGATTGTGACGGTAATATAATTATTATTCTTACGTCATTGAAACTTGTCGGGGCATTATTAGGTAATGGTTTTCCAAGTGACATTTTCCAGCTTTTTGGAAAATAGTTTACTTCCATGGAAGAATTTATAATGCGAGTGACATACTTATCAATTTAAGGACTGCAATATTTAAGCATAGGTGGAGAGATTTGGTCAAGCCCAGTGGCATTTGTTTTAATTTCATGAATATATTTATGAACATCAGCAAGATTTGTGAATTCAAAACAAAAGTAACTGCGAAAAGAACGTATTAATTTCTTCAGCGTCATTCAAGTTACTTCGAAGAGTAGTGTATTTAAGTACCAGTGTCTCAAATTTGAGAAAAAAATTTAACAACATACCAATTGACAGATGGAAAAGTTCAGTACAGCATACATTTCTATACAAAAAAAACATAAATCCCATTATAATTAATATTAATGACGATTCTGATATATTTAATGTCGTCGTTTTTTCTTAGTGTAAGATTACACCTACCTGAATAAACAAAAAAGACAAATTATTACCAAAACGTTTGAGAGTCCGTCCCTAATGTTCTAGCCTTTAATACCTACCGGGCAAGAGTATTTGACTCTCTAACCTGATCTACTTATCACTAATCATCTTTTTTTATTTTGGGCATCTTTATTAATTTTTATTATTACGAGTATTCTCTGTGATAACGAAGTCATTATCATTTTTATTAACTTTTGTCAAAACAGGACCTTCGTTTACCAAAACCAAGCTTAAACCAGGATAGACGTGCCCGTCATTTTATTTTATCGGCGATCCTACCGACTGCGCCGCTTAAAAAGCAGATGTCAGCGATTGCAGCGAGCGCGCGTCGAACAAAGGGACAATAAATAATTAGCAATCTGCCGATGCAAGCTCGACCCGATCGGACAAAATGATTAAATTTACTGCGTAGCGTCACAGTTTCATTATTTCGGGGGTTTCGTTATGCGGTCGGAAGTTAAACGTTCCGTATAAATTAGTCGATCGAATTGGTAGCGAATTTAAAACGGATAAGAAAAAATAAATATAAACTGTCGGAAAACTAGCGTCAAATTTGATTTTTTTTAACGGGACACCCTGTATACTATTGGATTTATTCGTTCTGATAATTTCTGCGTAATATTTCTTTCTTGAACTGAGGTGACTGTTACTTGATGAATATCCATTTAACACAATTAAATTAGAACAAAAAATGTTCAGATTTTCACAGCTATTTTTACGACAATATCCGCCATTTATATACAGCGTGTACCACTTAAGAACTATACACCTTTGTGAAATCTTTGTTTATGGATCGATTTTGATATTTTTTTGTTTTATGGATCTCTGAAAAATAAACTAAAACCTTTAACTGTGACTATTTACAAAAGAAAGACAACAGAGAAGTACTATTGGGGAATCTTAATCCAATATATAGGCAAAGAAATCTTATTCAGGATTAGCTAGATCCTAACTATACCAATATAAAAAGCTTATGTTTCTTTTTACATCAACCTAAAGTTATGACCGGCTGGACTAATTTTAGATGTCAAATATAGAAAAAGTGTCAACAAGTTCCTATCCAGGACTACGTAACTACTACATTGATCTTGTCGAAGGTTTCTTTATAGCTCAATTTTGATAATTCTTTTGTCCGGGATAGATCTTATTACAGAGATGGCACAGTTTTTTGCAGCGAGAAGCGAGAAGTACTTTTTGGATTTTTTTCAAAATGGAAATGACAGATAACAGATTCGTATTCAGGACTACCTGAAAATAACTACATCTACGACCAAAGTTTTTATTTAAAAAAAAAATATATATAGTAAACTTTGTAAATACAAAGTAAATAAAAATGCAAATAAAGTAATGATAAACAAGATTTTATAGGCACTAGCAGAAGAATAATGATAAAAAAGGTATAATCTAAACAAAATTAAAATATAAATTAGGGAGTGAATTTCACAGCCGAATATTCGCTTTTCCATGGCAAACTTGGTATTACAAAGGAAACAGTATGCCCGCGTGAATCAATTTTAATATTTCTCTTAACTTCTCCATGTTCTGGTATATATTATTGAAAACGGTCGAAACCATTGTCATTGTTTAATAATATTTTATTATTTTTCAAAATTTTCGGTAGAAAGTGGTAAATAAAGAATAGGAGGCAGCCATTTTGTATATGTGAGGGTACGTGAGCAAAAACATCACCTAAGCATCTATACCACCAAAAAAATCTTCAATTTGGAGGATGTCTATGTGTGATATTGTCCATGAAAATTTCTGCAAGAGGGTTTCCCATAATTAAATAATATAAATAATATAAATATATAATATAATTAAATTCAAAATAATTTTGGTCTAAACTTATAAATTATCAAAACGTGCCTTGTTTTATGATGGGCTTGATTTGTCTCTGTTCATTTCGTCATGGAAAGCTACGAAATAGGTTTTGGACATCAATTAAAACTAGAATTGATTTAGCAGGAATTTCAATGTTTTTACCTTGCGGACTATGACTAAAATTTTTATTAATTTTGTTGAAGGTTTTAGTGATGATTCTGCTACAAAATAATTTTTGAGGTTAAGTATTCATGATTATTAATTCTTACTTTTCAATGTCATTAAAAAGTAATGAATCTGTAATTGTATGAACTGGTTGGTTTTTGTAATATATTCTAGAGAATCGAGAGTTATGAGTGTTTTTCCTCTATCTGCTCTTCTAAATACTAAGATCTTCCAATTTACTGTTAGTTGTCACTGTGAGATTTTATTAAATTAGCCAATACGCGATTGTTTATGATAATGTCGTTATTACCGTCAACAGCAACTTCTTATTGGTGTTTGAGTGATTTAAATTAAAGTTGAAACAATGTGAAACTCTTTCTCAGAAAATGTATTATTTAATTTATGATTAGAAAAGTTTGAAACGACCTACCGCTTGCCGCTGGATTTTTCTTCTGTGAAAAAAAAAAGCAAAAAAAGAAAAACTCACCCCTTCCATGCGATAATCGAAACCTCACGGGTCAAACTTCATTCACGGAAACTTCAAAGTTACGGAGCGAACAAAAGTTGGTGCGTCGATTCGTGGAAAACGCGGAAAACGCGGAACGGCACGTTCCCTAAGGATCTAAACAGGCCGAAATTCCAGAGGCGACTGACGCTGACATCGACGTCGAGGCCGCGTCTTTCTGCGAGACCGCCTCCGTCCTGCGGAACTCAGCAGGAATCGCGCAATGGTCGAATAAGCGGAAAAAATTGACGTATCATAATTTTTATTTATTTCTCCTCTGTTTACGTTTTTTCTATTCACATTAACATTAAATTAGGTTTTCATCATTCCTAACTTTGTAATGAGTAGATATACGAAGCTGGTTAAATTACCAAACTAGTAGTATAGTAGTGTAGTAGTATAGAAAAACAATTAAATATAGGGTTTAGGAAAAAAAATAGGTAAATGCCTATACTAGATGTCCATGAGCGGTTGCAAAATAGAACTCTATTATTCTTTTTTTTATATTTTATCCATCCATAGCTACTCCTATTGCGACATGTCTCAATGTTTTTGTTAGAGAGTCGTTTTTTTCCGGATTTTTACGGTCTGGGTGCTGCATTAATTGTTATTTTATTTTCTCTTTGTCTAGATTTTTATTTTCCGCAAGGTTTTGCATGTCTAGTTGATCTGTATTTGTTGTCGTTCTTCTTTTCACTTCGAATTCACTACTTATACGCAAATGCGCCCTTACCACCTTATTACCCGTTGTGTATCTATAGTACTGTTACATCTGTTATATTTAATGTAAATCCATTACAAGAACATATCACACAAAGGAGAATTTAAAGTTATACTTTAAATGAGTTTAGAGTTTACAAGATATCCAACTTCAGTTTGGCCATTTTATTAGCTCTTGAGGACAAAAAGTCGTCAGAACAACAAAACAAAAGAAGATATTATTACAGAGAAAAAGAATCCTAGCATTTACAGTACCATCACAATAAGATCTCTGTAAGGCTTCCGACAAAACAGGTAAACAATACTAAGATCAATGGCAGATTAAGAGAGGTATTAAAACTACTAAAAGAAAAAAAAAGCCCAGCAGAATTTCGAGGATGAATAAAGACATTAAAACTAACAAGAAAATCAAAATTAAAATGAAAAATGAATTAAACGAATATCAAATCTGGAATACATGAGGGAGATGGCCTAAGAGCACTCTTATTGAACTGATTAGTGAAAAATTTTTTATGAGAAACAAATAAAAATCCTGCAATTTTGATATTAGATGATGAAGACCACCTACAGCGTCAGACACATTGAAACAACGGCCTGCCATATGCAGGCAAGGCCAAGCCTTTAGTGGTAGCGAGGCAATTCAGATGACCTAAACTCGTAATTAATCGTTATTTTGTTAATAATATAATGTAAGTTTCGTTATTTTGTAACTGAATTCAAAATAAATATAATTTGCTAACAAATATTGCTGGATTTCAGTTTTTGAACTTGATGAGGCTGGTGCTTTGCAATTTCCAAAATTTTCCAAAGAAACTTCCACAGGTTGCTGTGATACTTTTCACAAAACTTCTGGATTCCTCCTGCGTCGGTTTTTGTTGAGTCGAGCTTGCTAACGTTTCGCCAATCATCCTGTTGGCCTCTTCAGAGTTTAACTGAAAACAACCAACCCATTTTTGGAGTGTCGTATGGATCGAACAATGTTTCATCAGGGTAAATTATGGATCTGTTGTCTAATATATGTCTTTTAATTTCTTGAAGGTAATTAAATCTCCATCTCAATTTCTAGCTTCTTTTTCAGTTTATCCAACTTCGCAATGAAAATTTGGCCTGAATTTTTAGAAGTTGCACTCAACAAAAACAAACAATACAGTATTTATAAATAGCAATTTCCATAGTCTATACAAAAAGTGATCAATCAACACTTAAAAAAAAAAACGCTTGAAATGGCATTTATACTCGTAACGTGCTTGTCTTGTCTTCCTTCGATTCCAACTTGAAATATTTATTGTCAAATGTGTGTTTTCATATATAAACACATATTATAAAGTAATAAATTGTAACAAATAATGCTTATCAGTTATTTTATTTACTTTATTCGGAATTCCAAAAAAAAAAATAAAGGGAGCGTGACGTCACAGAATAAAAATTGACACTAGCGCTTTCGCGCAGGTCTGATCGCGACAGACGTCAGAATATGAACTAAAAGACAGAAGATCCGACGCTGCGAAGGGATTCTCGCGTAGATTCTGTGTTCGATGAAGGGCTGCTTTTTTCTTATCTAAAAAGGTAATCTCTGACCTCGCGCCACTGCAAAAAAGGTGAGAACGGTGCAACGTAGAAAGGAGAAAAACGATGGTCTATTAAAATTTTCATAGATCGACGGAAAGAATAAAATTATGGACCTCGACGAAGGCGCGGCGGACTACGGCCATCCTCGTGACGTCGCGAGCTACGACTGGCAAAATGGCGACTACGACGATCGCTACGACGCGATTGACAGTCCGAATTTGACCGGGAAAGAGTCGGATTCGCCTAGAGATGAGGTATGGTCTGTTCATAGATATAGATATATTTGAAAGGTATTAACCAAGGGTGGTCATTAACATCCAATCCAACAAGATTATCACCTAAAGTTTCGGAATTTAAATTCCGTTAAAATTGTTGTCCGTAAGAGAAAATAATTTTATACTTACCTGTGTTTAATATTCTTTGGTTTGGTATACTACTTAGTTTAAGTTTATTAGTAATCATTCTTATTTCGTGTGTAATACAGCGTGTGTTGAATCGTGTGCAAATTATGCAAGATACGTGCGAGTCTAGTGTGTCTCAGGAGATGCTCCAGCCCAAATGTAGAAAACACTATTCTAGTGAGACTAAGGAAGTTATAAGAAATGTTTATTTGACTCTCATTGAACGAGGTGCCAGCAAGCAAGCATATTTAGAAGAAACGGCCACATTGACGAAAATTCCAACATCAACTGTATAGGAAATTGTGAATAATCCCATTTCAGCGAGGAAAAAAAGAAGCGATGCTGACATTTTCTCGAGTGTAGATGAAAGTGATCAAGATATGATACGGCGTAAAATTTACTAGTTATACGAGGAACAAAGCGTGCCTACATTAGATATCTTAATTAGGAGGCTTGAAAAATATAAAACCGGTGTTAAATGTATGTACTTATTTAAGTGTATTCAACACATGGGTTTAAAAAAAAATAAATAAAAAATTGACAAAAGGCAAGTTTTAATGGAATCTTTTAGAATTCGGAAATGGCGACTGCAATATCTAGAAAAAATTAGGATTTACAGAGAACAACAAAGGCCAATTATTTACTTGGATAAAACCTGGTTCGACACTTATGATACCCTGGAAAAGGGTTGGGTTGACTCAACTGATGAGTGTAAAACAAACGCGCCATCAAAAAGAGGTAAAAGAATAACTATTTTGTATGCTGGCTCTAAAGATGGTTGGATTCCGAATGGACTTTGTCTGTCTGCGAAAAATATTAAAAATTCTTCTTTGGATTACCATGAAGACACCATCGCTGATTTATTTGAAAGTTGGTTTAAAAACAAACCACTCCAAACATTCCTCCCAATAGCTTAATTGTAATGGACAATGCAATTTATTGCAGTAGACAGTTGACTAAAACCCCTTCCTCATGTGACACAAAAGCAACAATCCAAAACTACATGTATAATAACGACATTTATTTTCACGAAGATTGTACCAAAAAGCAATTAAATGAGGTTCTACAAAGCTTGAACCTACAAAAGGAATACGTCTATGATAATTTTTAAAAAAATCTAGGGCATACAGTTTTAAGGCTTCTACCTTACCACTGTATATTTAATCCCATTGTTCAATGTTGGCACCAACTGAAATCTGCCATTCGTCGTAATAATGTTTTTCCCCGTGTTATCTCCAATATCCTCAAACTTTTAAAAACCGAAGTTTTTAACATCCCTCCACAAAGTTGGGTAAATTCTGTTAAACATATAGAAAACGCAGAACAATCGTATATCCATATTGCAAATAATATAGAACAAATAATACTTAGAACAGGCGATAATAGCGATAGTGATACTGATATATTATGTGAATAATTTTAAGTAATTTAAGTAGGTAATAAAAATAATTTTAATTTTGTAAATAATTAGAACTTTTTGTTTTGCAGATCGAAGGGTACGGCGAGAAGGGATCTCGAGTTAGAACTTTTCGGCAGGCGCCGCCCCAAGGGTAAGTAGGCTCCCCGCCTATTTGGTTTTCCACCACTTCTATAGTCCAAGTCACACAGATAACTGATATATTATTTTTTATAAAAGGTCTTACAAAAACCTACAACATTTATTATGTATATCATGTACCTATTTTTAATACTTTGCGATTTAATTTGTGCCCTTATTTCTGTCTAACCCTATTGCTATAAAATTAGTCGTCATTCACACATACATTGTCAAATTTTTACTTCACAAGTGAGTAATTAAATTGATAAAATTTACGTTTACGTTTACGTAGTCAAAACTTGATCATCATCTCTGATTATCAGAATCTGATTGACCTGGATTTTTCAAAGAAACTTCCACAGGCTACTGTAATACTATGCAGTGACTAACAGCTTAAACGATGCAAAAAAAAAACTAATATCAGTTTGAAATTTACCAAGACTTTTATTTATTCCTGCAATTGTTCCTTGTTTAGTTCGACATGTTAAAACACGTTTTCGTTCAGTAAAACGATTTTTTTTTAAATTGGGTAGTCGGACTACAATTTCTGAGAGAAATTACAGAAAAAGAGACATATGGTAAATAAATGTCCGTCAACTGTTCAGCATATCATTGGGCGTCACTGTAACGAAAATAGGGTCGAGAATAAGTCAAATAAGATCTCCAATAAATGTGAGAACAGATGTATTGTAAAAGAGGTATCGAATTATCCAAAAAAGTGCTCCAAAAATGTGTGTCGAGGTGGACAGACAGTTTGAAAACCTGTAAGCTTTTCCTCAGCCGAAGAAATAGACGCGCGAGATTGGCATTCGCCAGGGAACATATCGATAAAGATTTCAAGTTCAACATCAGTATGGAGAAAGCCTAAGGAACAATTAAAATGGAAAAATTTTAAAGCTACGGTAAAGCATTGTAAAATGCATTTCATTGAACGAAATATAAACCAATATGTGTAATTGGATATATTAAGGCAGCATCTGGTTGCTAGTGCCCAAAATTAAATATGGGTGACAATTATCGGTTCTACCATGACAACGACCCCAGCCCAGTCATCAAACTTAAATGTAATTGAAAATTTGTGGTTGATATTAAAAAACAAAGTAAATAGTGCCCAATATAACAAGAATGGATTAAAAATAAAAATTACTAAAGTATAGAACACCCGGAGTATAGAGGAAAATTCGATGAATCAATACCCAGAAGACTACTTATACTGCATACTACTCACATTGATGAAAAGTAAAGACCAACGTCGAGGGTATCGTTGATTATAGATTTCTCTTGATTCCTCAGATTTTTCATTGGTAAAAGAATTGATTACACCCAAGAATTTTATTTTTATCCAATAAAATTTGATATCGGGGTTCGTAATTGTGTTCGGCAACTGCTGAGGAGTTTATTTGTTATAGTCTTAAAGCTGTTTTACTCATATGTATTGAATGCCGTAAACACCTGGTATGTCAAATGGAATTTTTTCTATGGCGGATCGACAGATTTTTGGACCAGGAAGGACACCAGTGGCAAGTGTGGGGTTGCTTTTGGACTCATTGTCTTGGGAAAGGTTGTGGTGAAGCGTATCTTGATATGGTACGCTTAAGATCTTTAATTTCTTTGGTAAACTGTAGCGTTTTGTTCTATTTGTCTTTATGTTGTGTTATTTCTAGAGTTTCCAAAGCTTCCTTTGCTGCGTGTTTGATGTTTTTTTAATTTTTCCAAGGTAATATTAATACGGATAATTAAACGGATTTGGTAAAAGTTCTTCCGCCTGGGGGATCACAGGGGGAACTGACTAGTTCCCCCTAGCTAACTTGAAATCACCCCGCTCTCGAACTGCTTCAGTAATGTCGTGAGACACTCTGTATATTAGACGCTTAAACGTTATGAATATCCGTTACCTTAAGTTGCTAAAAATGTTGGTATGGCGTATACCGTGCGACTTCCGCAAAAAACGGAAGTGTCCTTCGATACGTCTTCATCAACCGGAAGTAGACCCCATCCGTCCCGACTTCGTGACGCTCAAGATCCGTTTCGTACGGGTTGGGGGGTGATTAATTTATTAAGACCCGAGAGTCTTGCGTGTCAAACGTCCGGATTCGGTCCTTTGGCGGAAACTTAAACTTTCCCCCCCTTCGTAACACCGTAATTTCGTATTCTATATGCTACGCCATTGTGCATAATTTACGTGTTAATTGTTTTCCGCCGTTGACGCGCGTCTCTATAGTCCGAGTCACACTGAGAATACAGTGCGGTTTAGCATGGACATAAATTATGTTGTTCTACTGAATAGTTATATATTTGTTTTATTGTTACCTCCTTTAAGAGGTCCAAGATCGTCTGTAATATTTTATTGAAGTCCGTTATAGTTGTCGATGATTATTTAGCCATTTTTTATAAGCTTCTTGATTCATGATTGTAAATCTAATACTTTTTAAAAAATGTCGGTTTTTATTGAGTCCAACTTGCTGACGTTTCGCCAATCATCCTGTTGGCTCCTTCAGGGCTTGCCTGAAACCATGTCGCATCTGACTCTGTACCTACTTATATATAGTTTGAGGGAGGCGGAGCTAAATTAGGAGCATAAACACCGTCTCGGGTGACTGATTTCCATATGGGATTTTTCGTTGGTAGAACAATTCGCGATTTAATTTAACTTGTCTAATGTTTGCCCTTATTTCTGTCTAAGACTATTTCTATAATATTAGTTGATCATGACAAAATGACATTGTCAAATTTTTACCCGTCAAGTGAGTACATAAATTCATAAAATTTATTGTGATGTTTGTAAGTTAAGAAAATTAACTATGGATGGAGGCGAAAAAAAAACCTTGGTGAAACCATATTGACAAAAGGTCGCGGATATCGTTGCCTATAGATTTTTATTGATTCTCGGATTTTGCCTTGGTAAAAGAATTGATTGCATGCAATAATTTTAGTTTTATCGATTAAAATTTTAAGGTGTTTCGTTCTATTGTCAGCACCATTGGTTCTCCAACATATTTTGAAGCAAAATATCTAGCTTTTTTATTAAAACCCTTTACAGGGAAAACTGATAGTTTTACTTAGTTTCCACTATAACTAGTCATCGCGAATATATTTTTGGAAGCCTTTCATTTGAGATGTCAGGAGTTAACAGAATTCCATGCATACGCGGCAAAGAATACTTTGGAGAAACCAGACGAAAAATGTCAACTGGGCTCAAAGAACATGAAAGAGCCTTAAGACATAAAATTTTATTCGATAAATTATTACTTCTACCGATGAATCTATAAGCAAAATAACAATCTTAACCGGGACTCAGGTATTTACCTGTCACCAATATGGAAATCAGTCATCCGAGACGGTGTTTATACCACCTATTTAGCTCCGCCCCTTTGAAATAGTATATAAGCAGGTACAGAGTAAAATGCGAGCCAGTTTCAGTCAAGCTCTGAACGAACGTTACTCAACAAAAATTGAACTGAGGTGGCTTTTACTTGATGAAAATCCATTTATCAAAATAAATAAGAACTAAAAGTTCAGGTTTCCACGAAATTATATATTTTGACGTGACAATTGACAATATAATTTCGTGAACATCTGAACTTTTAGTTCTTATTTATTTCGACTCAACAAAAACCGAGGAATCCAGATGTTTTGTAAAAAGTATTACAGTAGCTTGTGGAAGTTTCTTTTGAAAAAAATAACTGAAAATCTGAAAAAAGTCGATTTGTGGCTAAACGATAACACTTATCGACTTAAAATAAGAGTTACAATTTTTGAGGATGTGCGTTAAATATAAAATTTAAAAAAATGAAATTTGGCAAGCTTTAAGATATAAAATAGTGCCCAAAGTTTAACTACTAGTATGGACTTCTACATCTCTGCCAAATCTGAAGTTAATAGCTGCAAATTTACGATCTTTTATAATACACTATAGCACAAAATATCCCGAACACCCTGTACAATATGTGCACACGTTAAATAAAGAATGTATAGCTGTCTAACCGACAACCGATTATAACAAATTATCATTAAAAAATTAACCCTTTTTTCAGTTTTTTGCAAATTACTGACGTACCCGGTACATTTTCAAAAAATATTACTATTAATGATTTTTTTTATGTTGGTAACCATTTTTTTAAAAAAAATTCTTGCACCCTTGCAAACGTGATTTTCATATTTTCAAAAATGTTTCCCGACCTCCCAGAACGCCCCCACCTACCGTCTATACGGGCGCCAAATTTGAAGTTGCGATTTATAGCGATTTGCGAAAAGCAGAGGAAAATCGCGAAAAAAGGACGGACGCCACTGTACGATCGCAGCCATTTCTTACGGGCTTATGAGACTCGTGTTGGAAAGGTTCGCTAATTCTCAGATACTTAAAGGCTTCTCCTGTCTTCCAGCCATGATTACGGCGTTCAGTATCGAAACCCCAAGGTCCGCTTACCTAGGCCGAATTCACCTCATCGCAAACTACTCCATAGTAGTACTATAGCACGCCACGTGTCGGACTTGTACCCTCCAAGGGCCCAACTGTATCCTCCGCAACCATGTGCCCAAGATCAATACCAGACCGAACCATTCGACAGCCAACACCCACCCAGGGTTTTCCTCGGAAGAGATGGACGCCTCTACAAAGCGGAACCTGGATACCAGAAGACGATCGCGGGGAAGAGGTATCCCGTGACGGTGAAGACCTCCAGGTGAGCGAACCCTGCCGGGATAGCATACAGGATATATCTCATTTTCTGCAAAAAATGATCCGTATGTTTTTACTATATTACTAGCATTTTATAATTTTATAATCTGTCTCAATCTTCGTTGCGTTGACTTTTGTCCGCAATTATGGAAGTTACCTCCCGTCTGGAGTAAAACCCGGGTCCGGTAGATATTACAGGATAGAACATTAGGGAAGTACTTCCAAATGTTTTGGTAATAATATAAATGTTTTTGTTTGAACTGAGGTGGCTTTTACTTGATGAAAATCTGTTTAACAAAGTAAATAAGAACAAAAAGTTCAGATTTTCACGAAATTATATATATTCACATGACATTTGTTTCGTGTCTTTATCAAATGTAATATTTACAAACTACCTGCTACTATATATACCAAAAAATGACAATAAAACCTTAATTAATGTTGTGAGAACTTAAGTTCAATAAAGGAGAGTGGTGTATGAAGAAGTCTGTATATAAAAGAGTGAAATGCAGCCATTTTTTATGTATAAAGGTGATTTGAGCTGCGCACGGACACAGTCATACATAACAGCTCAAATCAAAAAGAACTTAATAACATTAAACAAATTGCACTGAACAACGGCTGCAATCCGTGCATTATAGATAAAATTATAAATAAAAAACAAATCCAGACCACAGTAAACTCTATTTATCCGAAACCTAATACAGAACACGAACAATTCAAAACAATTATATACATAGCAGAACCCAGTAAAAAACTTTCAAAACATTTGTCAAAATTTGGTTTAAAAATAACTTTCAGAACTAAGAACACAATAGGAAAATTTCAACAGGTCCATACTTTGCTTAGAATTTAATTATTTGGGGTTTTGTTGATATATACTAAACAATATTTAGTTGTATATGTATGTATTTATGTTTAAATCTAAAATGTTTAACAGAACTTGCCCAACTTTGTAGAGGGATCTTAAAAACTTCGGTTTCAATAAGTTGGAGGACATTGGAGTTAACACGGGGAAATACATTGTCACGACGAATGGCAGATTTCAGTTGGTGCCAAATATGTTCAATGGGATTAAATATACAGTGGTAACGTGAAAGCCTTAAGACTGTATGCCCTACATTTTTTGCATAATTATCACAGACGTATTCCTTTTGTAGGTTCAAGCTTTGTAGAAGCTCATTTAATTGCTTTTTGGTATAATCTTCGTGAAAATAAATGTCGTTATTATACATGTAGTTTTGGATTGTTGCTTTTGTGTCACACGAGGAAGGGGTTATAGCCAACTGTCTGTGATAACTTGCATTGTCCACTAAAATAACGCTATTAGGAGGAATGTTTGGAACTAGTTTGTTTTTAAACCAACTTTCAAATAAATCAGCGATGGCGTCTTCATGGTAATCCAAAGAAGAATCTTTAATATTTTTCTCAGACAGAGAAGTCCATTTGGATTCCAACCATCTTCAGAGCCAGCATGCAAAATAGTTATTCTTTTACCTCTTTTTGATGGCGCGTTTGTTTTATACTTATCAGTTGAGTCAACCCAACCCTTTTCCGGGGAATCATAAGAGTCGAACCAGGTTTCATTCAAGTAAATAATTGGCCTTTGTTGTTCTCTGTTATTCCTAATTTTTTCTAGATATTCCAGTCGCCATTTCCGAATTCTAAAAGATTTCATTAAAACTTGCCTTTTGTCATTTTTTTTTAATCTAAAACCCATGTGTTGAATACACTTCCATAAGGTAGTTCTGCCACATTTAACCCCGGTTTCATCTTTTTCAAGCCTCCTAGTTAAGATATCTAATGTAGGCACGCTGTGTTCCTCGTATAACTGGTACATTTTACGCCGTATTATATCTTGATCACTTTCATCTACATTCGAGAGACTGTCAGCATCGCTTCTTTTTTTCCTCGTTGAAATGGGATTATCCACAATTTTCCATACAGTTGATGTTGGAATTTTCGTCACTGTGGCCGTTTCTTCTAATGATGCTTGCTTGCTGGCATCACGTTCAATGAGAGTCAAATAAACGTTGTTTATAACTTCCTTAGTCTCAATAGAATAGTGTTTTCTACATTTGGGCGAGAGCATCTCCTGAGATACACTAGACTGGCATGTATTTTGCATAATTCGCACACGATTCAACACACGCTGTATTACACAGGAAATAAGAATAATTATTAATAAACTTAAACTAAGTAGTATACCAAACCAAAGAATATTAAACAAAGGTAGGTATAAAATTATTTTCTATTACGGACCACAATTTTACCTGAATTTAAATTCCGAAAGTTTAGGTAATAATCTTGTTGCATTGTATGTTAATGACCACCCTTGGATAATCCCATTCAAAAGCAATTGGTAACTTTCTTATATCTATGAACAGACTATACCTCTCCTTTTTTGAATTTAAATTCTCACAACAACATTAGTTAAGGTTTTATTGTCATTTTTCGGTATATATAGTAACAGGTAGTTTGTAAATATTACATTTGATAAAGACACGGTGTTGTCGAAACAATTGCCATGTAAAGACATATAATTTCGTGAACTTGATGTATCTTGGTGACCAAACCTTAGAACGTGGTTTAGCAAATCATCAGCAGAACTTTTCCGAATCACCATCAACAAGGTAAAAATAGTCATGCTGATCACCAACATCCAACATGAATATGCTATGAATACTCCATCATAATACCCTTCACAATCTATCAAACTAAATTGACAATGACAAAACGCGATGGCCATTCTGCAATGCTAACTTGTCCATTCTTCTCTTCAGGTTATATCTTGAAACAAATTCACATTCAAAGAAAAATACTTCTTTCAATAGACTTGGCTGAAATGGAACATTACTTTTTGCAGCCACTCTACCAATCTTGATTAGGTCAGCAAGTCCACAGTGATAGGATGCGTTGTCCATTATTATTTAAAGTAAAAGCGAAATTACATACATAATTATTACATATAACTACAAGTTTTTTCTCTGTTCATAAGGAAGAAATATAAATCAGTGTTCATAATGGTAGTCCCCCGATTGACAAGACCGGCATACTCCAGAATGTCATTTTAAGGCAAACATGTAAATGTCTAAATATCCAAGCCTCCTCCAAAGATCGTCATCATCATTCTGGTTTTTCATGCATTTGCTCAAAAATGTCAGTCGTTTATGATGGTTGTTCCGTTAGATATTTCCGGCTTAAAATGCCACATCTGACACAAACCCTTCTCAATAATTCAAGAAAATTTCCCGGTTTTCAAGTCACGTAATCTTTTAGCAGAGATCCCGATCGATCGCGGATCGCTTTTACAGTGGAGGAATATAGTCAAAGGGATGCCGCTCACTTAATGCCAGAGGACTTAGCCGTAAACGCACACAGAGACCGTCATTAGGCCTCTACTTTAATTTAATGCCCCTGTGGTGGTTTCTGCGAGACTGCACGAGATCACAGAACAACTGCTACACAGATGCGACAATGTGCGCATGTTTTTGATGATGCTGTATAATACATTTTTAGATTTCAAACACATTTTTCAGATCCTATGCGATGGTAAAAAATACTGAAAATTGAGCGAATAATCAGAATTTTTTAAAATATTGATAGGATCCGATTTAAAAAAATTAAGTTGTGACTGTCCTGGCACACCGGAACACCTTATATACATAAAAATACTATAACTATAATACAGGATTTCATTTTTAACGCAGTGAGATTATTTCTCAATAGAATAAAATGGTATTTTACACCAAGTCCTGATTTAGTGAAAGTCTTCTTCTTCTTTTTATTCCTACGTTAAGTCCAATGACTTTACTGGGTAATATTTAATGTTATTTGTAATTCTGATGACCACCTATCCTGCCATCTTTTTTGTGGTCTTCCTCTTGATCTTTTCCCCTCGGGTTTTCCATCTCTTGTGATCTTTGCTAATCTATGCTCTTTCATTCTCGTTACTTGTTGATTCCAATTTCTTCTTCTCTCTCGTCATCGTCTTAGTATATCTTGAATATTACATTGTTGCCGGATATCTTCGTTTCTTACATGGTTTGGTCTAGTCTTTCCTATTATGCATCTTAACGTTTTCATTTCAGTTGTTCTTAGCGCTTGTTTTTGTTTTCTTTGTGTCGGCTCTGGTTATTGGTCTTATACGTGTTTTATAGAGATTCTTGTTTTCGTTTCTATTCCTAAATATTTATTTCTAAACACTATATCCCTTAATGCACCTGCTGTGGCTGCTGCTTTCCTTACTTGGTATATCGTCTCTTGGTAAATATCTCGGTGGCTTGTTATCTGCGCTCGTATAAAAATGTTTATATGTCGGTAACGGTAAGTACTTTAGTGAGCAATTCTCCTTCCTTGTTTACGGATTACTGCTTGTAGCCTTGGTTTATGCGTCATTTTATTTATTATTTCTTGACACATTCCTATACAAACATTGTATATGTCGATTTTGAAAATAAAAATTATTATGTATTCTCTAAAACTGTTTTGACACGTATAAGGACAGTTTTTTCAATTTTATTTTAATTATTAAAAATTTAGAGATATTCTTGGGTCTGCAAACGTAATTTTTTTTATTTCAGGAACGTTAAAATTAAGTATAGGCTATTATACACAAATAGTACAGGGTGCGGAAAAAGGGTAGGCCGGATTTCAAATAGTGGTTGTTCGGTTTGTAAAACCGGCAACACTGTGTACGCACTCGCGTTAGGCAGTCAAAAGTACGCAATTTTCAGTTATCGACATGGCTTGGAGCGGAGTGCAGCGTGCTTTCGTTGTCGAGGAGTTTATTAGAAATGGGGAATCTGTAATAGCGACGCAGCGCGCCTTTCGTAATCAGTTTGATGTTGGTCGGCATGGCGCGGTTCCGAATGGAAGAACAATTCGTCGGTGGGTTTTACACTTCAGGGAAACAGGTTCTGCGCTTAATCGAGAATCTACTGGCCGACCAAAGACAGTAAGAACACCGGAAAATGTGAATGCAGTAAGAGTTTCCGTACAACAGTCTCCAAGGCGTTCAGCTCGTAAGCATGCAGCTGCTTTGGGAATTCCCGATAGAAGTATTCAAAGAATTTTACACAACTCACTCCAAATGCTGTACAAAATGATGGTAGTGCAGGAATTAAGCGCAAGAGATTTTGGTGTGCAATCTCGGAGCTCGGCGTGTGGGGTCCTTACTTTTTCGAAGAAGATTGAATAACGGTAACAGTCAACGGAGATCGATATTTTGATATGCTTAACAATTTCCTGCGTCTAAAAGTGAACGAGTTGGACAACGATCAAAGAGAACATCTTTGGTTCCAGCAGGATGGTGCTACATCGCACACAACGCGTCGTTCACTAAATCTTCAAGAAATGTTCCTAAACAAAGTGATGTCTTTACGGGGTGATCCTGGCTGGCCGCCACGTTCGCCTGATTTGTCGCCTTGCGACTTTTTTCTTTGGGGTTACCTGAAAGCGAGGGTTCTCACACATCGTCCGTGGAAGAATTAAAGACTGCGATAAGGGAAGAAATCGTCTCAATTTCCCAAGAAATGATCCATTGGGTAATGATGCGCTTCCGCGAGAACCTACAAGAGTGCATCGACAATAATGGCCGTCATTAAAACGACATCATTTTTAAAAAATAACATTCCTAAATGGCATAAAATGTACATTTCAAAAATAATTAACAAAAAATGTTTGCTTTATGTAGTTTGGTTTTTATTAACATCCCAAATAGTACCTATCATTTTGTCGCACCCTGTATATAAGGCGTTCCACTTAATATAACACGTTGACATCCACTTCCGGTGTATCCGCCATCTTGAAAATATCAAAAATTTTCAAATTTTTTGCCACGTAGTAGTTTTCCCGCGACAGACCGATTAAATTCCCGGTGGGACAGCCCGTATAGTGACGAATCGACCCGTGGGGTGCGTGCGTGTGACGTCGTCACGGATAATAGAATTTGGCGAGTTTGTTGGCGCTCAAAATGGTCCCAAAACTAAACGAAATAGCTTCGAAAGTTTGTTGTAAAGATAAGGGGAGCGAAAAAAAATACCGGTAAACTCTTATCTCCCGTACGAAAGTTTTAATACTGAAAGATCGCAGTCGGTTACTTAAAGTAGTTGTTAAAAAGTTTACTTGCTAGTTGTTTAAACGCTGGCGGGGGAGGGCGCGGGGCGGGGGAACCCAGAGCTATTTACGTGGACGAGCTTTCGCGGAGTTTAGCGCTCGCAATTTGTAGCGACAATAGAAAAGTTTCTCGCAGATCCGAAATGTCCGCATCAAGTCGATTGATACGAGGAGAATGATTAACGTTTGTCCCGGGGCACTACTTTATCTCGGAAACTGAACTTGCGTGCATCGAAATCTTTATTATGTTTTGTTCCTAGAAACTATGAGTTTAAATTTGTCAAGAGTGCTGATCTTTTATATGCGTAGCTAAAGTTTGTTCATAGATATAAGAAAGTGGCCAACTGATACGATAGTAAGGGGTTTTAGTCAACTGTCTACCGTGATAACTTGCATTGTTCATTACAATGACGCTATTAGGAGAAATGTTTGGAACTAGTTTGTTTTTAAACCAACTTTCAAATAAATTAGCGGTAATCCAAAGAAGAATTTTTAATATTTTTCGCAGACAGACAAAGTCCATTCGGAATCCAATCATCTTTAGAGCCAGCATGCAAAATAGTTATTCTTTTACCTCTTTTTGATGGCGCGTTTGTTTTACACTCATCATAAGTGTCGAACCAGGTTTCATCCAAGTAAATAATTGGTCTTTGTTGTTCTCCGTAAATCCTAATTTTTTCTAGATATTCCAGTCGCCATTTCCGAATTCTAAAAGATTCCCTTAAAACTAGCCTTTTGTCAATTTTTTTTAAATCTAAAACCTATGTGTTGAATACACTTCCATAAGGTAGTTCTGCCACATTTAACACCGGTTTCATCTTTTCCAAGCCTCCTAATTAAGATATCTAATGTAGGCACGCTTTGTTCCTCGTATAACTGATAAATTTTACGCCGTATTATATCTTGATCACTTTCATCTACACTCGAGAAAATGTCAGCATCGCTTCTTTTTTTCCTCGCTGAAATGGAATTATTCACAATTTTCCATACAGTCGATGTTGGAATTTTCGTCAAAGTGGCCGTTTCTTCTAAAGATGCTTGCTTGCTGGCACCACGTTCAATGAGAGTCAAATAAACATTGTTTATAACGTCCTTAGTCTCAATAGAATAATGTTTTCTACATGTGGGCAGGAGCATCTCCTGAGATACACTAGACTCGCACATATTTTGCATAATTCGCTCACGATTCAACACACCCTGTATTACACACCAAATAAGAATAAACTTAATCCAAGTAGTATACCAATATAAAGAATATTAAGCACAGGGTTAATATTATGCTAAATTACAGCATACGGAGCGGCGTCTTTAATATAATTCTGTAAGTAGTTTGACGTTTTGGTTCTTTCAGCCCTATAGACACGATAGATACGATACCCGAATTTGCACAGTTTGTTTTTATGAACTTATTGGTTTAACCTCCATTGAAAATGTAAATAAACTCGAATTCACGAAACGTGACTCTAAAAGTGTAAATATAACTTTCAGGTACTAGATATCGCACTGGAAACAGGTATTGGAAAATGTAACCAAGAAAATTAATAACTATTATAAAACAAGTCAATAAACAATCAGCCCTAAATGTAACAGAATTAACATTATCAAACCCTAAAAAGTGTAGTTTATTGTCTCAAAATTTAAAAAATATTTTGCTACCAAAAATTGCATAGCGGCTACCCCAAAAAATTTTAACAGCAATTGTTAAATGCTAAAAATACGAGGTTAGCGCCAAAATTTCCCGGCCTGGCACAGATGCATATATATCTTAGTAGGCTGCAAAAAAAAAAATTGAAATCTTGCGTCAAATAGTTTTTTATTGACAGCAATTTAAACAAGACGTGTCGGAAAAAATGTGCAGCTCAAAATTCAATAAAAGTTTCAAACCAACTGTTAATTTTATTTGTCTGTCTCTTAACTAAAAACGTGATCGGATTCCAGGTACTCCACCAAAAGACCAATGACGTCACCGCTGAATAAGAAAACTTCGATGGTTTGCCTGCCGTCCACCTTCAGGGACGACCAATACCGCAGCTACTCGACAAAGGTAATTTACTCGTACAAAATAAGTTCAATGTAAGAGGAGGCGCGTACCGATAAGGAAAAAAATTCCCCAGGAAAAGTAAAGACCAAACTATTTTCTTTTATTTCTTTAGTGTAAACAGAAACAAAAGACAAGAAAAAGAAAAACGTATGTATCATATTTTTAGTATATCTTTTTTGTTGTAAACAAAAATTTAATAAGTTTGGGTTTAACAGTTCATTAGTTCATCATTTTCATCAGAAATAAAAGACAAGAAAAAGAAAAACGTATATCTTTTATGTTGTAAACGAAATTTTAGTAAGTTTGGTTTTAACAATATATCTCTTTCATGAGTTAATCATTTTTATCATATCTCAGAATATAGTTACGTTCTTGTCTATTCCTCGCCAAACCTCTCTATCTAAGGCACCCTCTTCCTGTGGATTTCGCTCATCACTAATCCTCTGAACGTTTCATTCCACGATCTATGTGGTCCGCCTCGTTTCCTTTTTCCGGGTGGTCTCCACTGAAATATTCTTTTAGGACCATCTCTCTTCAGGCATTCTTAATAAGTGTCCAAACTATCCAATCGTCTTTCTATTGGATCCAGCACCGTTACTTTTGCTTTCATTCGAGCTCTTACTTCCTCATTGGTTTTTCTTTCTAATCGTCATAGTCTTGCGGTTCTTCTGGTATAATCCATTTCTGTAGCTAAGATCCTTCTTTTTAGACCTGCATTTAAACTTCAGACTTTTGATTCATAGCTCAAAAATGATTCCGCCATTGTTTTCCCCGCTTGCTTTGTGTTTTTATTTGGGACGTTTTTATCCCACCAGAATGAATTAAGGCTTCCTACGATTTTCCTACTTTGTTGTATTCCGTGTTTTATTTTTGTTTCTCCTACTCCGTTTTTATCCACAAGTGCTCCCGGATATTTAAAAATTTGCACTTCATCATCATTAACCAGAACTTGAGACCGAGCATCACTGTTACTACCAAGTATTCCGTTTTCTCAAGACTCATCTCTAACCCCCATAAGCCATAAGCCGTTTCATCATGAATTCTAGGTCACACGCGTCCTGGGCAATCACAAGCTGATCGCCCGACAAAAAATAATGTGAATGGAGCACGACTATCATCTATCGGGATTCCCATTGCACTACAATATACTTTCATTACTACTTCGTGACATCAATAATTATCAATAATCACCTAAACGTGGACAATTTTTGCTTTTTACCGTCTCACTCCCGTCAGCCGAAGATATTTCACCAGATCGATGCCGGATACGACGTCGTGGATTCCCATCCCATTCATTCGCAAGAAGATGCGAATCCCGCCGTTGGTGAGGCCGAAAACCAATGCTGCGAGTACGCTGAAAATCCGATTTTGCGAAATGGTGACAACTCGATCAAACAATTTGCGAAGTATCTGAAACCGAAGGTAAGACCCATTTTTATTTACCTTCTTCTTCTTCTTCTTCTTCTTCAGCGGCACTTTTCAGTTGTCTTACATTCCAGTCGCCTACACTCATTCATTGTCAAATTTCTGCAGTTCTTATTTTGTCAGTTCTTCTGACTCGTAGACGTATCCGTGCTTATTTTGTTTCTTACCTTTGATGGCCATACTCTGCTTCAAATAAGGTAATATTTTGTACTATGCTTTGGAAGAATCTTTTTTTGTTTTCTTTAGTAAGAGTATTGTTCCATATCAGTCCATGAAATGCTCTTGTGGCTTCTTACTTTCGAAAAATGGATGAAATGATCAGCGTCAAAAAACATTTTTTTTGTCTGTCCATTCTCCGTTCTCTGTTCCAGGGTTTTTCGACCATAACTTCCGAACGGTTTCAAATTTTGCTCCTTTGTTACACTCCACGGGATGCATAAGACCTGTAAAAAGGGCTGCGTTCAAACTTGGGCGTCCATCTTTTTTTCTTTTTCAATTTTCGACTGTTTTTTGGATGTTGCTATGAAACACGATAAGTGTCCGAAAATTGAAGCTATCGTCTTCAAACTTGGCAGGCGAATAACGCTTGGTCCCCTAAGGGAATCTATTGAAATGGGGGGGGGGGGGGGGCTAGGGAAGCATTAAAAAAAAATAAAAAATCGCATTTTCAAGGACCTAACAAAAGATCATTTCTCGAAAACCGTTTATGCGACCAAAACAATTCTTGAAGGAAAAGACACATAAAATTTGGCTTGGTAAACTTTTATTCTTGGTAACTTTTCAAGAATGTACAGGGTGCGCCGTATATTTAAAGAAACTGAAAAATGGGTCCCCCTAATAGTGAAAATTTAACTATTGCACAGGGTGTTATTCCCTGCCATATAGGAAATGAGTTAGGTGTCCTAAATTTGCAGATATCGACTTCAAATTTCGGAGGGCAGTAAAAGTCCATGTTCACATTTCAACAATCAAGTTTTACCAAGTTTTTTTTTTAATGTTAATTTTTTTGGTTATTTTGAGTTGCAGAGAAACATGCGTTTCTCCATAACCATCGATCGTCAAAATTCTTTAACCAGCAGACGATTTTTCGACAAACAATCTGGTTCTCCTCGTGCTATTTTTGTCTCTATATACCTTGAACATGTACCATCCCGGTGGGTTGTCGATCCTAGATATTTGAAAGTTAATCAAAATAAAAAATCAAAATTCAAATCGAAATCTGCATCTTGGTGTCCAATACATAAAGATTCGGATTTATCCATATTTATTTTCAATCCCCACAGTTTGTACTCTTGCTTTTTACAAAACTTCCGGATTCCTCTTGCGTCGGATTTTGCTTTGTCGAAATTGCTGACGTTTCGCCAACCCTGTTGGCTTCTTCAGAGCTTGACTGAAACTGGTTTCTCTTATTTTCCAAAATTTAAACAACTGAGGGGTAGTTCCAGATTTTTGTAACATTGTTTCACAGAATGAGCAACGGCCTACAGAAGCGAGAACATTTTCGAATTTTTCATTTTCATTTATACTTTCTTCTTCTGCCTGAATCAAGTCTTCAGATGGTTTCCAATAACTGTTATCGAACTGGGAGGAATCTGATATGAATGGATAGGGATCGAAATCTAAAATAAGACTAGTATTGAAGTCAATCAATTGGAAATTGGCAACATGTTCCCTCTACCCCTCCACAAAACTTCCCCCCCTCTTCTGCAGATGCGCGAACATAGCCGAACATTCACGAAAATTCAAATTCTCTCGCCAAAAGTGGTTTAGAACCGACACCACGCTGAGTACTCTGTACCAAGTTTCTTTATAAGACTAGGAATATCGGTGCAATACAGATTTATTAACTATCCTACATTGACGTTACGTTTAGGTACCGGCCTCGATACGGGCCAGGCAAGATAGAAACGCAAAAATTTCAACGCCTGATGGCACGAACGGTCCGCCAGGCAATGATTCTATGGTCAATTTGGACCACGTTGATCGCGCGGAAGACAGTTCGCTCCACCACAGCGACGAAAACAAAGACGAAGGCAGAATAAACATTCAGGTTTATTTATTTTCATTTAATAAAATTAGCCGAGGCGTTTATATACCGGGTTTCGAAATAAGAATAGAAATTAAAAAAAAAATAATTTCATAACATGTACCTTGAAATATGTCAAGAACTAAGCTACAAATTTTCATACAAATAACAATAAATATTAATATAATAAATTTTAAAAAATCCACGGCATATTTTCACCCAGTAAATTTCATTCTAGGCAAATTTCAAAAAACGGTGGAGTAAACTTTTAATGTCGTTGCTATCTTATTGAACACATATCATTCATACAGGGTGTCCAAATAGTTATTATCTGTTTTAGAGAAAGAATATTTTGGGCTTTAAACCTACTTATTGCTACCACTATAATTTCACATAATTTCATCAATTTTGTTCGTAAAAATGGTGGGGCACTTAAGCTGTTTATTATTTTTTGTGGCTTTTAACCATCAAGTTGATTTATTTTTGACAAACTTTTTGACCAAATTTACCCAAATTTTGGCGAAAAGCTTGTAAAATAAAATTTATAATCATTAGAAGAATAAAACGCAAAATAACTTGGTCAATAGTATATACATATAGTATAGTACACAAATTAACTTTTTTTTCTTAAGTAAATTGAATTGAATAACAAAAATTGAGGTGGCAATTTTCGGGTCCAATTAAAAAAGAGAACTTCAAATCGACATATGTCCTACACGTGTTAATTTTTGAGATACAGGATGGTAAAGTTTTCTAAAATATATTTTTTTAATATCTGCAATACCACGGTAGACATTTTAATGAAAAAATTATTTGGTGTACCGCATTTTTTTTAAATCCACCAATGGCGGGTGTATTCGAATATTCCGCTAATTAATGCTATTTTTAAAACAATAGATATGACATCCCAAAACTGATTTCACAAATGTTGTGTGTGTTTTTCTATTAGTTTAGTCGCCATAACGAAAAAAATATGAAGAATACCAAATTACAAAATCTTTCTTGGCCTGTGAATTAATTAATATGAATTGAATATTCTCCATTTAGAAAACGCAGAAAGACGACTTAACAAGAAGCTTCAATTATGAAACGATTGCCCGGAAAATTGTTCCGCTGAAACGCAACCCTTCCAAGTCGATCTCGTACCTCCCGCAAAAGACCACTACGTCCCTGACCACCTCCCTGGACAGGAAACCATCGGTGAGGTCATTGAAGGTGTTGGATGACCACGGAGCGCTAGAGCTTCACCGGTGCAAGAGCTACATCGTCGACTTGATAGATCGCGCCCTAAGCAGGGAACTTGGGACGGTTCCCAGGGACACGAAGGTATGGTTTGGTTCATTTTAACTTTTTTTCTATTTAGAGACATCAAGGCAAACAAAACAACAAAATGTGACGTATAAAACAAAACATTATCAATTTTCTGACATACAAGCCTACATCATAATTTTCTAAGGGGAACATCCTGTATATTATGCGCGTTTAATAGAATATCTTATTTCGATTACAATGATGTAACACACTTTATCTTTTAGTCCATTCGTTTTTGACAAATCGGCGAAAATAGGAAATTTTTGTAAAATTTCAAAGAGTGCCCTGACTGACAACGTTGATGGTTGAATTATTGTAAATGTCATTATTTTGAAAATGGCTTTTTGCGAATTTAGCATCCGTGCATGGCGTGATAAGCTTCAAGTATACTTTCTGAATAATAAAAGTGCAATCGCAGATCGTCGTCAGTCTATTAGCATTTATCCAGAGCGCCGAGCTCCTTCGAAACATATTTCCATGGCTGGCAAAGAAATTTACAGAAAACGGTAACGTATTAAATGCTAAAAAGGTATCGCGGAATCAGAAGTATTACAATTACTAGAGCATATGAAGGGACAGGTATTTCTCGGCAATCAATCCACTCAGTTTTGAAATGATATAAAAATGTAAAGTGCAGAACAATGTCAAAGGAGGATGCGGTTTTGTCTGAATTTATTGAATATACATAATGAGAATAATATTTTTTTGAAAAACATTTTATGGAAGTTCGTTCACTACAAGAAAGGATTATAATAGACAAAATATACGATATTGGTTTCTATAAACAACTCATCAATGTTTATTTTCAATTTCCATTATGCAAGTTATAATGTCTTAGTACCAATATAATCAGGTTTGTTGATCGTTGGTTGATTGATTATATTGATCATTGTAAAGGAGTACATTCTCAATTTGTTTTTTCATTATTTTCTGCTTAAATGAACAAAAGCTTTTGTCGTTGGTGTTTATAAATAGACTCAAAGGATGTTTATTAAGTTTAATCAACCAAAAAAGTTTTAGATCGCGAAACCTCAAGGTTGTTATAAAAAATAACAGCAGCATCATTAAAAAATCAAAAAATGCAAGTTTTAATATAAAAACCAGCGGCAATGCGAAACTAAAAAACATTATTTTTTTTCGAAAAGGCTAAAAAAAATGTTTTATATGAAGAACTTTAAGTGGGATCCTTATTCAAAAAGTTATGAATAATCACCTATTTTTTTAATTTTCATAATAGAAGTCATAATGTCTTTGGTAAACTAACCAAAATTAATGCTAAATAAAAAAAATGACATGCAATAAAAAAATAATTTTTAGAAAAAAAAAATCATGAAGACTCAAAGTTGTTAAAAAACTAGTATCAGTATAATTAAAAATTTGAATAAACCAATTTAAAAAAAAAAACAAATTTCAAGGTAATGTAAGACCAAAAAAGGTTATTTATATTATTAATTACGTTTTTTTTTTCTTTTCGAAAATACTAGAAAAAAAGGTTTTGTAATAAAAACTATATTTTTTTAATTTTCACAATCTCGAAGCGAATTTACTAATTAAATATTAATTAATAAAATTAAACAGTAATTAAATAAATAAGAGGAAATTAAAAG
Source organism: Cylas formicarius (assembly GCF_029955315.1). Lineage (NCBI taxonomy): Eukaryota > Metazoa > Arthropoda > Insecta > Coleoptera > Brentidae > Cylas > Cylas formicarius. The sequence continues at coordinate 38,370,333 of NW_026844347.1, read as the reverse complement.
GCAACCAAAAAAAACATTAAAAAAAATCTATTTCGCGAAACCTCAGGGTAGGTAAAAAAAATAACAGCAGCATTATTAAAAATGCCAAAATTAAAATTTGTAATTAAAAAAAACACGTTTCAAAGTAAAGTGAAACCAAAAAACCTTATTTTTGTTTTTCATGTCTTTTTTCTTTTCGAAATGGCTAGAAAAGGTTTTGTGAAGAAAAATTTAATTGGGAACGTTTTCAGGTTTGTTGATCATTGTCAATCTGCAGCGGAGTACATTTTTAATTTGTATTTTTTGGTTTGATTTTATGCTTAAATAAACACAGGCTTTTGTCGTTATTGCTTCTGCAAGAAAGAGACTCGAAGGGAATATATTAATTTTAATTAGGCCTTAATTATCAAAAATTGTCCAAATTAATTCTAAATAAATAAGAAAAAATTGAAAGGAAACCAAAAAAAAATTAAAAAATAACATCATTATTAAAAATTGAAAAAATCAAACTTTTAATTTAAAAACAATTCGAGGTAATGCAGGTAATACAGGTTAATCTCATTATTTATTATGTTTTTGCTTTCGAAGAGGCTACAAAAAAAGGTATCAAAGAAAACTTCAAATGGGATAGTCTTTCAATTTTAAAAATAATTGATAATATGTTTGCCTCATAATTAATAAAGGGTTAGAACCAGTAAGAAACCCAAAATCGATAGTTCTGGATTTCACCCTGTATCTCAGAAAGTGTAGAAAATGGTTGCTTTTAGCTCGAACCCCATTTTTTCAGTTGGATAGGCGTATGAGTCCGAAGAAAGCGATAGATGCCATCGGACACCACAGCAGCGCCCCCTTGAAAAACGAACTTTGCTATGAAGTTACCGCCGCGCTGGCCGACTCGTTTGTTTCCTCGGCGACCGCCCCCAGAGGGGGCGAAGAGCAGGGAGACGAACCGGATCCGAAGAACAAAATTTGCCCCTGCACCAGTGAGTTCCACAATTTTTACCCAATTTTTAAAGTTTTAAAGACCAATTTAAAGTTAAAAGTGTGTTTATTTTTGCGAAAACTTGAAAAAAAAAATTGAAAGGGACGAGCGATCATTTAATAATTTATTTATTTATTAGGCAGAAGCATTAATTCAAAAAATTGTCTTTGACAACGTTTCAGTAACCGATCAAAAAACAAAAACTGCTGCGGCAATTAGATTTACCAAAGTAACTACGAACATTTTATTATTTATATCTTTTATTATTATAATACACAGAGACAGTTGTATTTATGTATAGTGCAGGTAACTGGGAAACTATAGCAGACACCAAAAAGTTGCAGTTCTGTCACTCTACGCAAAGCCATATTTCAAAAGTTCTAATTTTTTGAAACGGTCCTAGCAGCGTAAATGTCAACCGTAGTAGAAAATGATAAATAGAAAATTTTTTGAAATTTCATTCTTAAAAAAATGACCAAAAGTATTTTTCCTATCACTTGTTATTTTCGAAATATAAAATAATTTATTATTTTTTCAATGGCAGATTGATTACTTTTTCAAAAAAACTTCCACAGGCTGTTTACAATTTACAAAAAGTTCGTGTACAAATGTACAAAATGTACAGCATGTACAAAAAAATTGTATACTATGAGATGAAGTCTCCAATAAATAGGTATAAAGACGTAATATATAACATATAAAGGCAAACAGTTATAAAAATGGACAAAAATCAAATCAATCAGTAAAACAGCGGAAGCTATCAAGATTCCGACAATATCTTCTATCACTTGTTACTTTCGAAAAATTTTCAAAAGTATCTACGCTAGTATAAAAATTTTATATACCTATGGGATCGCCATTGGTACAGACATGATGGGCGTGAAAAAGAAATTTTTTTTGGCTGTTTGTCCGTTCTCCGTTCTCGTCTTTTGGTTTTTTCCTAAATACTTTAGAACCGTTGGAGCTACAAAATTGAAACTGTCTCTATCCGAGGCCGGCATCCATCTTTTTTTCGCGATTTTCGACTGTTTTTGGAAATTGCCATGAACACGATAAGTGTCCGAAATGCAGTTTTGTCCTGTGACGGAACCTATTGAAAATGGGGGGGCTGGGTGGTCGGAAAGTATTTTAAAAAAATTAAAAATCGCGTGTGCGATTGTCTACAAAAAAGGCCGTTTTTCAAAAACCGTTTACAAGACCGCAAAAATTCTTGAACCAGAAGACGCAGCGAGTATGGCTGCATAATCTTTTATTCTTGACAATTTTTCAAAAATATACAGGGTGAACAGCAAATTCAAAAAAACTGACAAATGGGTCCCCCTATTATTGGAAATCGGGAGTAATTTCAAATCTGTGTTTTAGATGTTAGTTTCTTTTACATGACGATATAGCCCATATAGATAGCTAGAACTTTTGTATTTAAGGTTTGTAAGTATTGTACGGGGTGTTCGCGATATTCCGTGCAATATTAAAACATATAAAAGTGGCTCAAATTTGCAGTTACCGACTTCAGACTTGGGAGAGAAGTAGAAGTCTAGACCCGCATTTAGACTCTTTAAATTGATGGCAATAAAATAACGCGAAGTATTTTATTTTTAATTTTTGATTTTTTTTTTGGTTATTTTGGTATCGAGAAAAACACGTTTTCCTCCAAAACCATTTATCCGATCGGAATTGTTTCGACAACACCGTGTCTTTACAAATGTCATGTCATAATATACAAGTTCGTGAAAATCTGAACTTTCAGTTCTTATTTATTTTGATAAATGGATTTTCATCAAGTAAAAGCCACCTCAGTTCAATTCAAGTGATAGAGTTATTTGGAAAAATAAAGCTGTTTGCTACAATTTTTTGCTAAAATTATTTTAAATTGTTCGTATTCTGTATTAGATTTCGGATAACACAGACTTCTTAATACGCCACTCTCAATAGAAAATTACAACAAAGAACTTAATATCATTAAGCAAATTGCACTGAACAACGGTTACAATCCACACAATAGTAAGCTCTATTTATCCGATACCTAATACAGAGTATGAACAATTTAAAACAAAGGAGAACCTAGTGAAAAAGTTTGCCTTTGTAAAAAAAAAACTTCAAGCAAAAACATTTTAGGGCATATTGGGCAGGTCATGTTTTACGCGTTAACTAATTTGATTTAGGTGAAAGTTCCCGCGAAAAGTATTTTAAGCAGCTGAGGCATCTGCGCTGGGGTCACATCAAGCACATACAGCACGAGGTCAGAAGATTGGCCGATCTCGAAGAATTCCTGGACAAGATCGACGAGTCGGAATTTTAGATAAACTTTTTTTTTCAAAAAAATTATGCTTTTTCTTTGACTACGTGGCAATACGTAAAACAATTCCGACACAACAATTATCAAAACACGAAAAATGAGGAGGCATCCAAAAATATTTGTGACCTGTATCTGATTTTTTTTAATAAGTAAACAAAAAAATTTTGTGATTTTTTTTAAGTTAAAAAAATGATTTCTGACTAAGAGAATATGGTAACTGCCTTGACGATCTCCATTTTGGTTAGGTAAAGTAAGTATGATGCTAAACTTGCGTGCCCATTGTGAACATTTGATTTTTTTTTTTAACTACTGATCAGATAAAAAAGAATGCTGTCTGTTTGAAAGACATTAATATGCTTTGATAGGAGTTTAAATTGATTAAAATATATTTCTGTTTTTTATTATCTCCCTTCAGTCTTCTTCTCACTGTCCACTGACTAATAGCCACGCTTCGAACTTCATGGAGCTGTTTTTGCACTTGAAAATCAATAGTTATTCATAAATTTCTTCACGAAATTCTTTAAATTAAATGTTAATATAATTTTAAAACAGATTTAGGAGGCATCTCTACGGCATATAAGGCGAAAGCGTTGGATCTTTACTTATTAAAAGCTTTCCATACCCTCAATGATGCCCTGTGCCAAGTGAAAACATTATAAATATTATTCAACTGACTGAGAATACTGGATCGAAGGCCTTAGAACATTATATTAAAGTTCCAGCTGTTGAAGAATACAAACACTTAAAAAAAACCCTCTGTGAAGCATTGATTCTGAGTCATCTAAATTACTGCAATTTTTGTCTATGGTCCTTATGTTTTCACTAAATTTACTTTCTTAAATTACACTTAACTTAGGAGAGCATGTAAGTCATCAACTTCAGGATTAGAAAAAGAAATGCTGTCCCTTATCTGTGTTGCCTTGGCTAGATAATAACACTAAAGGGTGGTCAAGACTGCTCACAACTGAGTTCAAAACGGACCCTGAGCGGTCAAAATATTTTTTGGGAGATTTCCAAAGAAAGTTCTGATAAAATAGTGAGATGCGATAAGTGCAGAATATAAACTTCGAGCCGACAGATTTTAATACTTTTTTTAAATTATAATTATGTTATGTATATGGAAATAAAATAATTAGATGCGCTTGCTTGGTGTATTTCAACAGTTGGCCAGTCAAACCTGACTGAAGACTGGAATAAGGAAGGTGAAATTACACCGAATGTATCAGTCTTATAAGATCTATATTACATAATTTGTACAATACATATAGATGTTAGTAGCTTACCCGATATTGTAGACTAATAAATAAATAAATTTAGCAATATCGATCAAAATTAGTAAAAGTTTTTTTCACGCAGACCAACAATTTCTGGATACAAAATTAAGATAAGTATATTAACAGGAAAACAGAGTTCAAAATTTAGTAGTCACCTATTTAAAACGGGAGAACTGGGTTCAAATAAAACCCCCAAAAAAATTAACGAAACATAGAAAAAATAGAAACAATCCGAATCAATTCGCTTTTTTAGCTTTTTTTTTTGGAAAAACTAAACACTTTTGGGACTTTTGAATTTTTGCCTCAGAAGGCTCTGGAATTTGAAACTGTTTTAAAATTCGTATTTTAGACCTCTAAGATCCCAATAGTCCCTCTCGAATTTGGGACAACCTGTACATATATATTTTTCGAAAATTTTCCTCTCCTTTTCGGAAATGTAAGAAGGAAAATCGCCCGATAATTGATTTGATCGATTTTGGTAACGACGTTAACTTCAAAAAATCGAAATATATATCTCATATTAAATCTATTTATACAATAATATAAAATATTTCTTTCAGGTACGATCTGAATGTCTAGCCCGCCCTCTTGGGTATTTTTTGAATATAAGACAAGTACGGTCTGGGCGACGGCGTCGTCGTCGTCGTCGTCGTCGTCGCGACGAAAGTCGCAATTTCGAGATCTTTCGGATCGATCACTATCTCGATCAATTTGGGCAACTTGTACGTCACTTTCTCGCCTCTTTTCGGTATTTTTTGCACGTGACTGTGCGATTTTTTCGCGTACTTGCCCGGTTTGATCGGTCTTGGAGGCTTAGTACTTGCACTCGAACCTACATCGGAGGTGTGAATCGTAATCGTACTCATCACAGCGGTTGTCGTGGTCGTTTGCGTTGTCGTCGAATTTGTACTCGCTGTTATTATCTCGTTATTCGTTATCGTTGACGTTGTACTCGCATTAGGTGTTGTATTCGGCGTTGTCGCCTCTAAATACCTTATTGAATGAGTTGTATTCGCGTTTACATACTCCGGACTCGTTGCCGTCGAAGTTGTACTCGCGTTTAACACTTTTAAAGTCACGTTAAAAGTTGTATTCGTGGTTGCCGTTTCAAAATTCTTTACTGTAGAAGTTGTACTCTCGTTAGACTCTTTTGAAGTCATCTTCGAAGTTGTACTCGCAGTTGTGACCTCGTCATTCGTTATCATCGAAGTTGTACGCGCATTAGGTGTTGTATTCGCCTCTCGACTCGTTGTCATCGAAGTTGTATTCGCGTTTATCACTTTTAAAGCCACGTTAAATGTTGTATTCTCGGTTGTCGTTTCAAAATTCCTTATTGTAGAAGTTGTACTCGCTTTCGTATGGTCCGGATTCGTTGTCGTCGCAATTGTCGAGTTTATCACGTTAGATGTTGTATTCGCCGTTATCGCATCGAAGTTCATCATTGTAGCCGTTGTATTCGCGTTTACAAGTTCCGAATTCATTGTCGTCGAAGTTGTAATCGCGTCTACCACTTTCGGAGTCACCATCGAAGTTGTACTCGCAGTTGTCGCCTCGTAATTCGTTATCGTCGAAGTTGTAGTCGAGGTGATCGCCTTGGGCGTCACTTTCGGCGTAATCAGCACGAGTTCCGGTGCGAAACCATCGTCGCCATTTTGAATTGTTCGCACGTCGTTGAAGTAGGGCACGACGTAGGCGTCGTCGGTCGAAACTTCGACCACTCTCGAGTCTAATTCGTTCTTGGTGTAGTCGATTTTTGCTTTGGCGGGAGCCCGAGGCGTTTGCCTGTTTCGCACAAACTCGTCGACGTAGCCGTCGACCAGTGGCCATATCCGTTCCCTGGCGTATTTTTCCGCCCGGTTGAACATCCTCTGGAGGCCGTCGGGCAGGCTTTGAAACCTGTTTACTATGGTGTCGATCGGGTTGAAATTCGGCGTCGACTGAGGGGAATTGTCGTTTTGCCTTTTTCGTTTTTCCGACTTGTTGAATCTGTCGCCCCAATCGATGGAGAAGTGCGAGTTGTCGCGAGGTATGGAAGGGGTGGTAGTAGTCGGAAGGCCTGGAAGAGAGCAGAGAAAAGAGAAAGTGACGAAGGGGAAACGGAAGAGCGTTAAATTATTAAGTTATTAAATAAAAAGAGTACAGAGCAAAGCGAAATGAGTACAGAGACGGTGTTAGAACTTGTTAAAATAATATATATAACTTTATTTTTACGTATCGCTTTATTTCAAACAAAAACAGCTTACAGGACGTTTTACAGGCGCAGGAAAATATATTGGGTGCACTTTTTCGAGTCCAGTTGACGGCTCAGATTAAAAAAGATGAAATTGGCAAAAACATAAAACTTTATATTATCATAACAATGATAACCTTAACTTCATTCGAAAAAAAATTAATATACATGAATTGAATAAATTGAATTGAATAAAATTGAATTGAAATTGAATGAATTTATATCAAATTATAAAACTTATTAAGTCAACCGTTATTTGAGTGTGTTTAGTGTAAATTAAATCAATTAACTTAATTTATTTTTAAAATTGTATCTTTGTTGATTATAACGACATCTAATTGGTAATTAACTTTTACGTTCTGCGCTACCGGAAAAGTTATTAATAATAATATTAAATATAACGATCATTAATTACAAAAGTTATTATTTTTATACAGTTTTATTTAAAAAGCAAATATATTTCACCGGCTAAGGAATTATGTACATTTTAAATAAATTAAATAAAATTCGAGCGAATTTTGGGGGTTTGCTTTAAGAAAATTCGAAATTCCCATTAACAATTAATTATTATATATAATTATTTTGTATATATATATAAAAATTTACGGTCGAGACTACTATATACAAATTGTTTGTGTTTTTAATCTATATCATTAATTATGCTTCATAAATTACATTTATTTCATGGGGGTAAGCAGGTCGGTACGTCGAATCGTATCGATTGAGACCCGATGAAAATTTTCAAATTTTCTACAGAATTGACACTTATTACACTGAGAATACACTGTGTGTAGCATAGATAATGCATTTCGCATGGGTGGAAACGTTGCATCGAAATGACTTTCGAATATAAAATGTTGGATTTCTTACTATTAACATGGGATTCCAAAAATTCAATAACAGCAAGTGCAATTTATAAAATTATTGAGTAGAGTAGAGTAGCGTAGATTAATAAAGAAATATCGCCAACAAAATTGTAATATGATTTAGATGAGAATTGGGTGAATGTGGATCGTAAGATTGATTAAGTTTGGTGTGACAACACCGTAACAGATTGCAAACTGCAGGCTTTCGAAGGCGATGGTCATGACGAAACAAATGGCGATTATTTCGAGCAATTGTTTGAGGAGTCGCTAACTCCACATTCAGCTAACAATAGACAAAAAAAATGTTGTTATGGATAGCGCTTCATATCATTCTTGTAAATTTTCTTTGGCAACTCCTAATTTAAATTAGAACTGCGGGAAGTTGTTTAGGCGTACAGAAATGAGTATGACAAATGTGAAATTGAATAAATAGCAGCGAAATACGGGATAGATGTTTTACGTTTACCATCGTATCACTGTGACCTGAACACTATCGATTTCAATACACAGAAGAAGCATTTCAACATGTCACTGAACAAAATTGGAGTAATTACGTTCAATTCTTTTTGACATTAACATTGCCCATCTCGACGAAGAACAAAAAATTTCACTCATATACATGTACCTGGTGGCCCATTAATGAAGAATATATCTCGGGAACCGTTCCTCTAACAACTTAGAAAAAAATATATTATAAATAAATAGGCCAAGAGAAACAGTTCAAGTTCATAAAATGGCCGCTAGAGGCGTAACCTCCCCTGCAAAATAGAAAAAAGGGGGTTTCCCAAAAATATTCCAAAATAAGCTATATCAAAATTAGTTTTAACCTAATCTACTCTAAATAAGGAAACTTTTTTGGTTGAACTACTTTTTTCTCTCTCGTCAAATTAAGGGTAGGGGGAACTTAGTTTAGTTTTATTTTCTCGAAAATTTCAAATATAATGGTATAAATATTTTTGGCTAGGATGGGCGTAAAAAAACACATCATGGAAACGGTATGGCAATATGGTTTTTTTGCTCTGAGATATAAATAAATGTTAATTTAAAAATACTTTTTTTAACAGAAGTAGTATTATGAAGGGATGATATTTTATAATAAAATTCCGATACCATTTTTATTTGACTTTATATATAAAACATAAATGAGGGAATTATTCAGAAAACACCTCAATAAATTGATGTTTGGGCTAGGTTCATGATAATAGTACCGTTACCATGGCAACCGCTAAGCCTACTTAGTTATTTTACCCTTTTCTCCAATATTGGCAATACGTGTAATGTATTAATAAATTATATTGACGATTCAGTTTTAACTATTATTGAATAGTGGCGATTAATATGGACAAATTAGGACAACATCTGATTTAACTCTAGTAGAAAATATAAGCATACCACGTCACATCTCTCGTCTCTGGTATTACACTATACTAAAGAGAAAAAAGATATTACATTTTTTTGCTCTCTTTCATGCTAGCTAAAAATATTTATTCGATTATACTTAAAAATTTCGAGAAAATCGTAAAAATAACTGTTTTTGACATGCGGCGCCTCCTACCGACCCGTAAAAGAATTAATATCGTGATATTGGCATGCCAGTCGAAGCCCCCATAAATTAATCGGATTATCCAAAAAAAAAGTAATTCAACTTTTTCTAAACCAATATTTGACCCTTCCCCCACCCTTAATTTGAGGAGGTAGAAAAAAACACTTCGAACAAAAAAGTTTCCTCATCTAGAGTAGATTACGCCAATGTTAATTTTGATATAGGTTGATTTGGAAAATTTTTGAGAAAACCAGTTTTGTAAATTTTACAGTAGAGGTTGCGCCCCCCTAGCGGCCATTTTACGAACTTGAAAACAATTTCCAGTTTTTGCTCTTGGCCGATTTATGTGTAAATATTTTTCTTTCTAAGTTGTAGGACTAACTAATGGGCCACCTGGTATGTGTGTACTGTCCAACCGACCGATCCCCGCCTCAAAGGCCCCCGGACAACGGAATATACTTGACGGACCTGCCGTCTTCCTCGAATACCGGCAAATCTATGTAGATCGCCCTTTTACCGGCCCCGTTATCTCTCGTCCTCCTCCCCGCCCCCTTACTTTGCGTAGTCGCCGTCGTCGTAGTCGTCGTAGTCCTCTTCTCGATCCTCTGTATATGCGTGAGCGCCTGCGCGGTCGTAGTCGCTTCCAAGTCGCCGGCCTTGATATTCCTGCTCTCGGCAGGCCTCAACCCGTTGACGCCCTCATCGGCGACCCTCGCGGTCTCCTCCTCCGGCTCGTAGTTCAAAGGCACGTACCTGGGGCTCTCCCTGGGTCTGATAATGTCGGTGATGAACCTCGGAGTGTAAGTACTGACGAAAGGCAACAGGGTGTCCCTGGCGTACTTCTCAGCCTGCTCGAACATCCTCGCCAACCGTTGAGGCAGGAACTGCACCGTCGTCACGATCGAGCCGATCGCGTCTTCGCCACGTGAAGTTTCGAACCCCTTGATAGCCTTCGATTCGTCTTCTCGCTTCCACTTGTCTCTCCTGTGGGGCACCCAGTCCGCGTCGTAGAACGTCACGATTTTATTCTCCTCCGTAGTGGTGGTGGTCGTGGTGGTGGTGGTGGTGGTGGTTTCCGTAGTAGCAGAAGTCGTCGTCTTCGGAGACTTCGACGTAGTCGGTCCCAAGATCGGCTCAGTTATCTCCGGTTTCGTCTTGGCAGGGTCGTGAGCCCTCGCGTTCTTGAAGGACTGGGGCTTTAAAACCGGCTCCACGATCTCTCTGATCAACCCGTTGTCGTCTGCGAGGTGTTTGCTAGCCTCGTCGGCTTTGACGATCCTCGTGTTGAACGCTCGACTCGATTCCGCTTCGTCGTTATCGTCGGTGAGGTCGTTCCTGAACGGTACCGCCTCCGAAGAGTTCGGTTCGTACTCTTGATCGTCCAAACCGACCCGGATCACTTGCGTCGGCACGAACATCTCCTTCGAAGTGTTGTTGAAAGGCCGCTCCATACGTTGGTCGACCGTCTGCTTGTCGGGTTTGTGTTTCGGCGGATCGCACTCGCCGGGGTAGAGAGGCAAGATGACTGCCACGCCAGAGTCGAGGATGAGGTTGCGCTTGCACACCGACGAGCTGGAACGAGAGATTCAGATTCAGATTCAGATTTGTTTGAGAAAATTTTATCCAATAGAACCAACAACAGCTTTCATTCAGAAGAATTTTCTACGCAGTTTTCAAAAGGGTGCCCACTACATAGCAATAGAATCATTTACAATGTTACCCTAACCCATAATCCTACTGAAGTTAGCTTAAACATTGAGGAAGCGGCTCCATGACAAACGTTACTGTAAATATAATTTTCAAATGTAAATGTTTGTGAAGTTCCATTTCTTTTGTAAGATTTCATCGAGTTTAAATGAGATTTGATGTGATTAGCTAGCATCATTAATGAGTCCTTAACTGAACAAGTATTCTCAGCACCCCTTCAACTCTCAACAGTTTTTCCTTTATACAAAAAGGCAATAACGCTGCTCCCTGCAGTGTCGAAGGTTTTTGAGAGGGGTTTATACAAGAGACTGGAGCGATTAAAATAAATCCACACTTGTTCCCAACCAACCACAGCTTCACTCAGAAGATATGTCTGAGCATTTTTCAAAAGGGTCCTTACTACTTAGCAATAAAATAATTTAGAATGTTACCCTAAGCCGTAGTCCAGCTGAAATGAGTTGATTATAGCTGGATGTGGGTCCTGAAAAACAGTATGCGCAGTCTTCAAATAAGTAAAACCTATATTTTAGTGTGCCAGTTGGTTCCACATACATTGCGGAACTTTAAAGAAGAAAAAAATACAAGGATTTAGGAAACAAACTACAACTTCCGTATTTATTTAGCTTGATTGGAGCTAGCCGGTTCAAAACCTCTGAAAATTACAAAATGGTTGGCTAATCAGATCAAAGATCTTCTGAAGTGGTAGTCACTTTCAAAGCCAATACTTTGGATCGTTTCTGAGACATCCCAGTTATGTGCGGTGATTTATCAACTATTTACAATACTTTATACTCAGGATTTAGGTACAATAATTCATTACATATTTCCAAGAAAGGGGAGACAAACAATTCCACGTTCTAAAATCTTTGGTTTTGGTTGCGAGAAGAGGTAAGAGGTGCTGATAATAACTCTAAGGTACTTACATTTTCCCAAAGCTGTCCATCAGCATTACCTTGTCGATCTTCCACTGGGTCAGTCCAGATGACAACCAACCGCTGTAAGCGGTATAGAGTATCTCGATTTTCGTCGGTTGTGACAGTATGGGGTGAGGCACTATGATCCTCGATATCGATTCGCCCAAGATCATTTCTTCATCTTCCTTTCTAAGGTTTGAGGAAAACCATAGCACTTAGTTTCGAAATTATATCACCACTGACATGTGAGAGCCCTTAGTGAGGAGCGACCCCCTCCATTCTGATAATAATAAGTTTTGAGGATTTTCGTATTTCAAAAACATACATTCCAGGGCGCAGTTGTTCAATTTATCTTGATAACATTTTAATTGATAAAGATAAATCGAACTTACGGGCCAGGTACAACCATATAGCTATTAGATACTATAATGGCCCTACTACGGTAAAAAGTGATGCGCCGCAGGTGCCTATGATATTCTCGAAGAGAAGGTGTGGATCTTTTGCGCATGCGTCACCTCCAAATAACTGAGTTGCCACATTGCCATAAATTTTGCTGAAAAAATTTTAATAAGAAAGCACAGTGTGTGCATTGTTGTTGACATTTTTGGTGGTTCTGATTCTTTCCGCACCTTTTTCGTTTTATCGTGCAGTTTGTGGTCAAAAGTGTAAGAAAAAGAATGTGCCCATATACGGGTTAGTGTTGCCTTATGTACAAGTTAATTTAAAAGATTTAAAAGTTGTTGGACTCCCAATCGCACCAAATCACACTTGTAATTGTGTGATTTGGTGACCTAGTTGCTTCACGATCATAGGCAAGGCCTCTATATGTCTAATAGCTATATGAGTACAACGTTTAGAGGAATTTTTTACATTATTTACCAAACTCATGAAAATTGCATAACTATCCCAAACCCATCTAGAACACAAGGCTCTTCCATTACCTCGTCATCATGAACGTTTCGTTGAGGAAGGATTCACCTATGAGGGTGATCTGGATCTTGCCATAGCTCTTGATCGGCAACGGACCAGGTTCGGTTTCCAGCTTCACCAAATACTGATGCGCTACGCGCGGCGGAAGAAGTGTGAGGGGGAAGACAATTAGTGAATTTCAACGTTGCCGAAGAGACATGAGCGCGTAGCTTACCACAGAAAGGTTCCTCGTCACGCGTAATCAGGTACAACTGCCCCCTGCCCTTGGAGCGGTCCGCATAGTACCCCATGTTGCCGCACTTACTGCAAATCCAACCAGAATGTCAACTGTCGCCAGGTTTATAAATATGACCATGAAGATTATTCTTTACCTTTCCTCGGTGCATGGGAAACATTTTCCCGCAAGGAAATGGTCGTAGGATTCGCAAGGGAAAGCCGGGAAATGGCACCTAGGCGAAACCGAATCGATGAAGAACTTGTACGCCCTGCGGTGGTTGCACAACGATCTGCCCTCCACCGCTGACGCTAAGGGAATTTTTAAAAAATGTGTCTCAAAATATTCCATAAATATTGAGTGTGTAGGTGTGACGATTTACGAAGGAATTGCCAGGGATTAGCTGTAATTTAAAAAGATTTATCAACAATGTACAAAAGATTTATAAATGTACATAAAAATATTAAGGATCGCCGAGAACGTACGATGGCTTAGAATGAATAATAAACAAAAGTATGTGTAATTTGCAGAGACACAAAGAGAATTTTAAAAAACGTTTAGAAATATTACATAAACAGCGGTAATTTAAAAAGATTTATCAATGATGTACGAGGGATTTATAAGTGTACATAGAATTATCACGGGCCACCAAGAATGTATGGTGGCTTAGAGTGTAGAGTGTAGAATGTACGTAGAGTTATTACGGATGACCGAGAATGTGCGGTGGCTCAGAGTGAATAATAAACAAAAGTAGGTGTGATTTGCAGAGATTAATTAATGTCTTGCAATGTTTTATCAACAATGTACATGGGATTTAGATAGGTGTAGTGAACCACTAAAGGGGATATGCAGTGATTTGTGAATGACTTACCATGATTTAGCAATTTACATTAAGCTATGAAGGACATTCAAGAATGTACCATGTTCTACGGTGATTTACAAATGATTTACAGCGGTTTATCAACAATATATTACGGAGTCAGAAAGGTACAATGACTTATTAAGGATTTCCGAGGATGTACAGGGTAGCCGACTTAAGAGCGGCTTATACCTTATCTCCAAATCTATGAGTGTTATAAAAAATATTTGAATGCAAAAGTTGTTTCCAGCAAAACGATCTTTGGTTTTCTTGTATTATTTAAATTGTCACACAATTACTCATACAGGGTTGTCAAATAAAGTTACATTTTTTTTAATGGAAAACATTACAGTTTTAAATACCCCTTCAGAAGACGAATCCAATATAATTATGAGCGAATATCTTCGGGATTCAGATTATCTTGGAAATATTTTAGTTACAACCAACTTTGGAAACATTTTTTTGAGTATCATATTTTAGAAAATAGTACCTTTTCTCAGACTTTATTCAAAATTTAAATATTTTTATCGAATACGCGATCGTGCGATATTTTACAAAATGTTAATTTTTGAAAATCAAAGGCGCTCTACATTTTTGCATTTCCAGATACCCCTTTAAAGGACGAATCCAAAGATGTATATGGATATTGGTCTGCGATGTACCGTTTTGTGGCTCTAATATTTTTTTATGAAATCGCTGTATCAATAATTATTTACTTAAAATACTGAAAAAATTATACATTATTTTATTTCAAAAACATTTGACAATCCTTTTCAAAAATAAAATTATTAATTTTATATTATGTTTTCCACATGTTGAATGATGGGAGTACGTACATTCTGAGGTGCAATTTTGAAATCTTTTTTGATCACCCTGTATATTACTGAGTGTCACTGACTAAAAATAAAAAATAAAGGTCATTTCACTGGAAACAATTTTTATATTCCAAAACATAAACTTTCCGGAAAAATTAAATTGACTAAATGAAATATTCATGTACAAAATTAAAACGAAGTTATTTAATGTTTTAATGTTAAAAAGTTACAGAAAAATTCAGTTTCATGTCTTTTTATCATTGATCTGGCTTTTTTATTTCCGATTTTTCGAACAGTCCTACAGGAAAACAGTTTGATCGAAAAATGGCGTTCCGTTCCCGTATCAAAATCATCCGAGGAACGAAAAAATTAATCATTGACGTCAGCGGCGTGAAAAAATATTAAATTCTAGAGGGCCGTCGGAAAAAAAGGGCGCGCTTTTTCGTTAAAAGTCAACGGGCGAAATTGCCAGCAATTACCACGCTGCTGGCGCCGATTTGAATTGTAAAATTGCTAATTGGCCGAGCAGACGAAAAAGCACGGACCCAAGAGCCCCTCTCCGATCCTCTTGCATTGTTCGTTTTACGTTCGGACTATTTAAAATGCGAATATTTAGTCACGTAATAACAATAACACCAGCGTCGTCTCTCTTAAATTTCGATCCCCGCCGATGGATGCTGCAATTTGTGGAGATTTATCAATGATTTATAATGATTTATCAACGGTGTACCGATAATTTGGAGAAATGGATCGGTTTATTGGCGATTTCCCAGAATTTACACATTTTAAAATGATTTTCGGGGTTCCCTTGGTAATTCACAGTGAGTTATCGATCAAATACAGCGGATTTACAATGATCAATCAATGTACAATCAATAATGTACTGAGCATTTATACATATTTGGAGTTGCAATGGTTTTGCGATTAATGAGCTTACACCAAATGATATCGCTGACCGCTCCGACGAACAAGTGGCTGCAACCCTTCTGCATCCGACCTCCGTTGGGGTAGAAGTCGACGTGGCCCATGGGCTGTGACGAACCCAGCCCGCCCAGTATCAAATTTTCACCGTTGCTGTGTATGACGTCAACGAAGGCAGCGTCTGTCTGATCCAGACGCGCCCTAGTGTCCTGGGACTCGAACAGCGGTCCCGCTGGATCCAAACCTGCAACAATTTTAGTCAGTTTACAAAACTTCTGGATTCGCTGAGTCGAAATTGCTGACGTTTCGACAATGTACCTGCTGTTTGAGCTAATGGAGGTCTATGGACATTGTCTCGTATGACTGATTCCCATATTGGTGAAAGGTAAAGATGTGACTTTTCTTTGGTAGAAGAATTTTAGTTTCATCGAATAAAACTTATTTTGTTTCATAATTGTGTCGGAATCTTAAGACTCCTTCATGTTCACGTGCATGGAATCTTGTAAGCTCCTGCTATCTCAAATGAAATTTTGTCTTTGACGGATCTAAGATGTTGAGAGATTCTTGGAAAAGTAGTAAACCTGGTTTTGACGTTATATTTCTTAAGACTTTCTTTCCAAAGATTTCTCAAACAATTTACAAGCAGGTACAGAGTAGAACGCAGGCTAATTTCAGTTAAACTCTGAAATATTTTGATCTCTATAGAAAAAAAAACGTCTCTTAAGGTAAAACAAGAAAAATGGTTGATAGTTACGTCATAACAACAATAGTATAATCGGGGGTTACCCGTAATACGGCTCAAATTTTTCAAATCTGCTCCCGCGAATCCGGCAATATGAGCGCCCAAACTGAACCCGATCAGATGGGTAGTGATCAGAGACAATCCGTTTTTTTCGACCAGGCCGCTCAGCAACAGCGACAGCTGTTTGCCGACGAGACGCGTGTTTGCCGACGCCTTTACGTAGTTTGGCAACGCCGCACCGTTGGTCCAGTCCACGCAGATCGTGTTCACCTCTTCCTGGATATACATGACAAGCGGTAACATTCCAAAAAGTTGGGGAACGTCGAGACAACATAAATGTTATTTTGAATTTTAATTTTGATTAAAATGTTTGTTACGTTAACAAATTAAATTAATTAACTTTTCTTCATAAATTGGATCTCAATTTGATGATTACTGTTATTAGGCATCCACCAAATGTGCTTCTTTATGTTAACAGCTTTTATTACATAAAATTATATCTAAAAAAATTAAAATTAAAATTGTAATATGTTTTTTTTTATGAACGTATAAAATATATTTTTCCTTTATTTTCATGAATATATTTGCAGTAGGCCTTGTTTATTCCTGACAATACTTGCAGAATAACTTTTATAATTTACATGAAGCCAACTTAGATTAATATTAACATTTTATTTGTAAAATTTCACACAGCTTTATGACCTTAATATTATTTTAAAAGATAAACCATAACGGGAACTATTTCAAATGATAAGGGACGAAAAAATTATTACCTATTAGCATTTTCTGCAAATTTGAACATAATTATTTTCATTTATAAAGCTAAAAAAAAACGTTCAAAATATCATACATAGTTTCAGTACTCTCCAAAGCTTTCAGAATAACATGCAACCTCTTGTTTTATGTTCCTTATCATTTTAAATAATTGTTTTTATACCTAGGTTCTCGTTTATATCTTTGTTAATAGTGTATATACAAATAAAATGTTAATATTAAACAAAGTTGGCTTCACGCAAATTGTAAAAGTTATTATGAAAGTGTTATCAGGAACAAATGATGTAACCATTTTACGTATTTTATAAATCCTTTTTCCATAATCCCATACCGTTACATATTTCTGAGTAGTTCATACCAAACTGAAGATATAATGTGTTCCATTCAAAAAAACCGACATTTCATGAGATACAATACATTTAAAGAAAGACGCTATATTGGTATTATTGGTATTATTACATTGGTATTATTATTATTGAGGAAAAATGAATAAGAAACAACTTTTTTCAATAACATTTTTCAATTTTTTTTAACATAATTTTTTATTAAAAAAAACAGTCACTTTTGACGAGAAATAGCATGAAGAATTGTTTTAACCACTGCTATTTTATTAATTCTATTTCAGTACAGGAATCTCCGAAACTATAGCAAAGAGCTGCGTAAGTATGATTTGTAGCAGAAAATAATAAATACCAAAGTATTAACTTTCGAAACTCTACGGAGGAGACCAATAATTATTTAAAATGGTATTTAAAAAATAAGCCTCCAATTTGAACACCAGTTTTAGGTTATGTTAATATTCTTTAGATATAATGTCATTTCTTATTAACTAGTTATAATAAATTGAAAATTATTACAAATAGAAGTTCATAAAGTGCAAAACACATTGAAATAATTGAATTTTGAAATACTGAGTTTCTTGTATGATAATAAATTAAGTTAAGAATTGAATTTTTTTATATTTCATTTTATTTGTAACAGTGGTAAACAATTATTATCATACAAGAAATTCAGTAAGCTTTTTTAAATATCCATTAGTAGCTGTCAAAACGGGTTTGAGCATAGCTCATCAAACCGCAATTCTTCGCCTAGAAATTAAAAAGAAACAGACATTTTCGATACATCGAAGTTAAAAGGGCCACTTAATCGACTTCATTAAAAAAAAACTTTTTAAGTTTTCCCAAAACCAACCGGAATGACTCGGACTAGAGTAATCTTTAATCCCAAATTATTTTAAGGACGAGTAAGTTAACTTTTCGGCGGCTTTTAAAGTCCGCGGCATTAAAAGTCCAGCGAGAGGCTTTCAGTTTGATTACCGGCGATCGATCGGCCCCCCCGCCGGACCGGAAAAAAAGCAACTCAATTCGATGAAAACTTACCACTGCCATGAGCGCGCTCCGGATTTCGTAAGCCCAGATGTATCCGCAGTCGCTGCCAAAACCGTGTATGAGCACCTTCGTAGGTAGGCTCGCGTTAAAGCCGCTTTTTGCCCACTCGAAGGCGTCTTCGATTTTTTCAAAAGGCACCTCGGCTGGCGCGGAATTGCTACGCCTCCTTCGCGTTCTGAAAACGCTAGCGTTATCTCGGCGTGTCGACACATAAACTCAATAAACTAAACTACATAATTGACGTGTAGTCCAAAGTCAACAGGTATATAGTTCCCCCAACGATATACAGTTTTTACAACAAAATCCGGTATTTAATTTTGGTAAATTTTTATTAATGTCTAACAGCAGACCTACCTCGCTTGTGTTTCTCTTCATAATCCTCAACAATACAGAACAATAGAGAACTGAATTCAAAACAAATATCATTTTCTAAAAAATATTTACGGATTTCAGTTTTTGAACTTTGCGTAAGTGATTTCTAAAAGATTGTTTTGAAATCAATTTTCAAAAAGTTCGGCATTTGTACTCATGATAATCCAAATTAGAATGCTTAATATTCTTCGTACACGACAGCAAGCGGTTTGGGACAAATCCGTCTTCTGTTTTGACAGTTTTCAGTGAAATCAACCCATCCTTTAATACAATGTCGTGTGTATCGGACCATGGTTCATCAAGGTAAATTACGTATATTATATGTTTCAACAACTCTGTGGACGGTGGCACGGTTAATGTTTATATTGGTCTCATCATCATCAATTCTCCACTATTATTGTTATTATTGACGTTTTTTCAAAGTAGACAGTTTTTTTTAAAGCTCTTGTTCTCTACTGGTTAAAGTTTCATACATATTTTTTACAGCCCATTTTGGTTAGTTTTTTCCGAACCCCACAGTAAAAACGATTATTCAACACTGCTACAAACGGTCCTCACAGTAACAGTAACAATTATGTTTAAAGTTGAGTGAAATTATAGTATAATATAAAGTAATCATTAAACCTAACCTAAGGGGAGATTCTGACTTATAAAGTCTGTTCGTAGATATAAGAAAGTGACTAACTGATACGAATTAAGGAAAGACCCGGGCAAGCTGTATGAATGAAATATAGCCGAACAGGTCCGTACTTTGATTAGAATTTAATTATTTTGAGTTTTGTTAGGAAAGATACTAAAGAATATTTATTTATTTATGTTTGTATTTATATTTAAATCTAAAAAAAATTACAAATTATTTTTATTACCTATTTAAATTACTTAAAATTATTCACATAATATACTATCGCTATCATCGCAAGTTCTAATTATTATTTGTTAAATGTTATTTGCAATATGGATATCCGATTGTTCCCCTCTTTCTATATGTTTAACAGAATTTGCCCAGCTTTGTGGAGGGATGTTAAAAACTTCGGATTCTATAAGTTTGAGGACATTGGAGTTAACACGGGGAAAAACATTGTTACGAATGGCAGATTTCAGTTGGTGCTAAACATTTTCAATGGGATTAAATATACAGTGGTAAGGTGGAAGCCTTAAAACTGTATGCCCTAGATTTTTTGCATAATTATCAGATACGTATTCCTTTTGTAGGTTCAAGCATTGTAGAACCTCAATTAATTGCTTTTTGGTATAATCTTCGTGAAAATAAATGTGGTTATTATACATGTAGTTTTGGTTTGTTGCTTTTGTGTCACATGAGGAAGGGGTTTTAGTCAACTGTCTACTGTGATAACTTGCATTGTCCATTACAATGACGCTATTAGGAGGAATGTTTGGAACTAGTTTGTTTTTAAACCAACTTTCAAATAAATCAGCGGTGGTGTCTTCGTGGTAATCCAGAGAAAAATCTTTAATATTTTTCGCAGACAGAGAAAGTCCATTTGGAATCCATCCATCTTTAAAGCCAGCATGCAAAATAGTTATTCTTTTACCTCTTTTTGATGGCGCGTTTGTTTTACACTCATCAGTTGAGTCAACCCAACCCTTTTCCGGGGTATCATTAGTGTCGAACCAGGTTTCATCCAAGTAAATAATTGACCTTTGTTGTTCTCTGTAAATCCTAATTTTTTCTAGATATTCCACTGACCATTTCCGAATTCTAAAAGATTTCATTAAAACTTGCCTTTTATCATTTTTTTTAAATCCATAAGGTAGTTCTGCCACATTTAACACCGGTTTCATCTTTTTCAAGCCTCCTAATTAATATATCTAATGTAGGCACGCTTTGTTCCTCGTATACCTGGTAAATTTTACGCCGTATTATATCTTGATCACTTTTATCTACACTCTAGAAAATGTCAGCATCGCTTCTTTTTTTTTCCTCGCTGAAATGGGATTATTCACAATTTTCTATACAGTTGATGTTGGAATTTTCGTCAATGCGGCCGTTTCGTCTAAAGATGCTTGCTTGCTGGCACCACGTTCAATGAGAGTCAAATAAACATTGTTTATAACTTCCTTAGTCTCAATCGAATAGTGTTTTCTACATTTGGGCGGGAGCATCTCCTGAGATACACTAGACTCGCACATATTTTGCATAAATCGCACAAGATTCAACGCGCGCTGTGTTACACGCGAAATAAGAATGATTACTAATGAACTTAAACTAAGTAGTATACCAAACCAAACAGGTAGGTATAAAATAATTTTCTATTAGGGACAACAATTTTACCTGAATCTAAATTCTGAAACTTTAGGTAATAATCTTGTTGCATTGTATGATAATAACCACTCTTGGATAATTCTTTTTCTTTCTTTCTTATATCTATGAACAGACCATACCTAATTTCTTAATATAAAAGAGTAATGAAATATAAGGTTATATCGTAAAGTTCAGATAAATTGCAAATATAATTTTCCGATATTAGGGACACGAAACTCGGGTTTGTAGAATGAAAGTGATGTGATAGCGGCGTTAATCACATGTTATTTATTAGAACAATAAATGTAATAATAATAATAATCATTATTCTAAGGTGAAACAAATAAAAACTTACATAACACTACAAAAAATATTTATTATTTACAATTGAACTTCATTTATAAATTGCAGTCATCATGTCCCGAGTAGTCAGATGAAGTTTGGAGTTCGCATAAATAATAAGGAGGCCTACAGTGTTATCAGATGAAGATATGGGTATTTTTGTGTTCTCTTCGGCAGGTAAAAGCAAACGTTTTTAATATGTAATATACCCATTTTCAATAGCAATTCGTTTACCTGGCCGGATACAGCAAGAACTTGGTGTTGATCTCCTCGGGCTTGCTGGGAAGCATGTCCAAGTATCCGAAAGGGCCGGAAGCTTCGAAACACCCCAGCTCCGGGTAACATATGCTCGCATCTTCCCTCTTGGTCCTGAGAAAGTTAAGTGAATGAAACAGATAAAATTTAAACAAGTTTTTCTCAAAGTTTTAGCATCCTCAAGGATTTCTTTATTTCATCATTGGATGTTACTTTTAATAAAGCACATTTTAAAATAACAACCCCTATAAAAAAATGCTACTTTAAAATAACAAATGTTGGTCTACAAAATTTGTCTCAAACAATCCTGGCTGGCTTTGTTTTTGTGATACAGGGTTAAAACAGAAAATTTGTTTATTGCCCTTTGAAGTTTATCGTAACGAGATGATAAAAACGGAATTTTGCAGATCTTTGTACAGGGTGTGTCAATGATAGAGTAAAGTTCATTATCAAAAATTATGTGAAATTTGCAGTTTTCTCAATTGCAAAAAAATACTAATAGTACCATTATTTTTAAAGATGACGCAGAAGATGTATGCAATGAAATTCGAATTAGATGCTACGGTGTATCCAAAACAAACGAACATATTTGGATCATTTTAAATTGAAAATTCTCGATTTTTTTTTAAATGAGACACCATATAATATATAATAATAATAATATTTATTTTTTCTGAAAGATCTTACAAAAACGTACAACATGAGGCACTCCATTAGTAATGTCCAACAAATCCAGCGCAAATCCAAAAGCAAAATATCTACTGAACTGCAACGGAGTAACTGATGATTGAATAGAGTTACTGTGCTTAGACCGTTTCCCTCAATTAACAACATTCCGTATCGTTTTAGATTTTTCATTTGAACTGAGAATTATGTCATCGTAAGTTTTCTTTTTCTCCACTTTTATAGTGTGACGATATTCTTTGTGGAACCGTTTATAAGCATGAAAGTCTTGGTTACTTTTTGAACTATGGTAATTTTTGTAAGACAGAAAATATGAACCATTTAATTGGCGAACGATAGATAGTTGAGTTAACAATGAGAAAGAAACTATCGACAGCTCCCCTAAGTTGTTCAATATACATAGAACAAAACTCTACGCCACTTTGTTTTTTACTGACAAGTTCGGGCTCCTCAATATGCTCCAGACTGTTGCCGAAGGCAGTTACACGTTTTTTATTTATTAACGATTACGACAAAATACCGACAAATTAACTTTTACTAATTGCCCCAAATGATCTGACAAAACGGGATCACAAACTATGACACTTATCCGGTAACTAGGAAAATTTGAAATTACATTGTCCAAATAGGAATCTACTGATTTAGACTTCCTGGTAGGTTCCAGCCAAACGAAATGAATATATTTTTTAACTCCTCTGATTGAGAGGTTTTCTGTGTTAAGATCAATAAAAATGGAGACGTTACCGGAAGTAGAAGATCTGTAAAAGCATAATAATTAATAACAAATGGGGCGTTTTTCTAAACACCCTAATGTATTATTTATATTTTATAAATTATTTATAACATTGATATATAATAACCTGTTCGTCGACTTCTTGAGGTCGTGTTTCCTTTGCCACTCGTTCATGGAATTCACCACCGCATTGTATATTTCAGCGTCGTTGAGCTCGTCTAATCGTTCCAGGGACTGGTCTACCCAGGGGAGGGACCCCGCTGAAACAAACCGCAAGTTAGGTCTCCACGTAAACTTCAGTTTTTACAATAAACTCAAGCGTCTGCATATTTAAAAGTTTTTATTCACTAGAGTGGAATGACGATTCTATTTAATTTATTTATTTGGTTATTTATTTATTAATAAATATTGGCAACAAAGAAACGTAATATTTTACTAAATGGTAAGAAAGTAAGAATGTGGACCTTTGCTAAGCCACCATATGAAATCGCACTTTCATATACATCAGAAAAAACTTGAATTGCGCTAAATCAAAAATTGAACCTTTGTTGTATCCCTTGCGGTATAAAATTGCAGCTTTACTTCATTCCCGTTCATATTGTATCGCGCAGTATTTCATTTGTTTAAAAAAAAAATGTTACCAAAAAATATAATGTTTTGTCACTTGTATTAAAATAAGAGTTCGAATCTTTGCAATGAGTCCATCGCGGCATAAAATTGCACCTTTAATTTATTTATTTATTTTTTTATTTATTTAGCTAAATAAAAAAACCTAATGTATACTAAAGCAAAAATTTGGATCATTGTTATGTCACGATATAAAATTGCAACTTCATTTTATTTATTTATTTATTTTTGTGCAATCTCAGAAAAACCTAAATGCTACTAAAGCAAGAGTTTTACAACTTTATTTTATTTCCACATTTATTTATGAATTTATTTGCACATATAAGCTATAGAAATGTCTTCTAGATGGTGCTAAAGCACAAGTTTGGATCTTTGTCAAGTCACGACATAAATTTGCACTTTCATTTTATTTATTTATTTATTTATTTAGTTATTTATTTATTTAGAAAAATGTACCTCAGAAAAAAATTAAATGGTACTGAAGTAAGAGTTTGAACTTGTTAGTTCTACCTCACGATATAAAATTGCCGCTTGAAATTATATCGCACCGTATATTTAATTATTTATTTACAAAAATTTGTTACCCAAAAAATATCTTGTTTTGTCACTGGTATTAAAATAAGACGTGAGACCTTTGGTACGAGTGCGTCACGACAAGAAATTGCATCTTTATTTTATTTATTTATTTATTTATGTATTTTTTTATGTATTTTAACTGCACATATGAGCTACATGGTACTAAAGTAAAAGTTCCTAATTTCGATATGTCACTATAATAAATCGCAGGATTATTTTATTTCCACTACTATTATAGTATACTGTATTTCATTTATTTATTTATTTACAAAAATATGTAGCCGAAATATACAATGTTTTGTAACTGCTATTAAAATAAGGGTTCAAATGAGCCCGTCACGGCATAAAATTGTAGCTTTATTTTGATCTTTAGTTATTTCTACGTCACCGAATATAATTGTAACTTTATTTTATTTTATTTATTTATTTATTTAGTTGTTTATTTATTTATTTATTTATTTATTTACAATACACAGCAGAAAAAACTATTTCCTGTACTATACTTAACGATATTCAAATCGAGTCGGGGAAAACTATTTTACGAAAGAAACGATTGCAAAACATTAATGTTAAGTCCTGGGTCTTCACTGAACAACCAATAGTTCCTCCATTTCCTATCTGACGTTCTTAGAGACCCAAATAATCACTAAGGCTGCTGTTATTCCGAAATTTAAATACATTGTAATGATATTCCTTCAAATCTGCGACAAATACCTGTAAAATCGGATGTAAAATATACAGGGTGTCAATTTAATAAACGATGGCAAAAGATACAATAAAAATTAGGCATCTCGATCATTATTTAACACATTTTAATGAGTGAAAAACTAAGTTTTCTTCATTCAATGTCTCAAATAGATTTCATGCCTTTCTTTTTTTTCTGTAAATTTGGTTTTATTGCGAAACTTATAAACACATGATATATGCATTTGTTTGGAAACATTATACTGAAAACCAACTTCAAATCTCGGATGGCGTATACTGGTGAAAGGAAGAAGACCTGACTCGCGGTCAAGACTGTTTGGTTCCTTATAGATTTATAACAGAGTTTGATTGCGTGATTGTGTTCTGCACTTTCCTGTTCTTTGAGCCTAGTTGATATTTTTCGCCCTATCTCTCCAATGCATGGATTGCTGTAAACTCCTGGTATCTCAAAAGCAATTTGGTATTTGACGAATCTAAGATTTTAGACAGGTTTGGTGTTAAATTTCTTAAAAACTTTTGATATGCGGTTAGGTTCACTTCAAGCTGAATTTTTTTTTCAATTGTGGTCAGGAAAAAATTCAAAAGAAATTATTAATTTTCGGTTATTTTCGGAAAACCGAGTTTAAATTAAGCTACAACGTACACACACACTTTGTACCATCTCATCTATTACCAATAGTCTTTCTTGGATTTAATACAGTGTCCCAAAATCGACGAATGTCATCAAAAATGCACGAGAGAGAAATATTACCCATTTATTATTTATTTATTGAACGAACTAAGTCTCGAGGCCATGGGCGCACATCGAGAAAATTTTTGAGGTAATAGGGGAGAAATTATATCCTGTTTAGTCCGAAACTACGAAGTTTTGATATAGAAAATTTACGTGTAATACTTAAAATAACATTTTAGCTTTCTAAGTTTCAGCGAAATATGTGAAAATCTGCGAAATTTATAAATAAAAATGTTATTTTTTAAATAAAGTTCAACGCCTCGTATTTTAAGAATTATCCTCAGTTACTAATTACAAATCTTCCTCCTCCTACGTCGAATTTGCTGAAAGCTTAACATTCTACTCTGTACCTGCCTATATATTGTTTGAGGGGGCGGAGCTAAAGAAGGGGCATGAACAATACCTCAGATGACTGATTCCCGTATTGTTTAGTTCCCTTTGGATTTCTATAGATTTTCTTAAGGCTTAAGGCTTTTTGATGACCTTATTTATTGAATGCTGTAAACTCATGTTATCTCAAAAGGAATTTTGTCTTTGACGGATGGTAGATGTTGAGAGATGTTTGGATAGTGGGTGAATCTGGCTTTCACTTCAAATTTAACTTTTGGTATGTGATCAGTGAGGTTTTGAAGGTAAGGAAGGACAACAGTGGCAAGTGTGGGATTGCTTTCCGACTCATTGCCTTTGATAGGTTGTGGTGAAGTGTATTTTGTGATGGAACGCTTCTAGGTGAGATAGTTCAAGGGCTCTGTAAACAAGAGAGTTGATAAACGACGAACGTCGACCCAATGTTAGGTCTGATTTTCTAAGTAACTAACCGACGACGCTGCTGCCGTCACGCTGTCTGTCAGAAATTTTGAGACGCGACAAACGCCTTAATAAATTATTCATTCGGTTTCTCCCCTCCCTTTTTCAACCGTCCGTTGTTACCTTTCCCGTCAAGTTGCTCTGCAATTATCGGTTTTGTTTCGCAAATCGGCTCGTAAATGTCGAGAACGAAGTCGTTTATTTAAGTGGACACGCTAAATGGTGGGGGCAATTTTCCATGGGCGAACACAAACCATCCTTAATTAATAATAATAATATTAATAATAATAATAATAGAATACAACTTTATTAACCATTCAGATAAGTCACAAATACAACAAATGGTACGTCAAGAGTGCTTCCATCACAATGGTGGAAAAAATATATAAAATAAACATTAATAAAGTACAAACAAATTGCATTAAATTATACAAAATAGTTCTAGATGATAGATAAGATGTAAATATTAAATAAAGTGGAATGCAAACATATAGATAGCAAAGCGACAAATGGGTCTGCAATGTTCACGCGCACCAGCGCCGCTAAGTGGCCGCATGGCCTTCTTTTGCAAAACGAAAGCCTTTTTCCGAGTATCTTACCCCACCCCACAACACAACACCGACCGAAGTGGGCCGTTCTTAGGGAAAACCTTGTTAGACAGTGGCTGAGATGTCTTAACAGGAACAAACGCCAGGACAGTGTGGCGCAGACTTCGTCGATCTGGCCGGTCCATGACAACGTTCTGTCCATAACAAATCCTAGTAGATTAACACTGTCTTAATGAACAATGGCTACTTTGCTACAAGAGAACGTAAGTTCTTGAGTTGTTTGCCGGTTAAGGACTAGGTTGTGTGCAGAGAACCACTGCTGAAGGACCCTCACGGCCGTTGAGAGAACGGCAGTGTCATCCGCGAACAGGGTCACGTTTGCATTGGGTACAGGCAGCGGTAGATCATTTATGAAAATAGTGAAGAGCAGCCGCTCCAGTACCGGCAACTGTAACTCGCAAATTTTACGCCGTATTATATCTTGATCACTTTCATCTACACTCGAGAAAATGTCAGCATATATCCACATCGGGAAGTGGGAGAGGGAATTACGCACTGTTCAAGAAACCAATCAGCGCGTATAATGGGCTAAATGGGATTGGAACTCTGTAAATCTAAACACAACAAAAACAAACTTCAAAAATCAACGACTTTTCAAGCTGATAAGGAAAATTTAAAAGTAGTCTCAATTCCTTTCTCTCTCCAATATACAAGTGGATTTGATAGAGTCTTCAGGGCCGCAGGTCTTCGAAGTGTCTATCAATCCCGATCAAAATTAAAAAATCTCTTGGGTAATCCCAAGGACAAACTAGATTCCCTTGAAAAGTCGGGAATTTATGAAATATGTTGTAACGATTGTGACAAGTCATATATAGAGCAAACCAAAAGATCAATTAATGTTAGATTTAAGGAACATTTAGCTCATTTAAAATTTGGTAGATTAGAAAAATCAAGTGTAGCCGAACATATGTTCAACAATAATCCCAATTAGCCCATTATATGCGCTGATTGGTTGCGTGAACAGTGCGTAATTCCCTTTCCCACTTCCCGATGTGTATATATATAGAGAGCATCTGTTCTATTAAGTTAGAAATTAGAGATCATAATAACATTTGTGATAGAATTCATAACTCTCAATTAAGTTTGATTTGCGAAACTCGCCTGCGATCTTATGTGTTATTTATTTCGCAAATAACCAAGAAAAAATAAAATATATAACTCCAGCCCACAAAGATAAACTGACCAAAAGAAGGGAGGAGAAACCAAAGTAGCTTTAAACTTAGTCAATGACTGTGAGGCCCTTTAGATGTTACTTTTCCTTGCAATCGGTTGTGTTAAGTTTTGTTTCGTTTTTTCTCTAGTGAAGTGACGATGAGATATGTGGTTGTTGTTGTGGTGTGTGTTGAGTTTTTCCGCATAGGAATCATAGTTACTTTATACCGAATAGTTGTCGGTCAAGTTGAAATTTAACTTTCAGGACTCTTTTCTGAATAACATCAAATTGTTTAAGATTACTTTTCTTTGATTGAAACAATTTGTCTTGTTAGTTTAAAAATATAGACTAGGGATCTGGTTTTCTAGCTAGTGTTTGAATATGATTATCCCATTTCAGGTGGCTGTCCAATAGCATGCCTTGATATTTGACACTGTTTTCCAGGTTATGCTGCCTCGGGTGTTCCCCAGGGATCTGATCTGGGCCCGCAATATTTAATTTTGTTTTCGATGTTGCTTTTATTTTCGAAATTCTGTTGGTGCTCTTTTGGCGTCGAATTAAAAGTAAAAAAAGGGATTCGTTCAAATTTAATTCCGAAACCACCGATTAATCTTGAATCTTGAAATATTAATTCAATGCGTGATAATAAACAGTTGAAAAACGTTAACCATATAAAAGACTTGGGAATTGTTCTTGACAACAAATTAAACTTTGAGGCTCATATCGAAACTATTCTCAAAAAATGTTAGGGAAATCCGTGACCTGTTTTAGAATACTATATACAGGGTGTGCGAAAGTTATAAATGAGACTAAAGAAACATTATTTTCATTTATGAATATTTTTTAAATCGAACAACCTGTATATGAGGGCATTAGTAGATAGTCCCTTTAAACTAAATCACTCAATATTTTGTTACGGTCTATACTGAGTGTTTCGTCACCTATATTTTCGACGAATTTTTTTATGCCAACATATACAAAGTAGTGCAGCTATTAATCCTATACTTGTCTTGAAGACAGTTCGAATCGTTTATACAGGGTGAGTCAAAACGAAAAATCCCTGTGCTCGTATAATAAACTTCTATTAATTTTTTGAAGTATACGCACTTTACGAATAAAATACTAACATTTTTCAAACCGTAAGAAAATATCAAAGAGTGAGAACTAAGCTTAATTTTATCGGCATCATAGCCTCGCCTTTTTGTGACATTTTACATATTTTTTGCTAACTTTACAACCATCCTCACAATCGATCAAATCTTCCTTTTCATAGCTAAGATTTTCTCTTTTCAATTGCTTTTTGGTTTACATTTCCGAAATTTGTACTTTTTATTGACATTTTATTTATTTAAAATCTCAGGAACAAAAAAATACAGGTGGTGTTGTACGTTTTATTCGTCACGCTTTTTTGAGTCACCTTGTATACAAATTCGCATCCTAACAACCTTTCCAACTTTTGTATTTACCATTTTCTCATAAGCTTTGAAACCAAACTATTGACTATAGTCTATTTTAAAACTTTCTTGGTTAATGTTCAACGAACCCCGAATCAGCCGACGCGTAGCGAACCGTTACGTAACTCCGACAATGGAGACGACCTTCGGAACCAATACGCTTCGAGTTCCGAAAAAGTGGACAAAATATCATACGCCATCTTCATCGGCGACGTCGGTGGTGCAACCTTTAGAAAGTGGTTAGCTATTTGGACCTGCATGTGAAATCGTTAGACGGTTTCTCTTCAGACCAATTTTTCTTTGTTATCGTGGCGAGTTAGCACTTTTTATTCACTTTCGATTTGTCCAAATAACGTCTTCTTTAGCACTAATTAAAGGAGGCGTTTCGCAAATATTCTAGAACTTACTGATTTGTGTCTTATAGATAGGCAATTGTTTTACCAGCTCACGATCTTTCTGTCTGTTTCTTCTTCTTTTTCTTCTTTTCATTCTCGTGGCCCAGATTGCTAGAATCACACCGAAACAGGTTCCAGTGTGGGTTGATGAAATTATTTCTATGTGGGTGTGTATATAAAAATTAAAAATTGGATAGAAAATTTTAGTACTGGACTTACTCGAAAATCACTTGCAATTTGCTTGTTGGCTGAACTTTTCTTGTCTTTTTTTTTAAGCTTAATTGTAATAAGGCTTTTAAAGAGAGAGGAACGGTATTGTAAAATTTGTAAATGTTATAGGAACTTTGCTATAAAACATAAGATATACCAGGTACGTGTATAGACTTTATAAGAACGTATATGCAGCATATAGCAAGTAGTTAAATAGAATGCGGAGTTGGAGATACTTTGTATATTCTAAAAACCTGCGTAATATAAATAACCCACATTCTAAGTATATTCTATATACAACTGTTATGTGGGATAGATTTTTGGTTACCAAAACGGGCCTAAAATATTTCCAAATACGAGGGTCACTTGAAAAGTTTCCGACATGACACAATCACTCTCTCTCTCTCTAAATAGTACCCAGTGTTTTTCTCCGCAAGATAATTGTTCACGAAGGTACTATTTCCTCATCATTTGATGAAAATCTTTGTCCTCGGAGGCAGGTTTTCATACAAAAAGAAGTCGCTTGGGGTTAGATCCGGTGAATCAGGCGGACGGTCAAGCAGTTCAAACGTAATTCGTGGATTGTGGGAAACTTTTCAACTGACACTCGTATATTTAAGATCGAACCAGAAAAAGAGAAATAGTTTCGTCGCCTGTTGAAATTATCAAGGTCAGTTTGTTGTTTTCCCGCCGTTTTCCCTCCTCTCGCTGTATAAACATTCCGCATTTTTTCCAACACGGCGTCATTAAAATAAGCTTTTAGAAAAAAAAATGTTACACATATATATATGCATACCGAAAAGCGCTCGGCGTCGTGCTTTTTCAACCGTAAAATGGTTTTCAAGAAAAGGTCACTCTTTGCCGGCATTCGTTTCGCAACACACTTGATTTGCGACGTAATTTGAAATTGTAATTGGTAATTATTTCTACAAGGCGCGACATTTTCGTAAATAAATAAAATAGCTCCATCATTACACTATATATTAAAATATTATATACTAAAACTGGGCAGTAGGTGGATATAACTGCTCTTGTTATTAGTATAATTATTAATTTATTTACGTATAACATACAAGGTGTGTTAAAAAAGTAACTTGACTTTTAGGTGTCTGTGTGTGTGTGTGTCCTTCAAAGTAATAAACATTTTTTTTGCTCAAAGTAGATTCGCCATGTGCCGTTGCCAACATTTCAAGTGTTTTGCCTCACTGCATTTTATTTTTTACACAAAATTTTATGCAAATTAATAATAATGAACAGTAGCGGCCCCAGATTAGAGCCCTGAGGAATCCCAGAAGTGCCTTTAAATGATTCGGAAGCCTAACTCCGTATATACTAAGTTATATTACACAAGTTAAAGACAGTTGACCTATTTTTGATAAAACCATGTTGAAATGTGGACATCTTTGGTGTTACACACTTTTTTTACTGTTTCATCGCCCTTTTTGAAATTGACCATAATAATGTATATCATGGCAAGATTATACAGTATTGTCAGGGGTTGAATTAAAAAATCCTTCATTTTATTATATATGATGGCACATTATCAAGTCCTATAAAGAGGAGAGCAGATAAATTCTGATTTAATTCTGGGGTTAAGATAGTTTTGCTGCGCTGTAAACCAGATTGTTGGACCGGATGGTGACAATGGTGACAATGTGTGATCTGTGTACATCGGTTTTCTGTTAGGTCTGGTTTTCTATTGATAAGAATATCTAAAAATGGGAGGTTATTGTTAGTTTCTAATTTAATAGTAAAACGTATTTTGAGAAGTATAATAATTACTAGGGATTCTTGACTGTGAGGCCAAACAACAAAAGTATCATAGAAATATATTCGCGATGACTGCAGATAGTGGAGACCCATAACTGTTCCCGACGTTTGTTCAAAAATTTGACCGTTATAGGAAAATATATTCCAAACAAGCATTTTTCAATTAGGATTAAAAGGTTTGGTCCTAGATTCTTGGATTTCAATATATATGAAATGACGGTGACAATTTCAGGGCTACGAACTTTAGTAAAGAGGAATTCTACGTCAAAAAAAAAACAGAATATTTTGTCCATCTTATCAATTGTTCAATGAAGTGAAATGAGTTAAGTACGAAACTATCAGTTTTCCCTGTAAAAAGTTTTAATAAGGAAGTTGGAGATGATTGGTAATTGGTAATAAACGTAGGTGCTCCATAATTTTGATTTTAAATGGAGTGCTTTATTCTCATTTAAGCTCTGAGGAAGCCAACAGAATAATTAGCAAGTTCGATTTATAACCAACCCACGCAGGAGGAATCCAGAAGATTCGTAAATAGTATTACAGTAGCCTATGGCAGTTTCTTTGAAAAACCATTAATATTATCATCAGCAAATTAACTCTAGAGCAACATTTCTCAATATAAAAATCGGGGACACTCAGTGCCCAGCAAATCATAATTTTCAGTTCGATCGTATTCTTGCCAAATTCTTTGAAGCGCTAATCGTCCGATCACCGGAAACGAAGCAAAGGAATGAAGGTCGCTTACCGAGCGAGGAGAAGCCGATAACCCAGAAACATGCTCTGATATACACCGACGATATCATTGTCTAAGTTGCGGGTTAAACATTTGAGGAGCTTCGCGGCCAACCAATCACATAGTGCCTTTTTTTCGACCACCGTTCCTCGCCGTAACAGACTTTGTTATTGGGCGGGGGTCAGTGCGCATCAGAGGGAGCTCCAAACTGATTCTGAAACAAAACAAATGTAATTACACAGGGTGTTTTCTGCTTTTTTGTACATTGTAAAATTCAAAAAAAAATCCATATTATTATAACCGAATAATAATGAATTTATTAAAAGTGTAATTTTTTGGATAATTGTATGGATTTTTCGAAAATCTTTTAAATACCAATAACAATTTTTTTATCGATAGAAAAATATTTACTAACTAGTAACGTTTTTTTTTATTAAATACTTTTTAATAAGTAATTATAATTAAATATAAAAATCGGCAATAATTATGGCCTTTTAACCTTTCTGGTAGCAAAAATGGTAAAATTATGTACTTCCCAACAATTTCAGCCCAAACATTCATCGGAAAATATTCTTGAGATCCACAATTGCATGGGGATCTTTACCAGCCCGAACATACTATTTCTGGGCCAAAGGGATAATGGTCCAAAAACCATTGACAAAAATTAATACCCATCATTTTCTGGTTTACATTGATTTGAATTTAAAAATTCCAGTACAAAATTCGATTGTCACAGTGCTCAGTTTATTAGCTTGCATAAAATTTAAAATTGTTTCATTCTAACCTATTTCGTGTAATTTGTTTGGCTCACGGTATCAGTAGGGTAGCAGAATCTACAGTAGACCAACTCAAAAAAGTAGTTCTAAAAGCACCTTCACGCGTTCAATTTTATAAATAAAATCAAATAAATAAAACTCGCTGGTATATTTTATGCTGACAACTTACTTAAAAAAATTATAAAAATAATTTGTGAAAACAAAATTGCCTCTGTTGCTTATAAAAAAATTATGTCAGTAATACAAAATATCACGGGCTTCAAAATCCTAAACAATATTTCAGAAGTTTTTATAGACAATTTCAGCAATTTCGAGAGAGAACTGGATTTGTATAAATTAGAAACACACCTGCTGTCCGGTAACTTCTGTAGATTCATTTTCAGAAGAATTTTAACAAGAAGAAGAAGAATTTTTTATTAACCACACATTGTACAGTAATAATACAATTGCAGCCTGTCTATATAAAGTAAAATACAAAAACAAAATGTAAAAAGTATAAAGGTCCAAAAGAAAAACGTATTTTATAAATAACACAGTAGTGAACAATAACAAATGTAAAGATCAACAACACTAACACTAAAAATAGTACAGAAAGTGCAAGATAGTATGCCATGATCTTCACACATTTCAGTAAGCCAAGGATTTTAATTTAGATTTTTTATTTTCTATTCTATTCTATTCCGTTGATCCGGTAAGTGTCGAACCAGGTTTCATCCAAGTAAATAATTGGCCTTTGTTGTTCTCTGTAAGTCCTAATTTTTTCTAGATATTCCAATCGCCATTTCCGAATTCTAAAAGATTCCATTAAAACTTGCCTTTTGTCACTTTTTTTAAATCTAAAACCCTTGTGTTGAATACACTTCCATAAAGTAGTTCTGCCACGTTTCATTCACATTTCATCTTTTTCAAGCCTCGTAATTAAGATATCTAATGTAGGCACGCTTTGTTCCTCGTATAACTGGTAAATTTTTGATCATTTTCATCTACACTCGAGAAAATGTCAGCATCGCTCCTTTTTTTCCTCGCTGAAATGGGATTATTCACTATTTTCCATACAGTTGATGGTGGAATTTTCGTCAATGTGGCTGTTTCTTCTAAAGATGCTTGCTTGCTGGTAAGACGTTCAATGAGAGTTAAATAAACATTGTTTATAACTTCCTTAGTCTCAATAGAATGGTGTTTTCTACATTTGGGCGGGAGCATCTCCTGAGATACACTAGACTCGCACATATTTTGCATAATTCGCACACGATTCAACACACGCTGTATTACACACGAAATAAGCATGATTCCTAATAAACTTAAAGTAAGTGTTATACCAAAACACAGGTAGGTATAAAATTATTTGCTATTACGGACCACAATTTTAGGTAATAATGTTGTTGCATTGTATGGATAATCCCATTCAAAAGCAATTAGTCACTTTCTTATTTCTATGAATAGACCATAATTGATTAGTCCATGTATATCTTCCGACGCAAATGGACATCCCGTGTACAAAGTGAAAACCGCCATAAAAGCTCAATGCGGTTAAAAAAGAGTCTGCGGATTGAAAGTAGCACAATGCAATCGGGTCGATTTGCATATTTCCACCGACACCTTCACTTCTCGCAGCCGACCTTGCCACAGTGCATTTTTCCAACAGAAATACTTTGCATTTCGCGCGTTTCATTCGTTGTTAACTGCTGTTACATTCTTTCGCGATAAAATCTAGGCGGAAAAATTGCATTTTAGTTTACAGGGTGTCCTATAAACCAAACTAACCAAAAAAAAAACACGCGAATAGACACTTTAAGTTTCCCTGATGAAACACAGCAGAAGGCTTTATTATAAATAAACCATTGCTTATGACAAGGTCCAATAAATACCGAAATATTTTAAGTTGTATAGTATAACATTGCATCGAAAATGTTTCCGTTAATTTCTCTATAAAACCTTTGGTGTTGGTTACTTCAGGTTTCTAACAAAGGTCTTAAAAGCCCTTATAAATCCTGATAAATATTCTGCAATTGTGATGAAACCAAGACTCCCTGTGCTGTTTTCCCAACTTCTTTTTTTGGTTTTGATTGGTAAGATTAAGCAGAGCTACATTATATATTATATTTTTTATTTTTGTAAATAATATTATTTAGAAAAAAGTGCGTTTCTCGATCAGGTTTGAACCGCGGTCCTGCGTATAACAGCCACTGCGCCGTAGAAACCTAGACTACAAAGCGGATTACAATTAACATTGTAAGTGATTTATATATAAAATACTAGGAATAGATCGAAACGGCCAAAATTTTGACAAAAAAACGTGAAGCATATTCAATAAAAAAAATATTTCAGAAGAATTCTCTGAAACCATATTTGGTGCGATTTAAAAATAAAAACATTTTTGCACAGAATTCCATATTTCATGTTAATTTTTAAATAAAAACAGCCGGACCCTTTATATAAGCAAAATCTATATACTTTAGTTCAACTGTTCTGTATAAGCAACTTATTTTTTTAAAGCTAAATATTGGAGTTAAGGTTAGACCAATCAGAAGTAGAATCATCTGTTCACAAAAATATAACCTCAAAATGTAAAACCGTTATTGGAATATGTTTGTGTTTTGTGTGGCCACTATTGAAGTGAATTTTTGTTAGTTTCTGTTAATTAATTTTAATGTTGTTGTGCTTTAAATTCAACCATAAAATACGAATCAGAAGAAAAACAAGACGTTTAATTTCGTTAAAAGATAAACTATCTATTTTAAAGGACATTGAAAATGGTATATTATATATAATAATATTTGTAATTCTTTTTATATGTTTTGACAATAAGTGCTGTACTAAGCCAAAGATTTATAAATTTGATTGTTTAGTTTATTCAAATATAATTAATAAGTACGCCTTTATGATAAATAAAACTCAAATTACTAATTTTACACTGTTTAGTTAGTAAAAGAAATAAATAAAAATGTTTTCCAGACTTTGGGAATTCGTATACTCCTTTTTTCCCCATAACCAACTTTTCCCAATAAGAATTTTTTTTATTGAATTTGGTTTAAATGAGTTGCTTATATAGTGCGTTCACTTTAACTGACTAAACTTGGATTTGAACTAACTGAATTTGGATTTAAACGATAATTCTTACGTGGATGTTTCAGAAAATTTTAAGCAACTTTTCCAAAAAAGTTTATATAATACGCTCAGAATGATACGCAATTTTCTACGATGGAAATGATAATACAAAAAATGCAATCCCAAGAAAGAGCTTTTATTTTAGTTAAAGTAATGTAGATGAATTATTTATTTTTATTATGCTTTTTTGGAAATTTCGAACCCAATAGTAATTGGAAACCGTCGAAGTCTTTACTCGGCATTGACTAAATAAATATATCAGATAAAAAAAAAGATATCAAGAGACTAAACAATTTTTAATACTATTGAACATGAGTGACCATAGATATATCAAGGTAGATGGCATTGTTTACATTTTAAGGTGATGGCAATAAAAATAAATAAGAACTAAAAGTTCAGATTTTTGTTGTTTTGAATTGAATTGTTTCGACAACATCGTGTCTTTATCAAATGTAATATTTACAAACTACCTGCTACTGTATATACCGAAAAATGACCATAAAACCTTATTAATTAATGTTGTGAGAATTTAAGTTCAATAAAGGAGAGGTATTTAAATCTAAATGATCGTTAAGCAATACATTTGAATGTCTCATTTTGTTACTCTCCATGGCTCCCAATAAATTTAATTTTCTACTTTTTGTGGCTGTATGTCCTCCTCCTCCTAAGTGCCGTCTCTGCTGAGGTTGGCGACCATTGTGGCATACATTTCTCTGTTCTGGGCTTGATGTATGAGGGCATTTCCATCTGTGTGGGTCCAGTCCCGGATATTTCTCAGCCATGATTTCTTCTTTCGGCCTATGTTCCGTCTACCCTCTATCTTCCCTTCCAATATCAGCCGAAGCTGTTCGTGCTCTTGGTGGCGCATGATGTGTCCGAGGTAAGCGGTTTTACGTATTTTAAGGAGCGTGTACAAGTGTGCTCGTGTGTTCATTTTACGTAGCACCGTCTCGTTAGTTGTGTGGCTTGTCCAACTGACCCGAAGCATACGTCGATAAAGCCACATCTCGAATGCGTTGAGTTTCTTGATGTCGTCTTGCTTAAGTGTCCATGTCTCACAGCCATAAAGCAATAGAGCCCATACGTAGCATTTAAGTGCTCTTAGTCTGAGAGTTATTGATAGTCTCGGATGACATAGCACTTTACGCATATTTAGAAATCCAGTTCTGGCGATTTCTATTCTTCTTCTTATTTGTTTTGAGTGGTCCAGTTGGTTGTTGACTTCTCTGCCCAGGTAGATGTAGTGTTGCACCGTTTGAAGTCTGAGACCATTTATCATAATGTTGGTTATGTGCCCCTGTGAGGATCTGTCAAATACCATGGTCTTGGTCTTAGCGGTATTGATTTCCAGGCCCATTCTTGAGCTTTCTTCATTTAGGATGCTCATCAAAGTTTGCAGTTGTTCTTCCGAATCTGCTATCACCACGGTGTCGTCGGCGTACCTTATGTTGTTGATAATGTTCCCATTTATTTTAGCTCCTTCGGGGCAGGTCTGTAATGATGCTTTCATTATAGACACCGCGTACACGTTGAATAGGAGTGGGGACAGTATGCATCCTTGTCTTACCCCTCTTTCTATATTTACGTATTCGGTGTTTCCAGTCTCCGTTCGTACGCAGCCCTTATGGTCCCAGTACATGTTGCGGATGATGATTATATCTCTACCATCCAGTCCTATTTCCATCAGGATTCGTATTAATTCCTCATGCTTTATACGGTCGAAGGCCTTTTTGTAATCGACGTAGCACACATAGAGTTTCCTTTGGACTTCCATGTACCTCTCTGCTATTAGAGTTAATCCCAGAGTAGCTTCCCTTGTGCCTGTGCGTTTCCTAAACCCGTACTGCGATCGGCTCAGATATTCTTCACATTTGTTATAGATTCTGTTGAATATTATTCGCATGCAGATTTTTGCTGCATGGCTCATCAGGCAGATTGTTCTGTGATCTTCGCACTTTCGGGCTTTGCTTTTTTTGGGTAATGCTATGTAGGTCGATGTTAGCCAGTCTTGAGGCAATATTCCATTTTCATATATTTCATTGAAAAGCCGGGTTAATATTGTGATGGCGTTGTCACTTATATACTTAAAATGTTCTGGCGTCGTCTGGTCGTCGCCTGGTGCCTTATTGCTTTTTGTGTCCCTGATAGCCTGTAGGACTTACTCTTTTAATATGGGTAGTTTGTCCCCCTTCTGGATTTGGGGAGGTTCTTCTCTTCTCTGTTCATTTCCAAACAATTCCCTCAGGTAGTTTTGCCATATCAGTTTTTGCTTTTCGGGGTCGAGTTCTAGTTCGTTGTTGTTATCGCTTATTAGAGATATGTGTTTGGGTTTCCACAGACCCGCCATTTCTTTGATCTTTCTGTGCAGTTCTCTATATCTGTGCTGTGTTTGTAACTCTTCTACTTCGTCGCACCTCCTCTGTAGCCAGTTTTCTTTGGCGTCGATGATTTTTCTACCTATCTCTCTGTCAATCTGTTTGTATTTCCATTGGTCCCTGTTTCGTGCTTGACGTCTCTTGTCCATTAGATCCAGAATATCCTTTGTCATCCAAGGTTTTTTTGGCTCCCTGCCCTCCCCGCCTATCTCCTGCATCCCTGCTTCCACGACCGTGTCCCTGAAAGTCCGCCACACATTTTCCACACTGTCTTGGGTTGCTTCGCTTCTGGCATTAGCTATTTGGTTCTTCTCCAATAATGTATCCACGTGTCTCTTATATATATCCTTTTTATTTTCCTCAGCGGATCTCCACGCTATTCTATTTGATGGTTTTGTTTTCTTGATCTTTTTAAGTTTTATTCTCATGGTGGTGACTACCGGGTTGTGGTCGGAACTTATGTCGCATCCTGGGTAGGTTTTAGTGTTCAGGATGCTGTTACGAAATCTTCTATTGATGGTGATATAGTCTATTTGGTTCCTGACAATTTTCTCTTCCTGGTCCTGTGGGGATTTCCAGGTATACAGGCGTCGTTTGGGCAGCTTGAACCAAGTGTTCGTCACTATTAAGTTGTTTTCTTGACAGAAAATGTAAAATATCAAAATTGTCGTCAAAAATGTGTTTTTCTGTGTTTAAGTGTGTAGCATAATTAGAATCTTTTGACAAATGTATATGTAATAAATACGGTTTCAGTGCAATTTGTTTAATGATATTAAGTTCTTTGTCGTAATTTTCTGTTGCACGTGGCGTATTAAGAAGTCTGTGTATAAAAGAGTGAAATGCAGCAAAATCTAAAAGCATAATAATAAAGTAGATATACGTACGAGTATATCTGGCAACACAGCATCATAAAAATATTTTACATATTCGCTCACGTGAGTAGCCAAGAGTTCAGGCTTTCAATAACCCCGTATATTTTTTAAATCAGGAGAAAAATATTTGTATAGGGTGTTCCGTAGAAAAATAAAAATCGTGCTCCTGTTTTTCAACTTTGCGATGCGCATTTGTTTTCTTTTAAAAATGAAAATTATACAACTTTGGAACTTTTGAAGACAAATTCCCTTTTATCGATAGCGTGAGTATATTTAATTTCCACGTTACCGATACGCTACTCGATCGCGGTCTCTCGATTCGATAATATTAATTAATTGCTAACGGGAAATCGCAGCGAAAGAGTTCGGCCGCACTTTCGCTTATTAATCGCAATTAGGCGGGCATTTCTCTTCGCCAAATATGCATCGCTTATCGAATTCGACGATGGGACATCGTCTTTTCATTCGGCCCTACGCATTCGGAAGGCCGGAAACTTTTACTTTTCGCGGCAACCACGTGACGCCGTTAATCTATCCTCGATTCGATTCGAAAGTGGACGGTCCGGCCGTACTGACAGGACCGGCTCCACATTATTTCTCTTATATAGAAACATTGCTTTCTCGCGATTTAACTAAAATTTGGCACCGGCCGGTTTTTGAGGTCAGGAATCGGTTTTTTAAATTCTGGAGAGGGCGTTTTCCTGTTTTTTTCGAAAAAATGTTGAATTAAAGCCAGAGGGATTTGTTTTTTTCGACAAAATTTGATTTTATACGATGGTTACTGTATTAGTAAACTTCTGAACGTCAAAACTCCATTTACCGCTTGTCCAAATGTCTGTCCTGCGAACCACTATGGAACTTTCGCAAAATCGATGTCATTTTATTATGCATACACCCTGTATAAAGCATCTTTTACTTCTCGCCGAACTTCAAAGTGACTTTGATAAATGTTGTAATTTCTACAAATAACAGGTATTTGCAATGTCATTTTTTGAAATACCTCGCTCACCCTGTATGACGAAACCTGGAACTCTTTCGATACAGTTTACCATACTGTTTAAACCAAATTATTCCTTTTTTTATAGCTCTTTATTATTATTTTTCGAAAGTAACAAGACATCTGCTGCAGTGGCTAAAGTCAGGCAAGAGTCAACGCAAGAAACCTATGTTTTTTCCAATTTTTTTACAAATATATTCTATATGTTGTGAGAAATTTAATTGAGAATCTAGAACTACTCCCAGACATTTCATTTGTGAAACATTTCCTATTAACCTACTATCAATATAAATCTTAAAATTGGGCTGGACCATATAAAAAGATATGAAATGCTACATTCAACTACCGTAGTAGGGTCACTATATTTGCTATATAGTAGGGTTTTACACAACATTGTAATAGCAGATAAAGCAGAGACTGTCCTATAATCCCTTCTAAATTGGAGTCCGGTCCTGGCTTCCTGAACTATCAAACAAACGGAAAATCAACTGGCCGTCCGATCGTTGAGGAATTACGGTTATCGACCTAAAAATTAGCCGCGATCCGATTGAGTCGCGTGTTTCCCAGGCAGTTGTAGACTTTAACAAATACAGCTCGGGCTAAATTAAAAGTAGCCAGAAACATCTTTAATAAAATGAGGAATCCTGATACACAGATCATTTATTCACAAAACCCATTAAAATGGATGTTTCGTCACAAAAAATAACATTAAAATGTTTTAAAATAGATGAAGTTGAAAATGTGTATGTCTTACAATAAAGTTATATATATAAATATATATATATATATATATATATATATATATATATATATATATATATATATATATATATATATATATATATATATATATATATATATATATATATATATATATATATATATATATAGGACAATCATATAAGATGCGTATATAGCAAACAATATGCGATTCACTTTAGGCTTTAAGAGATTTTCTCTGTTGCGAGTGTGCCTACTCCCAGGTTTCATGCGAGAGAACCCATAATAACATAAACGAAATATGAAAAGTACTCATTTTTAGTGACTTATATCTTGTTATTTGATATAAAAAAACGTTCCTTACAATAACTTAAAGTACAACTATAAAAAAAGATCATAAAATTTAGTGCTTTATACAGAAACACCTTTTTTTCCTTGTTTTTATGAGTACGGTGGCCGAATAAACTCTATTGAGGAAGATGATATAAAAATAGTATTATTTCAGATTGTTTTACTTCAAATCTTGTTAATAACTTTAACTTAATAAGTGACCTTGACGATCAATCGAACATTTTGGAAATGAATATGGGTGGAATACCATTTAAATCACTATCACACCTACAACATCCACCTAAGTGCAAAACTTAGACCAGGTGATGGAATTAGAAATAGAATCCTGTATTGGTTGCAAAATCAGCTTGAACAATTCATATTAGTTAATGTTTTCCATCAGTTTGATAACAAACCATGAAATATTATGCAATCGTTATGTTGGCAACAAGAAGGCACATCTCCTCACATGCGATGGTCGGAGAGAAGTCCAGATATTAATCCGCTGGACTACTTCTTATTGCAGTATTTAAAAAAATCGTTTTTATCGTGCGAGTGGAAAACGAACCTGGAAGAGTTTGAAAGCAGTAGTTGATGGTTTCCTCGGAAATCATAGAGCTGACATTCTCATTTAGAGGAATTTATGGATAACATTGGTGAACAAGGAGGACGTTTTCACAAAGATGTGATGGACCTTGAACGGCATTGTCAACGTGAATATGATGGGAGATTACATTTGGGGTTTAATCCTAGAAAGCTGATAGAAGGTCACAAACGAAATGGGAAAATATTTATTTTTAGACACTTATTTCTTATTATTTTACATTTAATGCTATTGTTAATTAAACATTTTGAACAAAAAAAGTCCCTGACATCGTTTCTTGCCATAACTCAATATAAAATTATAAAAAAAGCATACAGCCCCTGGAAAAGCAAACTTCAATTCTAAACAATTTTTTTTCGGTGTTTTCAGTGTGAGATAAAACTAAATCATGTTGACGGGTGTTGCTTTAGTTTTGCCTCACTGGATCCTCAGTTTGACCCAACGCGCGGCGGCGGCGGCAGCGTAACGCCTTATGCAAAAACACGAACGAATGGAAATCGCCTAATTAAATTCGCCGCTAATGGTCGATTTCACTTGGGAATCGCGCCGCCATCGTTTGCGCCTTGCCGTTCGAAAAATAAGTACGCTACGGTTCTGCCGAGACTCTCGAGACCGATCGACAGGTTGTCGATTGTGTTTTACCGGAAACGGTGTCAACGTGGACGCTTTTTTCGTGTCAGTGTGTTAATCCCAATCGAAGTTTGACGCGCGTCGTTCCGGGACATTTTCGAAAATTTGCGGGGTTAGGAGGCGGTACCGCATAGCAACCGACCAAACCTATGAATTACTACACAGAACGAACTTAATAAAGATCGAGATTTTTTTTTAAATACTCCGTATTTTATTATACAGGGTTATTCAAAAAGAAAGAGCGGATTACAAACATTTATTTCCACCAAAATTGGACCCTTCATTTACCACTTGATCATAAACATTTAATATATTTATATTTTTTTATAATAAAAATTTTGAGCACTTTTAATGCCGAGCGTCTCGAACTGCACTGAAGGTTTTATCAGTAATAATTTATAATAATAATAATACAAAATATTATTATAAAACAAATTTTATTATTATTATTGTTATTTTATTATAATTATTATTAATAAGATTCTTTTTAACAATATTGTAAAGAATACAATCATAACATACTGAATAGCTGTTGTAGTTGTAAATTTGTCGTCAAGTTATTTTTATTCTTTTTTTTTAACTTTGTTAATAAATACTTTTTCATCCTCTGAAACGAGCCCGCATTCTAGTGAAAAATTTTCCAATGGTTTGTAATAATGAAATTGGCGAGTATTTTTTATTGTAGTTAAGCGTTCGAATCGTGGTTTGGTATTTTCTTTCATGTTGCTCATGATTTTTAATAGCAAATTTAATATTTTTAAAAGAACTTTGGGCCCACTGAAAAAACGAAAGTGGGGTTGTTATGTGCGCGCTCCTTTGCCATGAGATGTAGCGAATAAAGTCCAA
The DNA here is from genome assembly GCF_029955315.1 of Cylas formicarius. Classification (NCBI taxonomy): domain Eukaryota; kingdom Metazoa; phylum Arthropoda; class Insecta; order Coleoptera; family Brentidae; genus Cylas; species Cylas formicarius. The sequence goes on along the minus strand of NW_026844347.1, from coordinate 38,326,221 downwards.
TCAGCATCAACACCAAAATCATTTTTATGATTAACTAAATTCGCAAAATTATATTTATTTTTATATCGTGAAGCTGCTCCATCGGAAAAATATTTGATTTTTTCAATTTTATCGGCAGCAAATTTAGTTTTCAAAAATGCTCTCAACAAAATTTTCATTGCTTCATGTCTCCATTTATTTCATAATAAATGACATAAGCGTGATCATTGGACCAATGGTGTGATTGAATAGCATCTATATTGCCCTCTCACAAGCACACAATTGTGATTTTTTTTATTTAACATTTTAAATCACAGAAAATATTATCATTACAAATAAATATAAAATTTATAATAAACTCTTTATCTTTGTATCGACGGAACTAATCCAAACATCAAAGAATGAGTTTTGGTTAGTTTGGTTTAGTTTACAAAACACGCTCAAATGCATCTGTGTATTATTAGTGTGGATGAAAATAAAGCCGTCATTATTTTAATTTAATAATTTTGCTTGTTTCACTACCGAAAGGAAAGACGTCACCGGTTTGCCAACCACTAACCAAAGTGCCTTTGTCGAAACCCAACGAGCGGACCGACAGGATGGCTCAAGTCTGCAATTCACCGGTCCGCAGGTGTATTGTTTAACAAAAAACGGCAATTAAACAATGTATGAAGTGTGTGCCAACTTCCGCACGGATTTCACAACTTTATGGTCCGAAACATCCGTAAAGTAGACCGTACATTTCCTCTGCGAATAGAGACAAATGAGACGCAAATCTAATATACGGGTTGTCCGATACGATTTGCGTATACGGGTTTTCTTTTAACATTATATTAATATCATCATTAACTGGATATTTTTAAAAAATAAATAAATAAATAAGATTTTGACGAAATTATATGTTTTTACATTACAATTGTTTCGACAACACCGTGTATTGATCAAATGTAATATTTACAAACTACCAGCGACTAAAAATAACGAGAAATGATAATAAAACCTTAATTAAAGTTGTGAGAATTTAAGTTTAATAATGGAGAGATATTTAAATCTAGTTGAACGTTAAGCAATACATTGGAATGTCTCATTTTGTTAATCTCCATGGCTTCCAATAAATTTAAATTTCTACTTTTTGTGGCTGTATGTAAAATATCAAAATTGTCGTCAAAATGTGTTTTTCTTTGCATAATTTGAATTTAGACTATTGATTTTATGTCTTTTATGTTCGTTAATGCGTTTCTTGAAGGATCTACCTGTTTGTCCAATATAAATTTTAGGACAAGATCCCCATTTCAACCTGTAGACACCTGATTTTTGAGATTTTGGACATATCGTTTTATTGTCTTTTAAACATTTTCCTATTGTGTTGTTAGTTCTGTATTAGGTTTCGGATAAATAGAGATTACTAGATTTGTTTTTCATTAATAATTTTATCGATAATGGACGGATTGTAGCCGTTGTTCAGTGCAATTTGTATAATGATATCAAGTTCTTTATTGTAATTTTCTGTTGAGAGTGGCGTATTATTAAATTCAAAATAATTTTGGTCTAAAGATACTATTGAGCAATCTAATAAATCTTGTTTCACCAATGGGTCAACCTGTTTTCGAGTGAGGGTGAAATCTGCTAAATCTATCGCATCCGTAGGTGGAATACTGGGAAATAAGTTTTGTACATCAAAAGACAATAGTGTTGAGTTAGTTGTTGTTTGCAATAAAAAATTCACAAGAATTTTTTATCGCAAATTTTGGTTTAAAATATTTACTAATTTTGTTGAGAGTTTAACTGCTGGAACCATTACATAAGAAACGACTGGTCATAATTGTTAAAAAATACTTGTCTTTGTCACTAAATAGTGTGGAGTTAGTAATTCCCTGACTTGTCTTTGATATAACTCGGTAGGATCGTCTTTGATACATTGGAAAAGTTCTAGTTTAATGAAATTTGGTACACATGTACAGGGTGGGCACTTTATTAGGGGCCTGTACCTCTTCTCAGGAACCACTGATTTTAAAAAACAAAAAAGTTTATACAAAAGTTTGATTGTTTAAATTAAATTTAAAAACTATTTTTATATATACAGGGTGTACGATAAGTGCTGGACCGACATTAGTTTTAAAATTTTAAATGTAACACCCTATATATTTTCATATTTTTAGAATTTTTGCCAAAAATAAAGGTAACTTTTATGTAAACTGCTTATTCGAATTTTGTGTAGACAGAAATTGAGAATATATATTTTTTATTCAAAATTATGTTCTTAGTAAATATGGTCTTCTAACGATATGCGATAACTAGAGGTATTTTGAAATTATACAGGGTGTCTCAAATTAAAGGACTTTTTTTTTTATTTGAACTTGCAGTATTCAATTTTCTTTTAATGGGGCACCAATGTTTTTGATATTTTTTCTCAAAGCGGGGCAAAATACCTATAATTTGGGAAATATGCGTTTTATACCCGCTAATGAAGTGCCCACCCTGTATACATCGTGGCGAGCCAAGTCATGGCCAACTTTGACTAATTTTTTATGTCAAATATCGAGAAGGGCTATGAATCATTTGTTTAATAATAAGGACTACATCAAACCTGCTGGATAGATCTGACACAATTTTTTGATGCGGAAAATCGAGAAGTACTTGCAGAGATTTTTTAAAATTGAAAATGACAACAGATTCGTATTCAGGACTACCTAAAAATAACTAGACCGATGACCAAACATTTTAATGTTTTAAAAAAATAAATATTGTAAACCTTGTTAATAACGAATATTTTGTATGTGATTTTAAGATCTTACAAATTTTAATTGTACAAATTTCATAAATAATTTAATTTTTAATTAAAAAAATAAAGCGTTGGAAAGTCTGTTGGGTTCATATCTAATCCTTTCTCTTCTGTCTCTTTCTTTAAATAGTTACAGTTGGCTATGACTTTGAGTTGAAGCGATAAGCGAATAAATCATCAAAATCGAACCATAAACAAAGATTTGGCAAGGGTGTACATTTCTTAAACGGGACACACTGTATATGGTGTGTCATTCAAGAAAATCGAGATTTTCCAATTTAAAATGATCCAAATATATTCGTTTATTTTGAACACCCTGTTCAAATTCCGTTGCATATGTCTTTTACATCATCTTGGAATAACGCTAATATAAAATACGAGTGACCTACCATTAAAAATAATAGCGTTATAGGTGAGGTTGGGGCAAGGGGGCCCACCTCAAAAATTAAATAATTTTTTTTTTCGTTATTATGGTTATAAATTCTGGTTATTTGTACATTTTTAGCCCTTTGCGTAATACCAGAGGTATAATGGACCTCTTAAAAGTTCTATAAAAAAATATTTTATATTAATATAACCGAATCATAAAGTCAGAGCTGTCGCAAAATCTTATAAATAACAATAACAAAGTTTGAAATGAAAATTTATATATTTTTGATTAAAATATCGGAAAAATTAAAAAAAGAAAGCTGAAGAATTATAAAAGCAATCCAAAACAAAATTTAAAAATAGGGTTTTCGCTTTTTTAAGCCACCCTGTATACTCTAAAATAATTTTAAATTGCACATCGTAACGATCTATACTAGTTTTGTATTTACCATTTTCTCATAACCTTCGAAACCAATTAGGTAGATACTCTCTCGTTGGCTGACCCTGTATACTAAACCGTACAACTTTTGCATTAAATTTTTTTACTAAAACGTGAGTTAAGGAGACCAACGTGCGAAAAAGTTATTTAATGGATGCCAGAGTTTTGTTTCAACTTTCAAATCGCCATTGTTCTTCTTGGAAAACCCCTGCTCGAAATATATCCCGATTAATAACGATTTAGTCTGTATTATAACGGCTCCGATAACGGAATCACCCGGTATAACCGACCACTCACTTTTTTTCAACTTATGTAGATATATATGTAAGTATATCCCAAAAACGTCGAACCAAAACAACGACACCAATTTCACCAAACACGCCCCCGGGTTCCGCGGTACCACCGACACGGTACTAATTTCGGGTTCTCGCGGTCGCGGGTACCTTCGCGAAAAGTCAAACGGTTACTGTGGTACCGGGGGAACGGTCTCTTTGCATTCTCGCAACGGGCACCGCGGTGGTACCGCGGAGGTGGTACCGTTATCGGAATCTCGCTATTGTTTCGTCGCCTCGCGGAACCGTCCACGTCGGAACCACAGACGCGGAAACGTAAATTGGGTCATCGCTACGTCGACGGTACCAAAGAACTCGAGGACGGTGACGTCACGGGTGACGTCGGACGCTGGGCGTTTTGTAGAACAGTTCAAAAATGACGCATTAACTATGAGATTCATTAATGGTATTGCCATTGATTTTCGATTTATACTCGGTGACAATATTCCAAGAAGCTTTAGAAAATATCGAAGAAGGAATGAAAATAAATGGGGTAATAATAAACAATTTAAGATATGCAGATGATTCTGTTCCACTGGCAGATTTCAAAAACTCCTAGATCAAGTACGGTTACGGTTGTCAACCTAACATCAAAAAACCAAACTTATGGCTGTATACCTAGACCAGAAATGTAGTGCTTTTTCAACCGACTCCATAAAATTACACGGGGCATGACGAAAACATGCCCATAAATCCGGAGACACTCAGTATAGATTATAACATTCGTACATCGGGTGAATGAGAATATTAGAAAATAATATTAAATAGTTTCCTACACAGTAGACACTATTTGGACACTCCGTATAAGGAAGCCAACTGCTTTTGAATGGGATTATCAAAGGGTGGTCACTAACATACAATGTCACCAGAATTTTTATTAAAATTTCGGAATTTAAATTCAGGTTAAATAGTGGTCCGTAATAGAAAATAATTTTATACCTACCTGTGTTTGGTTTGGTATACTACTTAGTTTAAGTTTATTAGTAATCATTATTATTTCGTGTGTAACACAGCGCGTGTTGAATCGTGTGCGAATTATGCAAAATATGTGCGAGTCTAGTGTATCTCAGGAGATGCTCCCGCCCAAATGTAGAAAACACTCTTCTATTGAGACTAAGGAAGTTATAAAGAGATCGCAGCTGTTCTGCGGAGCAAGGGGTGGGGGTCGCTTAGAGTAGGGATCACGTGATGTTTGTATACGCCAAAAAGTTGTGCAGAAGCTGATTATTGTTCAAATTAAAAGATTTGTGAAAATCATAAAAATAAGAGCACATTCAGTGCTTTCATAAACATTTACGTAATCTGGACACTTGAAAACATAAAAATTTTCACAGATATCCAGGGCAACAAAAAAAAAATCTTTATTTGTAGAGCTGTATATTCTTCTACAAATGCTATTTGGGGTTAAACATACAAATGACATGGAGGAAAAAGTAAAACAGCCTGTTCAGCCAAATAATTGCAAATGAATTTAGGACTCCCATGCCATCATTTTCCAACAAATATTTCAGTTTTTTAACTTGATGAGGCTAGTGCTTTGCGTAGTAGGCGGCCGTGGTAGCTTGCGTTATCCAAGACAATAACAGTGTTATTGGGAATATTTTTTTAGAAGATTGTTTCGAAACCAATTTCCAAAAAGTGCGGCACTTGGATCCTAATGATAATCCAAGCAAGAATCCTTAATTTTCTTTGCAGACCACAGCAAGCAGTTTGGAATAAGGTAATTAAATCTCCGAGTGCATACTTAAACCTCACTTAACCTTACTTAAATCTCATTTCTTTAACTAACTGTACGGAAGGTGGCACGGCTGTTTATTAATAGTATCCGTGATCAACGATATTGGCGTTTTTATGAGTAGATAGGTTTGTTTTGAAGCTTCTTCTTTAATAAGTCCTCTACTGATTAAAGTTTCATACACATTTTTCACGACCTGTTTTGCATCAAGCGACGAATGATTTCCACGCGACATTGTTAGATTCTCGTAAAATTACTTTTTCGCAACGCACTGCAAAAACAATTATTCAACACTGCCACAAATGGTCAACACTCGAAGAAATAAATCAGAAAGAAAGAAATATACCTGGCCCACCCCTGCCTCGTCACTCAAGAATATTTTTTTTGTTAATAAGTTTACGAAATAATAATAGGTAATAACATCGTTAAAGTTCTATTGGGGAGCCAACATGATGAAGACAGTGTTAAACATATGTTTACAGATAAAAGACACGAGTTTCTTCTGGGAAATTTTGAGTAAAATTGAGTTCTTAATTGTTTTTATAATTGAAAAAGAACAGTTTGCTATTATATGAATAAATCAATTCTTTATGTTATCGCTCTAAGCTTTTACGTTTTGCAATTTGCAATAAGTCATAACCTTAAAATGTAAACAATGCTCCCACCTTCATGATATATGTTATGAGCATTAAGCAATTTAAATAAAAAAGTGTTTCTTTCACGAAATTGACCGACAATGATTTACGAATATCAACATTAAATATAGTTGGTACGATACAGCTGGGCGCGTGATAGAAGACAGATTCTGGAAGGTCTGCTAGATCTATTTTATACAATGTTGTACACAATAAGGCTTGTTCTCTTTTCATACAACATGCCCGCGTATGTCGATTAATTTTTAAAATGGTGTAAGTCGCGCCATCTAGTGACGACATCGAAGAAGCGAGAACGTTAAACCACGTATTTATATACCATGGTGTGACAGTTAATTTTATAAACATTCGATATTGCGTCATCAGCAAGTTGCATTTTTGCTAGAAAATTTCTAATTTCGGATACTTAATTCTGCATTTTCCTCGGACACTCTGCGTGCGTGATTCATTCCGCAGCAAAGTGGAATTATATTACTAGAAACTTCCGCGATTATCCTAGTTTTCCACTTCGAAATGATACGTTTTACAGCCTTAAAATTATTTTTATTAGGTACATCTGGTAACGCGGCAATTAACCGCAAATTCGGAACGACGGCACGATTATTAATACCGAAGAAGGTCGAGAAGATGCGAGGAATTATAGCGGGGTGAACAAACCGCTAATGCTAATCGGCGAAGTGTGTTTCGGTGTTTTATTTCAGGCGTTGTATGTCCAATGTTGACGGAACACGACACAGAACATCCTGCGATTGTTGCACGGCCATTGAACACTGCACTGCATGGCAACCTAGTTGCTTTCATATTTACCAAACCGCGATGGTCATTTTTTTGTCCATCCAAGTTATTAATTGACCTGAGGTGGCTTTTACTTGATGAAAATCCATTTATCAAAATAAATAATAACTAACAGTGCAGATTTTCACGAAATTATATATTTTTACATGACAATTGTTTTGATAACATCGTGTCTTTATCAAATGTAATATTTACAAACTACCTGCTACTATATATACCGAAAAATGACCATAAAGCCTTAATTAATGTTGTGAGAATTTAAGTTCATTAAAGGAGAGGTATTTAAATCTAATTGATCGTTAAGCAATACATTTGAATGTCTCTCAAGAAGTCTGTGTACAAAAGTGTGAAATGCAATCATTTTGTGTGTATAAGGATGATTTGAGCTGTTATATATGACTGTGTCCGTGTGTAAAGACTTATAATAAATAAAAAAATCTAATTTGTTTTGTGTTTTTGGAATAGTTAAGTCTAAAAAATTAACAGAGTTATCCTGTTCAATCTCGATAGTGAATTTTATACCATTATGTAATGAGTTAATGTAATTTAAAAAATATTTCAATTGTCTGTCCGTTCCGACAAAGCAAGCAAATACATCATCGACGTATCTATACCACCATAGAAAACTTTTACTTAAAGAATGTTCTAGTATGATTTCCATAAAAATCTCGACTAACAAAGGACTAAGTGGGTTTCCCATAATCAAACTTTCCTTAGAAATATAAATCTGTCCATTAAATTTAAAATAATCTTAGTTTAAAGATACTATTAAGCAATCTAATAAATCTTGTTTCACCAATCGGTTGACCTGTTTCCGAGTTAGGGTGAAATCTACTAAATCTATCATCTAAATGTTGTGTCTGTTAAGTTTATGAACCTGTTGTAAAATTGATGGTCGGTATACTTTGTAATAACTGGCTTGCTGTTAGATATTTTTGTATTAGAAATTAAGTTGTCTAACTTTAGGTTTTGTCCAAGAAACTTTTTATTAACGTTAGATGAAATGTCTGTTCGAACTCTATAATCAAATGTGTCAAATTTTAGGGGATTACATCTATGACACGATTCAGAATGTATTACCTTTACATAAATGTTGTTTGTATCCCGTCTTCCGTACTCGTGTCTTCGTTCTTCCTTCATCCATTTCGTCTGGCCTTGGATCTGCGACTTACGAAATACAGGGTGTTCGATTTCAAAATCTTATCTAGCTTATAGCACGACTCGATCGGTGCCAAAAGTGGAATTTTTTAACAATTAACCGAAATATAAGTCACGCCAATTAGACGCGGGACAATTAACAAAATAGTAATGTCGCAATTATTGTGGGAAACGTTTCGAGCGTTTTCTCCCGGCTCGAAATTTATCGTCAAAGAGATGTAAGTAGGTGAGAGACCGAGAGCGCGTCTCGTTACTATTTAAATTAATTCGTTGGTGTCATAATGCATTAGGTACCCGCGTTATTTTTAGAAATAAAACTTCGACCTAGAGAGATACTGCCACTAAATGGACGTGAAAAAATATATTTATGAGCTAAAATAATGTTCTGCTCCAGAACCTGATGAAAGTTACAGCTCAGTTTCAAATTATTATATACACTTATATTTTAATAGTAAAAAAGCAAAAGGTAAGAAAATTATGAGCACAAAATATAAAATGAATTTAGTGTAGTTCTTGATGTGAAGTATTATCACTTTATTTTCTGGCGTCATTACTGGTTGATGGTGCATGAGAAAAATGAAATTAAGACTGTTTTATCAAAATTTCAACATAGTCTAGTTACATTTGAGAAGCAAAAATTCTTAAAACTGATGAAAGGTGCTCATATGTAATTCTGTTTCTTAAAGAAGTTTTCCTAAGCTTCATTGTTGAAATGATTTGTTCGCATATATAAGATGAGCTGAACATTGTCATTATCTTCACTGCATTAGTAATTAAATTTGGGAAATTATCTGCACTTGAATTTTTATAAAATTCTAGTAACAGTACTGTATGAAAAGTTTGTTTCAGGAGAGTATTACAGTATTACTAAACTCTGGTTTCATTTTTCTAAAGCCCTGAAATCTCCTTTCTAATTCTGATCTGACCTTAATTAAGAGGCTTGAAAAAGATGAAACCGGTGTTAAATGTGTCAAAACTACCTTATGGAAGTGTATTCAACACATGGGCAAGTTTTAATGAAATCTCTTAAAATTCGGAAATGGCGACTGGCATATCTAGAAAAAATTAGGATTTACAGAGAACAACAAAGACCAATTATTTACTTGGATAAAACCTGGTTCGTCACTTATGATACTCATTACTAAGTGTAGAACAAACGCGCCATCAAAAAGAGGTAAAAGAATAACTATTTTGCATGCTGGCTCTAAAGATGGTTGGATTCCAAAACGACTTTCTCTGCCTGCGAAAAATATTAAAGATTCTTCTCTGGATTACCATGAAGACACCACCGCTGAGTTATTTGAAAGTTGGTTCAACAACAAACCATGCAAACAAACAATGCAAGTTATCACAGTAGACAGTTGACTGAAACCCCTTCCTCATGTGACACAAAAGCAACAATCCAAAACTACATGTATAATAACGACATTTATTTTCACGAAGATTATACCAAAAAGCAATTAATTGGGGTTCTACAAAGCTTGAACCTACAAAAGGAATAATTATGCAAAAAATCTAGGTCATACAGTTTGAAGGCTTCCACCTTACCACTGTATATTTAATCCCATTGAAGATGTTTGGCACCAACTGAAATCTGCCATTCGTCGTAACAATGTTTTTCCCCGTGTTAATTCTAATGTCCTCAAACTTATAGAAACCGAAGTTTTTAACATCCCTCCACAAAGTTGGGCAAATTCTGTTAACCATATAGAAAAAGCAGAACAATCGAAAATCCATATTGTAAATAATAATTACAACAGTGTTTCTTCAATAATATAAGTGTTTCCTCAATCACTCAATATTTATTGAATTTTTCTTTTCTATAAATGGTCTGTATCTCACTTTGCGGCGACGTCGCGACCCATGCCGTGAACGTCTACCCCGTAACGCTACAAAATTGTTACTAGCCTAGCAGAAACGTAGACCTTGTCGGTTTGGCGTACAACGCCCTGTTGTCACATTGACTGAAATGTCCGGCATGTTTAAGATACACAAAATTAAAAAGAAATTTACATAATTTTGAACTCAACAAACAGTGATACTGATATATGTGAATAATTTTAAGTAATTTAAGTAGATAATAAAAATAATTTGTAATTTTATTTTAGATTTAAACATAAATACATCCATAAATACCAAATAATTTAATTCTAAGCAAAGTATCAAAGTGTTCGTATCAGTTAGTCACTTTCTTATATCTATGAACAGACTTTATTTGCCCTTACCCTTTGAACTATCTCGTGAAAACAGCCTCGCAGAGTCAAAGCTCGAGAATCAGGTACCTAAATACATACTTACTGGAATGATTACAGTCATATACCTCAGTAATAGCGTATATTGCAATTTAGATGAAACTCTTAAGAACGCTTCTACTTATTCGAAAATAACCCGCAGCATCAACGCTTAATCAAATTTATAACGGCGTTAAATTTCCACAAATATTCGTTACGGTTCATCTCAGGCAGGACCTACTTAATGCTGTTGGGATGGGTTTTACCAAGGTCCTGCGAAGGTCTGCGGCTAAGGTACTGATACTTGAAACGTCAAAGCAATAGATGCACTATATTTTTGGTCGTATTATAATAAATTAATAACCACTTGCCAGGGCCGGACAGCAACCAATTTTTTTTTTTTGGAAAAATGCATGCTTTTTACGAAACAGACAAAAAAAATGCATTTTGCAGGATACAGGCACGATAGAAGATACCAACGGGGTGTCGATGTACGACCGTTCCGTAGACACCGAAGTTACTGACCTAGTAAAAGATTTGCGATTAAACGCCGGTTAAGATGAAAACGCGAAGACCGAGCGAAAACGATATTTATTTCGATAAAACCCGTTCGGGCGTCGGACGCGTCGCGGCGCCACGTAAAATCACAATCGTATCGAAAATAAGAAAAATACTTTAAAAAAAACTTCCATTTGCGACAAACGAAACGTCTCAGTTCAGCAATTTCTTGATATCGGTAACGCGGGACCTGATTTCCGGCTGCCTGTCGTTTTCCAAATCCGGCAACGCCGCGTCGAACGTCTCCCTCAAACGACCGAGTTCGACGTCTAGCCGTTTGTCCTTCAACCTCGTGCACAGACAGAACACGACGTTCAGCGCCTCCTTCTTCATTTTCGTGTGCTTCGAGATGCCTGAAATATCATATATGGAGAAAAAAAAACGCTTTGTTTCTCAACAAAACCGCTTAAAAATTAACTTTATGGGTTGTCCGCTAGATGTCGCAAGGGTCATGTCGTTTTTTTTATGATAAACCGTGAAAAGTAATCTATTATTAATTAGAGTTTGAACTTTATTGACATTTTTAATTGTGTCAGTTTAGATTATATCGCTGCTCCGGCAGAACAGTGAACGAACCGCAAAAAGCATAATTTTTCAGAAGCAAAAAACCAAAATGAAACTTTGTCCTCTCGACATCAACTGACCTAGTATTTTAAATGGAACACCCTGTATATTTCAATTTCTTAAGACATTCCTATTCGAATTTTGCCTTTTTTAGGCAGAGGATAGGTTAAGTGGTTTTTTTTTCATATTTTTGAATGCCCCACATAAAATTGTGTTGTGACGCTACTGATACAGGTATTGCAACGAAAATTTAACCACAGATAAAGGAAATGATCCATTTCTCAATCAGTTTGACAGATGACAGCTTATACAGGGTGTTCCAAATAGGTGGTGCCGTTTTGGCGAATTCAATTGAGAAAATGTCAAGATTTTCAACCCTATATTTTTATTCAGATATCAATTTTACGACAAAAAATAAGGTAAGTTTGTAATTAATCTTATATTTAAATTTTACTTACTTTTTGAGTTATTCGAGGTTTAAGATAACACCCGTATAAATTCTCGTTGAATTTAACGCTGCCCACATTAGGTCACTTTTTTCAATATTATGTATTTTTTAAATTTTAAATAAAATTTTATAATATTTCAGAAGCAGGAATAAAACCTATTGCTAACAAGACAGAGAAAAATCGACTCTATACTATTAATTTTTTTTTTCAAAAAAGTTGTTATTAATTTATTAACAGACAATTTTGTCAAACTCTTGACTGGAACCTTCGTCACTCCACTAACACACAATAACGCGTTTTACCACAAACCGAAACTCAATGTTACGTACTCGACGCGCGTTTCGCCAACTCAGTTGGCATCTTCAGGAGAAGATTAAAAAAAAAGTACGTAAAATTGAGTTTCGGTTTGCGGTAAAACGCGTTATTGTGTGTTAGACAATTTTGTTAAAAATTATTAATAATAGGTAGTGTGTTTTTTTTTTAATAAGAATAGTTTATTATTTATCTTTTTGTTAGGATGTTATGTTATTTCATTAAAACTGTTAAAGTAACACGATTGCTTTCGAAAAATCGTCACTGGGACGCGCAAGTTCGTAGCGCTTAAAGCGAAGCAGCATTGTATTTTGAATAGAGGGCGATATTGTTTTTCTATCGTGATCCTGCGGACCACTATGGAACTTTCGCAAAATCGATATAATTTTATTGCACATACACCCTGTATAAAGTCTTGGAAAAATTATTTTTTTCTCGATACCCGGCAAGTGCGTTCTTAAATTTTTAAAAATACTTCCGGACCCCCCAGCCCCCCCAAGTTTCAATAGGCTTCATTACGGAGCTAAGCTCTATGCATCTGTCAAATTTTAAGTGGATGGCTTCAAATTTCGGACACTTATCGTGTTTCATAGCAATGTCCAAAAAACAGTCGAAAATCTAAAAAAAAAAGATGGACGCCTTGGTTTGATCAGACTCATTTTTTACTGATTTGTGAACCTCGTGCACGGCTTAAAAGGAGCCAGATTTAAAGATCGTGCTGCAAACCGTTCAAAAGATATAGCCACACGGTTTACACTGAAAAGTAACTAATTTCTCTACATGGTCATATTAACGATGTTATTATGACCATGTATGCTGTTAACAAAATATATTTTATTTTTAGACACTTTACCACCCTGTACGTCAAAATTTAAGACGTTTAAGACGTATGTTTATATGAAGTGTTCTTTTTAAAATGGACCCGAAAATCTCCCTCTCATTGACATTCATTTACAAAACACCCTGTATATTTCAAAATAATCTCAAACTATTTCTTTCAGATTTATCTGTTCTGGTTGTTGCATTTTTTTGACACTCTCTTTGGATACCCTGTATATAGCTAAAGCCCGCCAAATTCGCAAGAAAACCGTAACCGACAACTTACTCAACGAATACTTCACCGCTTCCAAAATGGCGTCCTCGATGTCGGCCAGACGTTTCGTCTCGCCGCTCGTTAGACCGCCATCTTTCTTCAGCAGTATCAACTTGTCGACGAAACCGTACAACGCGGACATCATACTGACTTGCACGGTCCTGGTGACGCAAGGCAAGGTGTCCCTGATATGGTCCGCGAACATGCCGCCATATTTCTCCTGGGTGTCGGTCCCGTTCGCGGGCCACGCCTTGCCCAACGTTTCGTAACTGGTTTCCTTCAGTCTGATAAAGTTCTCGCGGTACTTGGACGTTTCTTCTGCCCCCGGGTCGTCTTCTTCCGGTTTAACGTCCACCCTGCTCAGCACCGGCTGGATGATATGGTAGACCCGTTCGAACGCGTCCATTTCGAACGAGGTCAACACCTCGCCCAGACATTCGAGGGCGCTTTTCTTATACAGAATCTCGTCCTTCTTGCTCTCCTTCAATATGGCGTCCACTATCTCCGACGGGTTCACCTCGTTGTCCGCTTTTATCGCGTCCCTGCATCATTTATTTTATTTATCTATTGATTAATTAATTAATAGATAAAGATAAGAATTAAACAAAACATGTTTTTTTTTAAATTGTGCAAAAATTTGAAAAACAACTCCGCCCCGTCTTTGACGGCCATTTCAAGCGGATCGGAGTCCATTATTACAAGGGTTTTACAGAGCAAATTATAACTAACACCAACGATCTTATAAATAAAGTAACGGAGATGTTACAGAACTTGCAACGGTTTTCTTCTAAAACCTCAAGCTGCGAAAAATATTAGTTGGGGATAAAACCTATAAAAACCATTTAAGAGCTAAATCTAATTATTTAATTTACAGTAAAACGCAAAAATGAACGACGTCCGCGATGTGAAATGAAACCACAAGAGAGAAAATTACTATTCGACGACTCTTGAAAAAACTTGGTATGCGTTTGATAACCCCTAATTTTAAACCTATCACCGATGTTGGTGCCTATCGAAGGAAACTCACTTGCAATTCGAGCAAATACTAGTCAGCGCCTTCAGCAGCTTATCTTTACCGCTCCACGTGCGGCCTGACAGTCCGGTCAGCAGTATTTTCAAGAGGGCGTTGCGGTGCTCCGATTCCATGCCGGTACCCAACTTGTTTGCCACCGTAGCGACCGCGTTCGCAGCCTAAATGAACCATTTTTTCCTTAGTCTCTAATATCACAAAGATTTCCTTGGTTTGTCTGCTTTAGCGCATATAGTATGTGCACGAATGAAGTAGACAAGAGATTAAAAAATATACCACTCCATAACTTTTTGTTTTTAAAAATATCAAGGTAAACAGAAAAACAAAATGTAGGGTTAGTAGCGAAGTTTTCTTTCCAAGTGACGTATCAGTTTTCTAACATATAAACCTACGTCATATTTATATATATATATATACGTTTGTTCAAAAATTTGACCGTTATAAGAAAAATATGTTCCCGACAAGCATTTTTCAACTAAGGTGAGAAGGTTTGGTTATAGATTCTCGGACTTTAAAATATCTATGTAAAAAGGTATGCCGGAACCATAATGTTTTAAATGAAGAAAATAAGGCAAACATATTAGGACTCTATGAGGCACATCCAGGTTCCTCTATTACTAGACTATACGAAGGGACAGGTTTTTCTCGGGGATCAATCCACTCAATGTCAAAAGAGGATGCAGTTTTTTTTTGAAAAATATTTTATGGACTGATGAAAGTTCGTTCACTACAAGAAAGGGTTGTAATAGACAAAATACGCGATATTGATCTTTAAATAATCCTAGACAAATAAACGAAATAAAAACTAAGGGGAATTAAACAATTAATGCATGGTGTGGTGTCATAGTAATCTTGTTTTTAGTTATAATTATGGCGCAATAAATGTAAGCGCCATTTTGAACGGAACTCGTTTTTGGAAAATAAAACGAACCTGAGCTTTGGTCGTCCACGACGCAGATTCCAGCCCGTTCCTCAGCACCTCGCATATCCTGCCGATGTGCTGCCTGATCCCGGCCTCGGTCCCGGGACTATGTTCCGACCAGATCTCGGTCCACGTGTCCAAAGTGTTCTCGGTCTCTGACGTTTTCTCCGCGTGCATCGCGAAGAACACCAGCGGCAGGATCACTTCCGAATGCGCCTTCAACACCTCCTGGTTGTGAATGCCTATCGATTGGACCGTCTGGGCGCAGGCGGATCGGATCGTGTCATCTGGATCCCAAAAAAATTAATGAAACCACCGTTGGGACGAAGCCCCACGCGCACCTTCTCTCTCCAGGTACCAATCTCGCAGTTTATCGAACAGTTTCTCCAAACTGGACTCCCTGGCGGAACCCACCAGGTGACCAATGGCGGAAGCGTAGTGCTTCCTTACCGCTGCATTCCTATCGGTCAGACCGTTAACCAGTGCAGCGAGGAACTTGCCTGAAAGGTCGGTGACGCTTCAAAAATGGCGGAATGGGGGCGGGGCCCCGAGTACTTACCGGCGTAGGGCTGCACGTCCTTGCCCAACTGTACCACCAGCATCGTGATGAAATGAGCGCACGCGATTCGCGTCCCCAAGCCCACCGATCCTTTCATAAGGTCGATCGTCTTGGGCACCAATTCTTCCAGAATGGAATTATCAGCATATTGCAAACTCTGCATATAACACAAGCACATCAAAGTTATATTTTTTAAATTCAACGCCCTGTATAATAATGTCATAGAAAGGCCGGTTTACGCTGATTTCAAAAATGTATAGCAAGCCATGGTTAAGGCCAGAATTAGCCAACAATAAAATCGTCATTTAGATGACCGGGCGTCATCATGGCGTCACACCAACGGTCTTTGGTTAATTACCACGAATTATCGTTCAAAATTCGATAAAAGGTTAGTGTTTTCACGTGACGAAATAATGACAATTGAAAACATTACTATTTTATCCATCCAAGCGTCAAAATAAAACAAAAGACTAGAAGCTGGCGTGACGCCACGATAATGCACGGCCAACTAATTGACGATTTTATGTTTGGCGAATTCTGGATTTGATGTAAAAATTACTACAACCTTTTTTTTTTTGAAATCAGCGTAAAATGTATACAAATATGTGATATTAAATCTACATGTTAAACTCTACAACTTTTGTAGGTTAATCGCATCGCCAGCCAGCCTGTCCATGGCCCATGGTACGATTCTTAGCTGACGCCATACAGGTACGAGGGCAGCGCAAAGATTTCCCGGCCTGAATATGAAAGAAACAAAGTAGAGTAACAATTTTTTTATTAATTAATCCCCCTTAACTTCAATACACTTATTACATCTCTTTATTAACAACTCAATCCCTTTAAAAAAATATTCTTTTGGTTTGTCTGCAAAATGAGCTAAAACAACCTCTTTTAAGTCAACTTTGTCGATAAACCGCCGATACTGGAGCTACATCTATGTCAGGCCGGGAAATTTTGTCCAAGTATGTCCCAAGGTCATTGCTTAAAATCGAGATTTTTATTCTCGCGCATGCGCGCGTTGGACGTTTAAAGTTTGAAATGAAAAAAATTGAGTTGCGCACATTTTAAAGGCACCAATTTTTGTCTAAAGAATAATAACTGTTCTTTTTAACAATTGCATAAAATTCATTGTTGGTGGTCGATATAATGCGCAACCCTCTTGTTTCTAAAAGGAAAAAAATTCCAAAGTTATTAAAGTTCTTTTGCTCCTCCTTACGACTTAATGATTCCTTCAATACGTTAAAAGCGCCAAATCAGCTTTAATTTTTCTGCCGTTAACTAAAGACTAGTCGCAGAGTGCGCGACCTAAGCAAAAAAGCAAAGTATTTCAATTTGTATATCTAGTGTATTATCTACGTCAGCTACCCGCTAACAGATGGCATTAGATGTAACTGCCTCCTGGGTTCGAGAAAGGTCAGGTTGTGCCTAGTCCATTCCGTTCAATGGTTTATGCACATCTTGAGAGGTTTTCTCTAGCGTGGATCAGCGAGATACTTTTGAGGTGTTGAGTTTTTACTCGCGGATTGAATAAAAACAATAAAATGCCATTAATAAAAAGAATCATCATCGACGGAAAAAAGTTTTTTTTTTCTAAATCCTTTTGATTCCGACGTTAAAATTGCCCCGGAGTCCAAATGCAAATTATTTTTTTACACTGAGGTGATATGATTAAAAACAAATAACAAAATTCATCTTGGTTGGAATTTTATGAGACTATTACAATGTGATAATTTGCATCGTAGGTTGTTTTCCGTAATCGATGAGAAAACGTTTTCCACAAAAAGTGTTTACAAATCGAAATTAACCAAGGAGGAGTCTTTTGTTTTACTGCGGTCAGTGGAATATTTTCAATCATTTATTAGTTATTAATATGCTTAATGCATATAATGTTGTCCGGGGACACTATTAACACTTCTAAGGCAGATGTTTATCTATCTATACTTTTAAGTTTGGTCCTTAAGGCTACTTTAAAATCTGTTATATTATTGAGAGTAGTTTGTGCTAGATCTGGAATATTATATTATTATGATTACTATAATTTTGAATTTTTCACCTTTGAGACTGTATCCATGGTAAAATGCGATTTGGCCATCGAGGCCCTCGCGTTGTCTATCGCCTCCTGCATGTGCGTCTGATTACCCATCATCGTGCTCAAGTAGGACAGCTTCACGGACTCGAGCTCCCCCGTCGCCTGAAGCAGGGCCGGAATAAGCTTGGCCAGGAATGGTTTGAGTTGCTTTCCCGCAGAATTTACCAGCTCAGATACCGTACTGAGGCTAAAAGAGACACTCGCATCTAGAGAGGGTTGGTCGTTCAGCGCTGCGACGCTACTGACCTAATTAGACGAATTTCCGTCACGGTATGGGTGATTCCCACGTTCAGCAACGACGGCAAAATCGCTTCCACCATTTTAACGCCGGCCTTGCCCTGACTTATGTCGCAACCCCTTATGCACAACTGAAATCAAACGACCTTTGCAAAAGTCACTACTCGCTTAAACGGTGAACTCTGCTCATAGATATAAGAAAGTGACTAACTGATACGAACACTTAGATACTTTGCTTAGAATTTAATTATTTGGTATTTATGTATGTATTTATGTTTAAATCTAAAATAAAATTACAAATTATTTTTATTACCTACTTAAATTATTTAAAATGATTCACATAATATATCAGTACCACTATCGCTATATTTGCAATATGGATATACGATTGTTCAGCTTTTTCTATATGTTTAACAGAATGTTAATGACCAGCCTTGAATAATCCCATTCAAAAGCAAATGATCACTTGCTGATGTCTATGAACAACGCGTCACCTTGCTCAAAACTCTAGTGGTCTTGGTGGCGGCCAACCTGGTGGCTTCGTGGTGATCGTCCATCACCCTGAACAACTTGGTCCATATTTCGTCCATGGAATCGACCGCGTCGTGGATAGACCTATTCGCCGAACCCTTGAGGAAGTCTTGCAAAGCGAGACAGCACGACTGACGGACCCTGTATTGGGAGGAATTGAGGTTATCTAGGAGGTCTTTGAGTATTTCGTTGTAATACTCGTCGAGCTAAAACAAACAGTTTACCTATTAATTAAAAAAAAGTGAGAATTAGGTCATTTGGTACTGGTGCGTGCGCAGTTTTAGTTTGATAAGATTTAATGTTGATACTTTGTTGAGTTTGTTCTTGTTGCCTCACTCAAGAAGTCAAGCTAAGTCTCAATCTGCGATTAGTCCAAGTATGTCCATCTTTTATTATTATTATAACATATTATTTTCTAGTAAAAACAATAGAATCAAAATTTTTTATTTATTGAAAAAAGGCAATATATAATATCGTTGTTTTAAGAGATGAACGAATTTGCTATGTCGCGTCCCGTGAATTTCAGAGATTACATGTTTTGAAAGCTAGAAAGTGAAAAGTTTGTGTTCATATTTAGTTTTGCTATTTATCATTTAAATCTGTTTTTTTTAAAAACAAAAATTCCTTGTCAGCATAATATTTAAGGTTTTTCTTTTCTAAATGTTAAAACATTTAGAAAGTTTAATATCTGAAAAATACATGAAAATGTTTAAACATTTAGAAAGTTTAATATCTGAAAAATACATGAAAATATAAATATCGACGAATCGACCCCAAAAAAATCCCTTTTATTGTCTAAATATTAACATTTAATCCCCGATACTTGTCTTTCTGTGACATTTTATGACACCATATAAATTTTAATGTATTTTCTTTAGTATTTTGAGATGTATAGAAGGATTGATACAATATTTATAATAAATAATTAATAAATATTTAAAAGATAGGCATGTAAAAGCCTGGTTTTAAACCGGCCGTTATTTTTAACTTGTAGTTAAAAGAATTTTTGTTCTGAAAGGTAAAACCCTTAACTCTCAATCGCAGAGTCTAGCGGTATCTTCACTAAATTATTTTCAACAAGAAAAAGGTAATAAAGGATCTTTACTACCACTGTTCGCTCTCCAAGAGGTTTGTACAGCTAATGAAATCGCAGATATCATTTGATTAGTAATTCCTTCTAATTTTTCAGCGGGTGGGCCACTGGCCTTTCAAGGGAAGCCAGTTATTGTCGCTCATGCAGGCAGTGAAAAAAGAGTTGATGTTGGATGATGCTCCGCTATTTTATCAGTATAGTACAAGTTCTTGTAAATAAGAGATTAGCGACTGATTGGTTAAATACAAAACTGAATTTCAACCAACATTAACAAAACCAGAATTATGTGATAAATTAAATCATCAGAAGTCATGGTCATGAAGTACTTCGTAGCCCTCCATAAGAGTTTGTATTCAATTCGATTGAATTAATATGGTCCCATGCTAAACAATATTATGATAGACATATCGGTCATAGTGATGAAAATGTTTAAACTATGTTAAGTCAGGCTCTGTTACAAGTTACACCCAAGGTTTGGCAAGCATTGTGTGGAACAAACTAATAAAACTATTTTAGAGTGGTTTAACAAAACCATTTTTAAATATAGCCCAAAATAATTTCACTGGATTCAGGAAGTGATACTGAAAGTGAACTTAGTGACTGAGCTTTAATGAAAAAATTGAAAGAACGAATCAATTAATGGGGTACCTAATAACTAAAAGTAATGTGGTATTCCCATGTAAAATGAAGAAAACTTACCGCATAATATATTTTGATTTTGAACTGAGGTGGCTTTTACTTGATGAAAATCCATTTATAAAAATAAATAAGAATTAAAAGTTCAGATTTTCACGAAATTATATATTATGACATGACAATTGTTTCGACAACACCGGGTCTTTATAAAAAAAAAAAGAAAAAAAATTAAAAAATATATATAATTTTTATTTATTTATTTATTTATTTTTTTTTGATAAAGATACGGTGTTGTCGAAACAATTGTCATGTCATAATATATAATTTCGTGAAAATCTGAACTTTAAGTTCTTATTTATTTTTATTTTGATTTTTATATAATTTATTTGTGTTCTTATTCAACTATCTCTCTTCTGTATCTCACAAAAACTAATTCTAAGATCAGCAAATTTTTACTGATTAAAAATGTCCAAAAATATTCCATCATAACTATGAATCTGTAATAAATAACTTACAAATCTTGGATAATAATATTAATAATAATAATAAAGATTTTCAGCCCAAAAGTAATTTAAATTCATTAATAGTATATTATGCAACAAGTGCGGTAAACGGCATTCGACTCACGAGTTTATTTGACACGAGCGGAGCGCAGCGGAGCGAGTTTTTAATAAACGAGTGACTTAAAAAGTTTACCGAACATGTTGCATACTATAATTTTTCTACGACCCTTACTTTTTGGGTACATTTTCGCCAAACAACACGAATACATTCACTAAAATAACCGTCATAACTGACAAACGTCAAAATTCAAGTCCCGGAAATGTCCGAAGTGGCTCGGATCCGTGGGAAACGAAACTGACGTGGTAAAGTGACGCTTCCCGCACGCTAGATCGGTGTGTAATTAGGTATTTTATGCAGCTAAAAATTATTATAATCAAAATAAACCTTAACCTAACATTACCTACTAGTCTCCGTCGTCATCGGTCATAACATAACCTCACGACCTTACTCACCTTATCACCGAAGTACGTCCATTTATTAGTTCATACAATTTATGATTTATATGTCATCTTTCGTGCTTTTCACCATATTTTACAATATGCGTTAAACTTTCGAGTCAAGACAAAAATACAATACTATTAACTTGTGCTGCGCATTGGTGCACAGTGTTAAGTAGCTAGTCTAACAGTTCTAGAAACGAAAATATTGAACTAGACAGTGAACACGACCCTAACAGCAGGGCAGCAGATTTTCCATAGAGAAGTTTATAAAAGTTTATGAGGTCTCGCATCCTATGACGCACTGATATCGGCTCCATATTCAGCATAATCTGTAAGCTATTTGGGTTTTAAAAATTTTATGCTTGACCAGAGGAAGAAGATAATACTACCAACTAACTAACCAAAAGTATATTAACAGTATTATCAATATGATTAGACCAACTTTGACCAATTTTGTAGACATAGTTTTTTTTTATCATTAATAGTAAGGCTTAATTTCAGGTTGATAGCAAAAACAAGCAAAGACATTTATAAAGTTTATAAACAGGAGAGGCCCAAAGTGCGATCCCTGTGGCACCCCGGACATTATATAGTAGAATTTTCTTATTTATTCCGAAATATTACGTCAGTTCAAGTAAGACAATAGCGTGGGAAACCCATATTTACCATTTTCTGTGGCTCGGACACGAGCACCCGCCATATGTTCTGCATCGAGGCCTGTATACCGGGCGTCGGGTCGTATTGGTAACGATATAGTTTCGGAATTATGGCGGCCATGTGCGCTTTCAAATCTTCCCCGCATTTCTCGGCTATGCTCGAGAAGCCGAACGCCGCCCCCTTTTTCGAATTCCAAATAGCGTTGTGATTAGCTAAGTGCATAAACTGATATATCAGGTCCGGCTTGTTCAAGTCCGATGCTAACGAGCACAGCTCCTTGTAAGTAGTCAGGTTGCCCCTAAAACAAAAACATAGACCCGATTTACGCAAGTACCGACTAGCTGACTAGATTTTGGGTGGAAAATAAACATAGATTTCTCATGAATCATATTTGGAATTGTGCTGAATACAAATGGGAACAAGGTGGAAGCAATTTTAAGATGCAGATACAGAATAGTCTTTGTTTTGGTCTATTTCTCCAAGTTTTAATATTATGGGGTATTTTAAGAAAACTAGCAATAATTTAATAAAAAAGTCAGTGTACTGAGTAACCTGACTAGTTTCAGTCGGCGATCTTCTAACTTTCTGCTTCAATTCATCAACAACCGACGCCAACCAATAGTATTACAGTAGCTTGTGACAAAAAAAAACAATTTCTATCAGAGAAATAAATAGATTGCGACATATTAAAATAGATGACATGTGTGTGGGTTGTTATATTTGATATTTTCATAGGTCTGATGATGCCATTTTATACGAAATATGTGACCCTTTTTTTAAATTAAATTTATGTTTTGGTTAGTTCAGAATAATACTGTAAAATTCGTTTTGGTTTCTTGTTACTTTTGAAAAATCGATGAAATCCAATTTTTCGAAAGGCGCTTGGCAACAAAGCTAATATCTCGGCAACGGTAGGTCCTAGGGGACCATCACTAGTACAGAAATGATCAGCGTCGAAAAAAAAAATATTTTTTCTGTTCTCCGTTATCCGTTCTCTGTTTCTCTGTAGAACTGGCATTAATTGGCTATATGTTTTGAACGTTTTGCAGCATGGCCTTCAAATTTGGCTCCTTTCTAAACCGTGCGCGAGCACCACAAGCCAGTAAAAAATGAGTCTGATCAAACCAAGGCGTCCATCTTCTTTTTAGATTTTGGGCTGTTTTTTAGAAATTGCTATGAAACACGATAAGTGTCCGAAATTTGAAGCCATCCACTTGAAATTTGACAGATATATAGGGCTTAGCTCCGTATCGAAGCCTATTGAAACTGGGGGGGGGCTGGGGGGTCGGGAAGTATTTTTAAAAATTTAAAAACCGCATTTGCAGGGTACCGAGAAAAAAATCATTTCTCCAAGATGGTATATGCGATGAAAAAAATTCTTTAACCAAACGACGCGCAAAATCCGGGCCAAAAACCTTTATTCTTGATGATTTTTTAAAAATGTACAGAGTGCGTCGGTAATTTGCAAAAAACTGAAAATTGAGGTCCCTTTATATAGATAACTGACCATAACTAGAAGGCTGTGATTCCGTTGTCAGTTTCATTTTCATTTCTATATAGCCCGTATGGACAGCTAAAACTTTGGTATTTGAAGTTTTCACATATTGTCCAGGGTGTTCGGAATATTCTGTGCTATATTCTAAAACGTCATAGGTGTCTCAAATATGTAATCATCGACTTCAAATTTGGCAAGGAAGTAAAAGTCCGTACGCACATCTAAACAGTACATATTCAGCGTAGCAAAATGTCACAAAATATATACATATTTTTTAAATCTGAAAAATTTTCTTTGATTATTTTGTCGTCCAGAAAAACATGATTTTCTCAAAAACTATTCATCCGATCGGCAAAATTTTAGAGCCAGAAAGTGTAGGAGATCCGCGGCTATGACTTTTATTTTAGGCATTTTTTCGATTATATACAGGGTTTTTCAATTGTGGACAAAAATCTAAAAGTACGTGAAAATTGTACTTTTTGGGAATAAATTATTAAGCGCAAATCATAATTCGTAACAAAATATGGCCAATCGGATCAAACAGGGTTATAGACCGCATGAAGAGTCACAATTTTTGTATTTGCGATTTTCGTCTATCACATGCGCTGCTCGGGATATTTGAAAAAATCCCTATGAAAATCGCCGATTCTCGCCCTCAATCTAGACGCGATGACGTCATTTAATATTACGGCGGACTGCATAGTTTCGGAAAGAAATTATTTTCTCGAAAACCATTTACTCCATGGAAAAAATTGTTGGACTGGGAAATGTTTGAGATCCAGTGCTAAAACCTCTATTTGCAGCGTTTTTTCAATTATGTACAGGGTGTGTCGATTATGGACAAAAAATCGAAAAAAACCCTGAAAATTGCCGTTTTCGTGGGTACATTATTCGTCTATCATACAGGGTGCGCGAGATATTAAAAAAAAAAACATTACAAATACCTGTTATTTGTACAAATTACAACATTTATCAAAGTTTGCCGTCACTTTGAAGTTCGGCGAGACTAAAAAGATGCTTTATACAGGGTGTATGCTTAATAAAATTACATCGATTTTGCGAAAGTTCCATAGTGGTCCGCAGGAGCACTATAGAAAAACAATGTGTCCCTGCAGGACAAGAAACCGCGACGCGCCTTCTTCGGGCTACAAACTTGCCTCACCCAGCGACGATTTTTCGAAAGCAATCTTGTTATACCTATATCTTAGAACATAGCTCACCCTGTGGGGGCGGTTCCCAATTGGCCCTCCTCGAATAATTTCGTATCGCTGGTTACTTGAGAGACGTTCCTAGTGCCCGAGGTAAGTTGCTTCACGAGGGCGGTTAGCAAGTCTTGAGACTTGTATGTGTCGTAGAGGACGCACAGGCCCTTGGAAGCGGCGTCCTGCACTATGTCTAGAGGGCAAATTTTAATCTTTTTTTAATGGCAATCACAGCGTGTATAAAGGAAACCCTCTAAGTAGTAGGTATTGGTTACTTCGGCGTCCTTCGTCTACTAACTACTAACCAAAGTTCTGCCGCTCATACACAGATGGCAGCAGAAAGTCTCCGCGAAGAACGAGGGATGCAAAAGTCAGCAATTCTCACTACTCGTCGGTATACAACTGATGAAACGTCTATTGCTGATGATACGGATGTAATTCCGTTTGTGTTCACTCTCTTGGGAGAGTGACGTGGTTTCAAGTGAAGTAAAAAGAGATAGAGCAGCCCGTCAAAATGAATATTGCCCAAAATTTGAAAACTTTTGAATGAAATATTATAAAACTAGCAGTACCATTTACAAATCTTGCTGACGTTTCGCCAATCATCATTTTAATTTCTTCAGAGTTTAACTGAAACTGCTTATATATTATAAGGGGCATGAACATTGTCTTGGATGACTGATTCCCACATTGGTAAACCATATCGTCAACTTAATTAAAAAGAAGAGCTTTTCATGACCGGACATGCATAAAATCATTAGATACAATGTTCCCCCTCCTTTAGCTCCGCCCTCCTCAAACAATATATAAGTTAAATTCTGAAGAAGCCATCAGGAAGATTGCCGAGAAGTCGGCTAGTTTGATTTCTAAACCAACGACGCAGAAGGAACCCAGAAGATTTGTTATAGCCTGTGCAAGTTTCTTTGAAAAACTTCGATATTTACATATTGGACGTCTTACAAAACTTGCAACACCAATGGTCTTCTCATAAAACTATAAAAGTTGATTGAGTTGAGCTGTCAAAAATGTTAGTGGAGGTGGCAATTTTATTAGCGTATTAGTTGTTTGGGTTTTTGATAGATGATTACTTGGGGTAACCACGTCAATTGATAAAATTAGAAAACTAATCTACAAATTTTATGAATCCAGATCCTATCCCAAAAAATTTAAAACTGGAAGAAAAATCCTAAAACGGACTAAAAAAAATCCGTCGCTTACCGTTATTTTGCGAAAGGAAATCCATGAAGGTGTTCTGCAGGGCGGGTATCTGCTTAGAAATGGGACCCCTGTCCCCGCAACCTACAAACAATTTACTTTATTCGTTAAATAATCACGAGAAGGCTTGGTACCCTTAATTAAGGCCAGGAGCCAAATGCAAGACGCCTGTTTCGAATTCGGATGCGTTTGCTTGGCCAACGAGAACAGTTCGTTTAGTAACCAATCGAGATCGTCGTCGGGCATGGGACCGACGTCGTCGGGGGCGTAGTCTTGTGGTGACGTGTCCCACCCGTTCCTCGCCTCGGGCGACCACACACTCTGACAGCACATTACCAACGATTCGCCGATGGTAAAATGAACTTCCACGTCTTTGGTCTAAAAAATGGGCCGAAATTTCTCATTATCTTGATTACGTTTCAGTTGAGCGAGAGACAGACAAAACCATATTGAATTAACTTTATGGGTTGTCCGCTAGATGTCATTTTTAAAGATCAGGCAGGAGTGGGAGCGTAAAATGTGTTTTAGTTTGAATTGTGAACAATGAAAATCAATCTAAGATTAATTAGCGTTATAACAGTTTTGATGAAATATTATTTGAATTTTATTGGCAATATTTTTAACTGTCAAATTAAATAGTAATTCTCGACCTATCATTGTCGGAGGAGTGACTTTAGATAATGTAGATTGCTCCATAAACCGTATAATTTTTGTTACGTTTGCATATCAAATAGTACATTCTCGGTTTTTCATATTTTATTCGAACAATTATATAAGCAACTCACCTCTTTGG
Organism: Cylas formicarius; assembly: GCF_029955315.1. NCBI lineage: Eukaryota > Metazoa > Arthropoda > Insecta > Coleoptera > Brentidae > Cylas > Cylas formicarius. The sequence goes on along the minus strand of NW_026844347.1, from coordinate 38,299,306 downwards.
CAGTATCCAACAGCCCTTGCAGCACCTCCCTGGTATGGGGAAACCGTTCCCCGACACAAAGCAAACCCAACGACTTTGCCGCCCTTTCCCTAACCTAAAAACATTTTCAACTTTTAACGCCAAGCAATGTGAAATGTTTTAATTTTGTTTTGGAGGGGGGGGGAATGGAAAACAAAATGTCACGCACCTCTCAAAAACTGATTTTCAGAAAACAAACATGTATTTTGTCAAATTATCAAATAAATCTTCTGAATTCCTCCTGCGTCGATTTTTTATAAAGCAAACTTGTCACACACTACACTCCAGAAAATAAGAAACAGTCAAAACAGCCGGTTGCAAAATAAGAAGCAACTCCATTGGTTACCTTGAAAAGGGTAAGACTATCAATACTACGCAGAGTTATCGCAATGTTTGAAGCACGAGGTGCAAATTAAATGCCCTCATTTAGCAAAGAAAAAAATGTTGTTTCTTCACGATAACGCAACACCGTATTGTGGAATTGTGGAATTAATGCCACAACCTCCTTACTCGCCAGACTTAGCGCCCATTGACTATTACTTGTTTCCTAACCTCAAAAAATGGATTGGCGGTAAAAGATGTAAGAAGAACAAAGAAGTTATTGAAGCTGTAAATCAGTGTTCTAATGAATCTATGTTTAGATGTAACTCCCGTATGAGAAATGCATTTAGTGTTGAAAATGTTAAAAAATAAAGCAAAAAAAAAAACATTATTCATATTTTCTATAGTTTCAAAAGATGATATAAGAAATATCGCCAAATGTCTAAGCCTACGCTTACCTTTGCGGACAATTTGTTATTATTCATGACATCCAACAACCTCTCGACGATGTCGATCTTCGTCACGCCATCTATAGCCGGCTTTTTTGCGTCCGGGCTGCCAACCTTAACCGGCTTACCGTCGTCCAACGGCAAACCGGCAACCCTGGCGACGAGGCCCAAGGTCGTGCAGGCAGCACCAACCAGAAACTGATTGGCGTGCTTCAAAAACGGCACTGAAACTAAATAGGTTAAAAAAGAAACAAAACGGCGCACGCTGAGGTATTAACAATATATGACTGACCGAAAACGTAAGAAATCAAGTGTGCCGTGGATTTTAAAAATACTCGTAAGCAATATTTGTTTAATCTGCCTTATTAAGCATTTGTTTATGTGATTATTATTAAAGATACGACTTAGTGCAAGTATGAAATCAATTCAGAGGTTTTGTGTGTAAATATATAATTTATACTCGACACGATGGCCTTATACATAAAAACTGGCTCTCTATTTAAGACGGAGGAGCACACAAAATACGCAAGAAAGGATTAATAGTTGATAGACAAGGAACAGAAATGGTTAACAATGTCTAGCAATTTACGAAAATGGAAGCAGAGAAAGGAATAACTATTCCACTCAAAGAAAAGAGTGAAGAAAAGTGAATGTTCATCGATTTTCGAAAATAAAATCTGCGCTCGTATAAAAATTTAATATCTCGGTAACGGTAAGTCCTACTGGATCGCCGTTGGTACAGAAATGATCACCGTCGAAAAAAAATTTTTTTTTTATCCGTTCTCCGTCCTGGTTCTGGTTTTGCCCGAATAACTTTCGAACCGTTGGAGCTACAAAATAGAAATTTGCTTCCTTTTTAACACTCCGCGAGGCACATAATCTTATAAGAAATAGCCCTGATCCGACGCCGGTATCCATCTTTTTTTCGCGATTTTCGACTTTTTTTTGGACCTTGCTATGAAACACAATAGGTGTCCGAAATTTGAAGCAATCGACTTCATATTTGGCACATATATGCAGCTTTGCCTCGTGTATTGAAAATGGGGGGGGGGGCTGGGGGGTCGGGAAGTATTCTAAAAAAATAAAAAATCGCGTGTGCAAGGGTCTAGAAAAAACATCATTTTTCAAAAACTGTTTACGAGACCAAAAAAATTCTTGAACCAGAAGAAGTAGAAGATACGGCTCTATAAACTTTTATTGGCGACAATTTTTCAAGAATATACAGGTTGTGCCGCAAATTCAAAAAAAACTGAAAAATGGGTCCCCCTATTATTGAAAATTGGCAATAATTTCAAATCTGTGTTTTGGATGTAAATTTCTTTTACCTGACGATATAGCCCTTATAGAAAGCTTAAAATTTTGTATTTGCGGTTTTCAAGTATTGTACAGGGTATTCGCGATATTCCGTGCAATATTAAAAAACATAATAAGTACTCTAAATTTGCAGCTACCGATTAGACTTAGGAGAGAAGTAGAAGTCTGGACCCGAATTTACACTCTTTAAATTGGGAGCAATAAAATAACGCGAAGTATTTTTTTTAATTTTTAATATTTTTTTTGGATCGAGATCGGAAAAATTTTACATCCGTAATACGTGGGAGACCCGGCCCTATAACTTTTGTTTTACGCATTTTTTGCATTATATACAAGGTGTTTTAGTTATAGTTAATATTACCACGTACTGCATGGTTTCAGAATACAAGTAGTTTTTTGAAAACCATTTACTCGATTGGAAAAATTCGGATACCAGGAAACTAAGGCGGTCCAGGACAATATCCTCTATTTCGATCATTGTTGGAATTATATACAGGGTAAGTGTGCCGTAACTTTGAAGTTCGACGAGATGTGAAGGACACTTTATACAGGGTGTATTCACAATCAAATTATATCGATAAAAAAAAAACACAAAAAATTTGAACAATTAATAGGAGTTTTGAAAAGCAATTTCGATCAGAAATTAATATCAAAAATGCCGCAATGTGCGGCGACGCGAAACTGACCCGTTTCGAAGATAAACTTTTTGACCAGATCCCGCTTCTGATTAGAGATGTCGCGTCTGCTTTTCAAGAGGTGCGTCTCCAAACACGAGCCCACGGCCAACAAGGCTCCCTGTTGCGCTTCCAAACTTTTCGAGGTCACCTGATTTAGCAAGGAACCGACGGCGATGTCCAGATCAGAGTCTGGAAGTACCAACGCGTACAAAACCGCGCAACATTCTCTAAGCTCCTCCCTCGTCGAACTCAGCTGGTCGCGTATCCACGTCAAGTCGTTTGACATTAGTCGTAGTTGAGGTACGCTGCCGACCAACTCGATCGTCGAACAGAAACTTTCTAAGGCTAAAAAGAGACAAATCTTACGGGGAAAAGGAAAAAACCACCGGCGGGATAGTACCTGGATTGGCCAAAAGCAACTTCCTCAACAAAGAACCATATTGGCTTAGGGCGTTTGCCCTTTCGCCGTTTCCGGCGTAAACGTCCCGCAAATGTTTGGTAATTATCGGCGTATACTGGCAGGGGTGCCTCAAAACCTCCCTAGTTAGCGGGACGTCTAGGGTATTGATCAAGCACAGGCGCAAATAGAGCACAATCTATTGCGACACAAAACTAGCTGTTAAATACGTCATTGTTGTTCGCGTTATACGTGCCGGGTAGATTTAAACCAACCAGAAATGATCCCTGATCCGATTAAAATTAATTAATTAATTAAGACCGTGGAGCTTGCTGACGTTTCGCCAAATATACTGCCGGCTTCTTCAGAGAGACAGAGACCTGTATCGCGGTTTATGTTATTAGGGGTGTTTGATGATTTCGACAGATTCTCGAATTTCTTTTGGGTAGAAGAAAGGACTTAATGAGATTAACATCTGGTGTTCTGTTCGGTTATGACGTTCAAAAACTGCAGACATGTGATGTTCTTTTAGTCTGTATTCTTTACCACAGCTGCAAGGTATACTGTGAACACTTTCACGGATCGTAGATGTTGGGAGATTTTTGGACAAGTCAAGAAGAATGATGAATGAGAATTTTTTGAAAAACAGATTACAAAGAAAATTGCATTTTTCACTCTAAATTTCACGAAATAAATAGATAGATATGTTCGATCTAACACCGAAACTGCATTATCCTCAATCTTCCAGAGTTCTCTAATCTCCAAATGTCAATTCCACAATCAAATTAAAAAATAACAACAATCTTTCCTGTCTAGGCATTTTTATTAATCGAACACCAGAGTTATTCCGTAAGAATCTTGATCCATTTGTTGCCAAATTAGCGCTTTAAATTTTGCCATTTTGACGCATTTAATTATTAAATAGACACTTTTTCAAAATCCTCGTCATAGCCGAATGATACGAGCAATTTTACCCAATCCAGTGTGAAATGTAAGAAAGAAGAACACTTTTTCCAGTAATAAAACGGTTTTAGGCAGTTCAATTTACGAATAAACGAATGGCATTGTGCGACACCATATCCGCATCGTAAAAGGGAGGGGACACACAGGACACTAACCTCGGCGTACGTGCGAACGTCAAACGGCAACGCGTGGTTGCCAAAGTTCACCACTTTCGATTTGTCCGCCATGTTCGCGTCGGCCTCGTTGACGACGTGCTTCGTCAGTTCCTCGAACGATAACGTGACGCCTTTCGAACCATCCTTAGCGAAATCTATGTCGTTCTTTCTCGCCGTCCCATAAATCGCCTTGAAGGCCTCCGAAGACACGTCGCCGGCACTAAAAGGATGCAAGTACAACCACTTAAAACCACCTCGCGTCCGACCGTCTTACCTGTCGCCGGTCGCAACCAGCAATAGAAACTTGGAAGGCACGTGGCTTGGGGGGAAAATAGTCGCCAGGGTTCGCACGCCGACGAACCTCACCACGGGTTCGTGGGAGTTCATTTTAACCTTCACCAGGGCGAACAGTATGTCGAGGCGGCCGTCCTTGTCGCATTCCTTGCTAAAGATGTCGTGTTTGTACGCCTGGATTAGACTTAACAGGCCTGGAAATTAAATTCGAATGGTCCCAGACCTCCTCAATGGGTCAAAAGCACATTTTTGCGCACGGTAGTTCAAACGCCACACGATTTCATCATTCCGTGGTTGCCGGGTTTTGTTCGGTAGTTCAAATGTACCATGTCGTTAGTATAGTGCTTTCACAGATAAATGAGCAATGTAAAATATGTAGTGCAGGGTCAAAATGCGGAAAGAAATGAAACAACTTAGAGTTAAAAGTTTAACAAATGCAAATCAACAAATTCGATAACTACCTTACTAAACATTACTCCAAATTTATCTATAGGTAATGTCCTAAGCACAAGCTACTAAACACGAAAAAGAAAGACGTTCCTATTTCTATTAGATTATTTATTATTATTATTTAGTTTCGCATTGAAAGAAGAGTGACGCAATTCAAAAATCTCATTTTAAACTTTCAAGTAATTATAATTCCCATCGCTTAGTTGTAACATTCAATTTGATTACAAAAATAAGTGGATTATTATTAGAAGTCTACTAAAATTCATTCGCAAAAAGAATTTTAGAAGTGACAGTAAAGAAAAAAAAAATTACAACATTCTTTTTAAACGTGTCTCCTTGCTGCAAAAAAAAAAATTCGAAAACAGGCCTCCAAAAAGGACACAAAAATTATTGCAAAACGTTTATTTATATTTTTGCCGTTGAAAAAATGAACAACAATTTTTTTAATTATGTGTATAATAATAGTCAGGTCCGTCCCTCAATATATAAATAAATTAAACAAGAAGGTACACTTTCCGCGAGAAATTAAGATTAAATTTTAAAAAATAAAAACTCCTGATATAATACTTTTCTTTCTTTTCAGATAATCACTTTATATAAATTTTAAAATAAATTTACGACTGCAGGTGGGACCCTTTTTTTATTGCAATCATTAGGCAATTTGTCTATGAAAGCACTATATCCGGTAATTACCTTCGCGTATTTGAATCTTCATTTCCTGAGCGGCAGTTTCCAGGTTGGTAAAGTAGAGCTCCAGTATTCCGACATCGTGGAACACTACTTCCGGGAACTTCTGAGCAAGCTTCCCGGTAACGATATAAGCCTGACTTTGGTGCACCTCTTCCCCCTCCTTGACAAGCTTTTGCAAACCCGCGAGCAGTACGGGAGCTACTTTACCCACCGAGTCGCCAACCGCACTGCAAGCACATCGCGAAAGTTAAAAAATCAGCCTCAAATAATTTGACAGCACTGCTTACTATCTTATCAGGTTATCGGTGAAGTTTAAGGCGAGAGTTTTAAGTCTCGTATTGGTGTTTTCCCCGTACAAAGAATTAAATATCACTTGTATGCTGGCCGGGAAAGTGAAAGCCGCGCCAGTAACTTTGCATAAATAAGTGAGAAGCTTTAACCTAATCCTGGTGTTGGCCGGCACTTTCACTTGTTCTGGTTTGGAGGGTTTTGTACCCAAGAACAGTGTGAAAAGGGGCTGGGATATGGTGGGCAAGCTCCAATCTACTGATCTAAAAACAGAAAAACCCCACTTTTTGCATCTCTGGGCGGCTAACACCAACGCTTGTAATACCCCACAACTTTTTTCAATTCCATATCTGCCAAGTTGGCCACCCCGAATCTAGTATCTGCTGCAGCCACCACCAAATGTATCAAGATGTCTTCGTTTTTGAACACACCATAAGCCAGGAATTTCACAATTCCGAGCTTAATTTCTTCCAAATCCTCGGGTTTCATTGGGTTATTGGCTGTAACCCTCTTATAAGAAGCTTCGCTCATACCGGCCGGTACAGGCAATGAAACACCAGGCGCCGAGTCGTTAGTTTGTAAAGACACGGCACTGAAAACAACCAGAAACTTCTAAAACTCTCAACCCATACAATTTTTTACCTGTAAGGCAATAAGAGCATGTCCAACAAAATCTCAAGCAGGTGCTTGGAAATATGCGGTTTCTCATGCAAACCGAACAGTGTGGAAATTTTTTCGGGCTCCGTCGGAACCTTAACTTTCCCCAAAAGGGGCACCAGTAGCAAAAGCAGACTGTCCAGGTGAGACACGGGTTTGTTTTCTAGGGCGCTCAACACCGTGGGCACTAACTCGGCTTGTTTTTCAATTGGCAAGCGCGGGAAACCCAATTTGAGGTATATAATAGTGAAATTCTACAAAGAAAAAGAAGCGATAGTGATTGGCAAAAGTTTATATTTAGCGCCTACTGTAACAAAAGAAGTGGCCGAAGGATCCTGGTATTGGGTAAGCAGTGCCTCTACAGGCAGCTGGACCTGGGGTCGTGTCTTTACTCGCTTGTTTATATGAATCAACAGTTCCATAACCTAGAGGATACGAACCTTGGATGATACAGTTTACCATTATGAAAAATTATTAATTACTTTTTTACGCACGCCCTGTTGCGAAGATAACTTTAAAAGTACCGGTGGCAAGAATTTGCAAAGCACATTCTGCAGCTGTTCATCGGTTTCCGCGGCGCCTAGTCGCAGAAACACCCTTTCCAGAAGCACTGAAACAATGATTCGTGTTAATAATTTATAACCGGTTCGGTGCTTACAATCATCTACGCCATTTACTTTACCAGTAATAAATTTAAAAGGGACATCAAACTTACTCAATTCATCTACTGCTTGAGCCATAATTTTAAATTGCACCGCATATACCTATTTTTTAAAATTTTGCAATGCAATGATACTGTTATTCGCAATCTGACAGTCATACTAGGTTAGGTTCTAACAATTATTATTGACACTGGCAATCGAAACATGAAAAATTATCCGAGACGAAGAAGAATATGGAGCACAGAGCTACAGTTGGTAAGGAGTCAAATTTTTTCTTCTATGGTGAAAATGAATGAGAACGGGGTTTGTCTGTTTTTAAATCCATATTTCGCTAATTATTGAATGAAAATATATAATAAAAATATCTATATTAGCTTCCAGTTACTAAAATCCGTCTTTTTAGGTTTCCATGACGCTTAAAGATATACACTTGAGAGTTCAAACGGCGAGCTCGAAAGAACGTAAAGAGGTTATACAAAATATTATCGATGTTTTGCGGGAACCCGGTAAATTAAATATTGTGTGGTAGTTCTCCTCGAATGTTCGAAATTTTGTTCCCGTTTTTAGAGACCAATGACTCTGTCGTCAGAGCCGTATGTAAGTTATTACCGATTACCTTACATCGATATAGCGATAAATCCTCCCAGTCCATCCTAAGGAGTTTGATAAGCGAACTAGTTAAAAAACATCCGCGGGAATCGGTGAAGTGTATAACGCAAATAATTTCGGGCTTAACGGCTCAGGTTGGCATTTTAAATGGAACGTAAGAAGACATTTTGTTGAATTGTTTGCTTTAAAGTGAGTTGTCAACCTTTTTAGAGAGAATACGAGCCGAACTGCTCTTTATATACTAAATTGGTCGGTCCTAATTTTGAAATTTGGTTGGAAAGGAGCACAGGAGGACATTAAAAGCAACATATCAGACATCGTCAGCACGCAGGCTTATTTGTTGTCAGCTGTGATAGCAGCGGGTAGATTAAAACAAAAAAGGAAGGCCTATCGATTGGTGAGATTAGTTTCAATTTCTGAATTTTAATATGCATGTAACACCTTTCCAGCTTGACGAAATGTGGGGCTCTATTCCCGAAATGGAAACTCTGTATTTCACCACCTTAAAAACATTGGAACAGAGTCAGTACACAGTCATATTGGCTGCCGCTTTGGTCAACAGAAGTTCCGGGAATGGGGATGTTCTAAAAGACTATTTGGTATGTCCGAAGATTATCATTAAAATCTTAGCAACCTCCCTCGTAATTGCAGGAAGTATTTTTGGAAGCGTTAGTTAAAAACTTTATCAATTCCAAAGTGCCGCCGCTGCCTTCTATAGTGAAAGCGTGCTATCCGCTGTTGGCGGCGGCAAATGAGGTTCAATTGAAGAAGATAATCATCCCATCCATGCAGAAATCGGTACTCAGAAATCCTGAAATCGTGCTGGGCACTGTTGCAATTGTTTTGGAGGGGATTAAGAGTGATTTAAGCAGCTGCGCTCTGGACGTGGGCAGCAACATAATAAGTAACCCAGATATCAACTTTGCGAACCATACTGGTTGTTTATACCCATCGATTTTCTAGCCAATTTACATTCTAAGGAAGACAAGGTGCGTAGCGACGCCGTCATGTGCTGTAAAGTCTTGGCGGAGCGAATTAGCGATGCTAAAACTATAGAGGAACTGCTCCAAAAAACGTTCAACGTGTTCCACGGCTCCGATGGAAAGTTAACAGTCGTGGAGCATAAAATTAGCGTGCTTCTGGTATTGCAAAAGAATATTTCATCCTTCGGCAAAGGTTTTGGTAAAAATTCTTTCAGGGCGTGGGCAATTTAAGCTATAACAAAGTTAAGGAGGCCGACCTTCCCAGTTTAATCCAGTCGGCGGTCTGTCATTTGGTCAAAGTACTAGAATCGGAGGTGCACGAAAAATCTTTATGTTCTGCCCTCGACGTGCTGGGTTTGTGGGGTTCCAAATTGACAGGCGCGATACCAAAAACTTTAATGGATGCTCTCAAGGTGAGACTTTCTGGGTTGGATTTTTTTTATGTTGAAGAATTGATCCTCCATTAGTTGGTATGATTTTTCTATAGTGAAAATTTTTAATTAGTCAGATTAATGATTGTATATTAAGTGTGGTATTTGTGGCTTTTGATGTCAATTATAGAAATAATCTGCCCACTGCAATAAAAACACCAGTCAGTTCTGTGGGACAGAGCATCAGAGAGGGGCCTTTAAAGTGTTTATTATTATTATGTTTATTTAGGCGTTATAAAATCACATTAGTACCAATTTTTACTAGAATTACTAAGAATTGTCTTAATTAAATCTCCATTTTTGTCAAATTTCCTGTTTTTAAATTATATTTTACAAATAAATTAATGGAAGGTGACACAGCAAATAATCGTATTGGCAACTAAGAATAATCTAATAATATAAAGTGAATGTTGGGTTAGTTTACTCAGTAGCAATGGTATTAACGTCACAATTACTTTTTTGGGTTAAGGCCCATCTAAAGCCAAGAAGAGATATTTTCAGACGCGCTATACACAGTTGCTTGACTTTTCTTTGTAAGATGTAAAAACCTTGTCCACTTTCAATCAATTTTTGTATTGATTTTCTTGAAGTTTTCAAAATTCAAACTAAAATCTACTATTTTCTACTAGATAATAAGAATTTTTTTTACTAAATTTGATAAAGTCAAAGAAAAAGTCGTGAATCTGTAGAAATCTATAAGCAACCAAACAATCTTAACTATTACTCACCTTTTACCAATATGGGAACCAGTCATTCGAGACAATTTTTAGGCCCCTCCTATAGCTCCGCCCTCTTCAAACTATATATAAGCAGGCACAGAGTAGAATGGGAGACAGTTTCAGTAGCTCTGAAGAAGGCAACATGATGATTGGCCAAACGTCGTCAAAATACAGAGTATTTAAAAAAAAGTCTTGATCTTTATTAAGTTTGTCATATCATATATTTGGTTGTCTGGTATGCTGTATCCCCAATTTGTATAACCAATCTAACTCTAGAAGAAATATGATCATATTTTATTTACTAGTGATTTTCTGAAAGAAAAAAATTAATTGAAATCCTGTCTTCTTTTGCTTGAGTAACAGCCACGCTGATAATATGTTACGCTGCAACTCAATGAGTATCCAAGTGACTAAAGATTGAAATACATCTCCAGAAAAAACTGAACATGGTGTACCTCAGGGAACCCTGTTAGACCCTGTATTGTTTATATTGTATATTAATGATACTGTAATTTACTTTGCAGGCTTTGATTTAGACAATATCATAGGGACATTGAATGAAGAACTAAATAATTTATCTCAAGTGCTAAAACCAACACCCTCAAACTTGTAGATAACACAAAAACGATGATTATTAGACATAAGAATAATGAAATTCGAATATTGGGTATACAAACAGATAATAATTCTCAAATTGATGATTTATTAAAAAAAGCAAAATAAAGTCCTATGAATAATCTTAGCATGTAATAAATATACATAGCTCATTCGTTAAGAAGTACAAATATGTTAAGTGGAAGACAAACACAATGGTATTTATATAAAAAAATGTTTTCGTTACCCAAAAATCTTCTTAATAATTGCGTATGCACACTTGTGACACGAGGACTAGGAACAATTTTTGTGGAAAATTAGTCAAAATTTTATAATGATTTAAAAAGAATACAATGAGCAGGCAAAATGACTCAGTTTTCGAGTTACATAAAATGGTTATGCCATGGAAAGCAAACCTAATTTTATACTAGCCTAGCGCTAACAATAAAGATATTATTATTTCATTTAAAGTATAATGAATGCCTTGTATTGCGTTCTAGAATGGTATAAATCTAAAAACGTCCACCCCGCTGGTGAGGATCGCGTACCTTCAATGCATGCTAGTCATTTTCAACGACGCGACGGTGTCCCAGTCAGTGCCCTTAGTTCCCATACTAGAGAAATCGGTCGAGAAAGCGATCTCTCAACCCGCGCAATCCCTCGCCCTCACCGAAGGGTTGTACGCCTCCCTAATGGTATTGAAAATACCCCCGGACTGCTTGAACAAAGACTACAATCTGTCCGCCATTTTCGACACGGACAAGCAGCTCTTCTACACCGACAAGTACTTGTCCACCGTCAGCGAGTCGAGTGAGTAATGCGCGAAGGAGGCGTGGTCGGCTTATCTGACTCGCGCCGCGTTCGCAGGTTTCATCTTCATCGTGCAGCTGTGCGAAACGTTGCTCGTCAAGCACACGGACAAACTCAAGGGCAAGCGGCAGCCCTTGTACAAAACTATCGTACACTGCGTCTTGTATTCTTCGATTGAGGTTAGGAGGAATTGCCTGGCGATAGTGGAAAGCGCCGTGCGGACCCCCGACGGTTCCGTTCTGGCGGTGGGGCTGCTGAAAGAGTTGGGGGAGATGTTGGAATCGAATATGATCAATTTTGGCAAGGAGAATGCGGAGGGTAGCAGTTCGACTCCTCAGGCTGTCGTAGAATGCGTCAAGACCGCGTGTTTGGGTGGGGAGCGGTCGGTGGAGTCATTACACGCGGTAGCCGTCGAGTGTTTGGTACCCACCCATCACGCCCAAATCGTCTCGTCCGCACCGGGACTGTGGGTTAAAATAATTAGAAGGTTCGATGTCGCGTGCAAGGATTTGATACGCGCGTGCGCGGAGAAGCTGAAAAGGCGCTTCGTCGAAGACTATAAAGTTTCTCAGGTGAGTTTCCGAGTTTGATGAAAGTTATCCCCGTTAAAATTTATTTGTCGAGGAGGGTCCTATTTGACATACCTACTTAACTTTACCTTCAAATGAAGGTCATCATTTGTCAATGACAGTATTTTTCAATTTGTACTAAGATAATCCAAAATATTTTTTTCTTATTTTTTTTGCTGAAAAGTATTGGTTTTGGATTTAGCAAATTTTTGCTCTCTGGTTGTTTTATAATTATTATCATTATCATTTAAAATTTGAATTTTCCGTATTTAGTATTATACTTTTTTTTCGATTAAATATGATGAACTATTTTTTTAGACATTAAGTCATAATTAATTGGTTTTTGAAGTCTAGTTTTTTAGCCCTAATTTGTTTCGCTTAAGTAGTATTTTATATTGTTTTTTTTTTCATATACATACATAAAAATTGTGTAAACTTAATTGAATCTGGAAAGATTTTTTTTATTAGTCCCTTATATATTTTTTTGTTTAATAAATATACGTGATTTATGATTTAAAAAAAATATATATTTTATTTTTCGAAAAGTCAATTTTTTATATTTTTAAAAATTATATTTGATGATATATATGTTTACATACATTAATGATCTAAATAAATATAGTTATATAATAATTATTGGTTTGTCGAAGATTTTTGACATTTATTGGCCTGTTTTTTAAAAAAATATTTTGGTTCCTGAAAAATCGTTTTTTTTTTCTTATATTAACTAAAACTTAAACGTTAACATGTGAATTATGTGGATATTATTGATATACTGACATAATAATTATACAAGATGTGAAAATAGTGTGTAAAATAATATATCCCATTTATTATTTAGAAAAAAATGTTAAATACAAAAGTTATAGATGTGTGGTTGTTATGGTCTATACCGAGTGTTTTCGGAGTTATAGCTGAAAGAGTATTAATAGGAGTACTTAGTGGAAGCATAATATACAGGGTGTTCAATTTGATTTTTTTCACGATAATTAATATTTTTAATTTTTACTCACCCTATATAGCTTGATTTGAAGTTACTTCAAGACTGTACTGTATAAATGACCGTACTACTTTATAAAATTGTTGAAATAATAAAATTACAGATGTCGGAAACGGCGTCAAAAATATGGCCGTAGATCCGAAAACTCTCAGTATAGACCATAACAACTCTACATTAAGATGACTGAATAATCTGATCTATAACTTTTGTATCCAACATTTTTCTCTAACAGAAATAACAAACGAGAAATGTTACTTTCACACACTATTTGGACACCCTGTATAAACTATTTTTTTTAAGTTTATTAAACATCAGTTTTTGTTTAAAAATTTTTATTTTTAAAAGATGTTTTAGTTCTTGATATATATTTTTTAATATATTGATAATTATATTGATATTATTATACGCACATAATAATTATGTAATAGTATATTATGCAACAAGTGCGGTAAACGGCATTTGACTCACGAGTTCATTTGACACGAGCGGAGCGCAGCGGAGCGAGTTTTTAACAAACGAGTGAGTTAAAAAGTTTACCGAACGTGTTGCATACTATAATTTTTCTACGACCCTTACTTTTTGGGTACATTTTCGCAAAACAACAAAAATACATTCATTGACATGATCGTCAGAATTGACAAAGATCAAAATTCAAAACGTGGGAAATATTTCCGAAAACATCCGATTGCTTCCAAATCCGTGCGGTAAAATCCCGCAAATGTCCGAAGTGGCTGGGATTCGTAGGAAACGAAACTATCGTGGTAAAGTTTATTAATTAGTTACTAAAAAAAGTATCTTGTTTTTTTTTTTCAAATGTCTGGTCTTAAATTATAATGTGTATTTTTTTTTAATATTTTTATTATGTAGATATTGACTGGTTTTGCAAATGTAGCTTTTGTTGCATCATAGGTCTGATAAAATTTTTAAGCACATTGAAGCACGGGAATATCGGTTTTAACATTAAACTGGACCCCCTAATTACAGACGTACGAGAATATAATATCCACATTGGCGGCGTTGAACGCCGAAACCATTTTACCGCCTCTCATCGAGAAGATCAGATCGAACCTCGAAGACCCGAGACTGTGCCAGGTGTCGACTGACGACTACTTCATTTACCTGACCCCAGAGGGCGAGCTGTACGACAAGAGCGTCGTGCCCGGCGACGAGACCAACGCCGAAATGAACCTGAAACGCGAGAGCAAGGCGTACAGCTACAAGGAGCAGCTCGAAGAGCTGCAGCTTCGTCGCGAACTCGAAGAGAAAAAGAAACGGGAAGGCAAAGTGAAGCCGCCTCAATACACCGCCAAACAGTTGGAGGCGATAAAAAATCAAAGGCTCAAGGAGCAGGAAATCAGGAGACGAGTAACAGAGGTAAGTCGTAAGGTGTGTCGGTGGGCGTGGCTCGCCCATAATGTGACGGCTAACGTTTTTGTTACGTGGTTTTGCGTTTCTGCAGTTTTCATGTGGATAATGTTTATGCATTGGTCGATGGTTTTAAATGATATAGTCCGGTGCTCACAACTATGAACAAAAATCTACGACAGTAACAGTAAGTTTTTTAAAGGGTTTGAGGGCACCAGATTGTTCTTTTTTACTTGTTTCCTACGACCCCTGAAGAAGTTTTTTCAACAATAATGAACTTAAAGAATTCATCAGCGCTTGATGCATTTGACTTGAATAGCAGAATACTCAAGGAGACCCCGATTATTTTGGTGGAACCTTTGACTAGTTTGATAAATCTTTGTTTTACTGAAGAAATATTCCCAAGCATTTTTAAAATTGCTAAAGTAACGCCAATATTTAAAAACGGAGACCCTCAGATGGTCGATAATTATCGTCCTATCTCTATCATTGTTGTTTTCTCTAAAGTTTTTGATATTCTGTTAAAAGAGAGGCTATACAAATTTGTTGAAGTAAATGAATTACTTGACTCTGCCCAGTTTGGTTTCAGAAGCAAGTTCTCGACAACTAGAGCTTTTATGAGGATGGTGAAGGACATAGTCGGGGGCCTGGAAAGGGTAGAACACTTAATGATTTCACAGTGCGACCTCTCAAAGGCTTTCGACTGTGTTTTTCATCACATTCTCTTGAGCAAGCTTGAATTTTATGGAGCGCGTGGTGTTCCACTCAAACCTTTTAAGTCTTTTCGTTTTTTTTTTTTGAGACATTATTGTAGCTTTTTTTTTCTTTAGTAGAAAGGGACCTCTTGTTATAGAAAATGTACCTTTTTCTTAGACGCAATCAATTTATTTGATTTTGAGTGAGCGCCCTCTACATTGTTCAAGCTGAACGAGACGATACGCGCTACCGTGTCGATCATAAGCGCCGCTTCGAAGGGGAACTCGCGGAAATTCTCCCTGTGCTACAAAGACCTGGTGCCTCTCGTGCTGCAGAACCTGCAGTCACCGCTTGCGGCGCCGTACTTGTCGAAACTGTTCCTGGAACTGAGGAGCGGCGTCTTCCCGAGGGACATGGACCGCGTCGGCGAACTAATCGCTTACGTCATACTGAGACTGTGCAAACCCAAGTGCGATCTCGACGCGAACTGGGAAGTGGAAAACTTGAACCGGGCCATGGCGAGGACGGTGGACCTCATTCACGCGCGCACCATGCCGAAGAGGTCCGATGAGGATGAGGACGACGACGCCGGTTACACCAAAGCGTCGAGGTTTTCCGCGCCTGCGTTCAGGTGATATTAAAATTTAGAATGTATGATTCTATTGCGGCATATTCCCAAGTATCCAGCCTCCCATCACCCTCATTCCCCGTAAAGTTTTGTGTTTCAGTGCCCCCCAGTTTTGAGTGTCTCAAAGTATAGCGTTTTGGCTTACCTATTGTTAATGTGTTAACCCAAGTTAGGTAGATGTCAATCACAGGTCAACTGATATCAGTAGCAGTGTTGAATAAAACGGTCCCAAGTGCTCAGTCTCTCATCACCCTCATTCCCCGCAAA
This sequence comes from Cylas formicarius, assembly GCF_029955315.1. Lineage (NCBI taxonomy): Eukaryota > Metazoa > Arthropoda > Insecta > Coleoptera > Brentidae > Cylas > Cylas formicarius. The sequence goes on along the minus strand of NW_026844347.1, from coordinate 38,283,300 downwards.
GTATTGAAGTCTAAGTGTTTCAGTCTCCCCCAGTTTTGAGTATGGTATGGTGTGTCTCAAAGTGTAGCGTCTTGGTTTACCTATTATTACTGCGTTAACCCAAGTCAGGTAGATGTCAATCACATGTCAACTGATATCAGTGGCAGTGTTGTTCTACCTTGCGGTTACATAAAAAGCTTCACGTGAGTATATCACTAATTTTTTGATTATGCGAGGTTGAAAGCACTTCTCCTTAGACGCAAAAAAAAACAGTGCATTATTCTATGAAAGAAGAATATGTGGTGAACAATAGTGAAAAAGTAGGAAACTGTATTCAGAATATCAGAATACCCTGCACAAGTTTCTGAGCAATACTCAGAAAAAGATGAAACCAATATCCAAATATTGGTCTACAAAATTAAACTGTTTGACAGATGTTTTATTTTGAAAATTGTTTTTTTTTATTTGTATCACGTAAGGTTTCATCTGCCTTGATATCGCCGTCCCATTTCTTTAATGTCCTGTCGTTTCTTTCGATGTCAGTTATGATTATGTTTTGAGGTCCCATTTGTTCCCGAATACTTTCATTTCTAACTCTTTCGGTTCTGAGTGCACCCAGTTGGGTTGATTCAATTATTATTATATGTTGTTTTGTCATTCTCCAAGTTTCTGAACCATACATTAAGGTAATTTTAATTAGAGTATTATATATATTGTATTTCCTGTTCAGACACTTAATTGCTTATCGTGCCTGTATCACTTTTGTTCTTATTTCTTTGTCATCTGAACCCGTTTTGTCCAGTGTAACCCCTAGGCATTTGTAGTCTTCCACGGGCTTCTATTTCTTCTGAGTTTTCCAATTGTAGGTGTTACCACTTTCCCTTCCTATGCATAGATATTTCGTTTTTTCAACATTCATAGTCAGTTCCCAATCTTCATAGGTTTCTTTTAGTTTACATGCCATATATTCTAGGTCTTCTTTATCTCCTGCTGTTACTGTCTGATCGTCTGCAAACTGTTGGCTAAATACCATTCTGTCTGTTAGGGGTAATTCTTCTTTAACATGAATTTTAAAAAGCATTGCTGATATACAGCACCCCTGGCGAAGTCCCTTTGTTTTTATTTTTGAAGTGGGGTTATCATAAAGGTTTTTGATAGGATTTATTAGAGTTCGATTAATGGAGGTATGGTCTGTTCATAGATATAAGAAAGTGACCAATTGCTTTTGAATGGGATTATCCAAGGGTGGTCATTAACATACAATGCAACAAGATTATTACCTAAAGTTTCGGAATTTAAATTCATTTCAGTGAGAAAAAAAAGAAACGATGCTGACATTTTCTCGAGTGTAGATAAAAGTGATCAAGATACAATACGGCGTAAAATTTACCAGTTATACGAGGAACAAACATTAGATATCTTAATTAGGAGGCTTGAAAGAGATGAAACCGGTTTTAAATGTGGCAGAACTACGTTATGGAACATGTTTGGCACCAACTGAAATCTGCCATTGTTAACTCCAATGTCCTCAAACTTATAGAAACCGAAGTTTTTAACATCCCTCCACAAAGTTGGGCAAATTCTGTTAAACATTTAGAAAAAGCAGAACAATCGTATATCCATATTGTAAATAATATAGAACAAATAATAATTAGAACAAGCGATGATAGCGATAGTGATGCTGATATATTATGTGAATAATTTTAAGTAATTTAAGTAGGTAATAAAAATAATTTGTAATTTTATTTTAGAATTGAACATATACATAAATAAATATTGTTTAGTATCTTTCCTAACAAAAACTATTGCCGTTACTATTTTTTCAACTCCTCGCGCGCCTTTCAGCTACATCTTCCCGTTACTCAACCACGGTCTGACGTCGAACTACGCGAAGAATCACGACGAGCTGGTGCACCAAGGTTTGCACGTGATCACCGAACACGCGAAGCTGAGAGGGAAGGAGAACAACGGCGTGACCGACGTTTACCATCCGAAATATTTGCCCATCAAACAGATGTTCATTTTGCTGGTCGATATAATAAGTGAGTTCGGATTACCTCCGCTTCCAGGATAGGTAAACAAGGCGAAAATCATAATCGCGTTATTTGTTTTTTAATTGCACCGAATACGTCCTCAGTGCATCCAAATATTTCGCATATCGCACCATTTTATATCGTTTAATGCGAAACGGAACGCGCAACCTTGGAAACATTTCGCGGTGCGTCGTCCCAGTCGAAAGAGGAAAAAAAAGTTATAATATAATAAAAAAAAAAAAAACAAAAAAGAACAACTTATTTATTTGAATTCGATGGGTTTCTACACCCCTTTGTGTTTATTGTAGTATTTTTCGATAGTGAGTTGTTATATATAAGAAGAGAAATGAGGAAAAAAAACAAAATTCTAGGTACGTGACCAATCATTTTAATAATTGGAAAGTAATATGGTGCTCCCTCACGTTGACTCCAACTGTCTAGGTAAGATTTATCCTATCTGATAGACTGATCTCCTTAAATGTAACTTTTAGATTATTTTTCTCTATATATATATATATATATATATATATATATATATATATATATATATATATATATATATATATATATATATATATATATATATATATATATATATATATATATATATATATATATATATATATATATATATATATATATATATATATATATATATATATATATATATATATATATATATATATATATATATATATATATATATATATATATATATATATATATATATATATATATATATATATATATATATATATATATATATATATATATAAATATATATATATATAAATCTGGTGTGCAAAAAATGGTCCCATTGGTCGTCGATGCAGGTAGTACCTCGGGCAGGGTACAGTCGCAGTGCGAGGCCTGTTTCTTGGAGGTGGCCGGCTGCGTAAGCGGCGAGCCCGGCTGCGCAGAAGCCACTCTGGACGAGATCGACATCCTGCTGGCCGCGCTGCAGAGTCACACGGCCGTGGTTCGAGACGCGGCGTTGAGAGGTCTACTGGCGGTGAGGTCGTGCCTACCGAACCTCGAACGGGACTACGAGTACGCGCTGAAGCTGTACAAACGCGTGTGGATCGCGAGGTTTGACGAAAACGAGGAAAATAGGTGAGCTGCGTCGCTCCGAATTGATTTTTTCTCGTTAGAACATCGGATATTACGTTGTCTGTTGCGATTGGTTACCCTCGCAGTTTCATAATTACGTATGATTGATTTTAATAATTTAGTACCGCCTCTCGGTATGCATAATTCAAGACTGAGGTCGATACTTACGTAGTCAACCTCAATAAATTTCCAACCTTACTTTTTTTGGGTTCCAAAAAGTAAACACAGTGTAAATTGTATTTTTGGTGTTCTATAAGGAAATTGCGGATGTCTTGGAAAATATTTTAGACAACGGCAGCCGGTGCAAATCTCAAGAGCCGCATTTATTCCACCTAGTTTTATTTTTCATTCATACAAACTTATGTGTGCAAATGTTAGTGGTAGTGATCAAGCAAACTTGAACATTCAAAATAAACCTAACAAAATTGTTTAATTCTCCATACAGCATACCTTTAAATCATAATAAGTATGTAATAAAATAATTCGGTACAAAGAGAAACGTTACTGTCAAAAACTAAATCGACTTTTACATAAATTCTTAATCTTTAGCACTAACGGAGTCAGAAAAGTATCTTCGCATCATACGCCTTATTTTGTGAATAAAAACTAATAAATAATTCAATTTACCTTACCTGTCAAAATTGACATTTTCCATCAAAACTATTAAAGGATTAGTTACTTTTGAAAAATTGTATTAGAGAAAAATGTGTTTTTTTCTATTTTTCACAAATGTGTCGATTTTCAAAACAAAATCATACAAACTTGTTTTGTTCTTTCACGTTTTTCCAACAACCAAAAATAAAAAATAAAAACGAGAAAACACAATGGCTGAATATTCTAAAAAATACTAAAAATAAGTCTTCAAAAAATTCGGAATTGAAATTGTTCGAAAACAAATTACAAGATTTTTTATTTCAAAAGCCGAGCCATTTTACGATATGCGAGGGCAGCGCCAAAATTTCCCGGCAAGAAGGGTAACATTTTTTTATTATTTTTCAATATAATCCCCCTTAACTTCAATACACTTAATACATCTCTTTATTAACAACTCAATCCCTTTAAAAAAATATTCTTTTAGTTTGTCTGCAAAATGATCCAAAACAGCCTCTTTTAACTCAACTTGGTCGTTAAACCACCGTTCACGTAAGTCCTTTTTCAAATATCCAATCAAATAATAGTCGTTGGGGGCAATATCTGGACTAGAGGGAGGATGATCTATCTGTTGGAACCCATACTCTAAAATGACAGTTTGTGCAACATCAGCAGTTTCGCAATTTATGTAATAATGTTGCTTAATATTTACCATTGACAGTGGTATTAGTTTCTTTAAAATCTATCAAAAGAATTCCTTCACAATCCCAAAAGATCGTGCCCATCACCTTTTTTGTTGACTGGCAGACTCTGAATTTTCTTGGAGGTGCTTCACCCTTACGACGCCACTCCATTCATTCTTTTTTCGATAGAGAACCATAGTTTCATCTCCCGTCACAATAGTTTCTATCACAGGCTTCGGTTCCGACCCACAGAGTTCCAAAAAAGACCGCGCACACTCGACACGCCGTTATTTTTGAATAGCCAAAAGGTTTTTAGGAACCCATCTTGCACTAACCTTATGCATACCTAAATGATCATGCAGGATTCGACGAACACTTGTATCAAAAAGCTTAGTAATTTTAATCTTTAAACGTCGATCACTCAATATCTTCCGTTATGACCTACACTGGTCGCCTAGTTCTTGAATCATCTTCAAGGGACTCCTGTCCCATTCGAAAACGTTTTGCCCTTTCATTTGCGACATTTTTTCGGACACGTTTTGTTTAAAATGCTGTCAATAAAAAACAAATTGACGCAAGACTTCATTGTTTTCGCCGCCTACTAAGATATATATGTAAAAGGAGACAAAGTTTTATCGTGATACTGGAGCTGCATCTATGTCAGACCGGGAAATTTTGGCGCTAACCTCGTACAGGGTGTTCCACCTCAGAATAGGAGATTCGTCACTTAGAAATAAGACTCTTATATACATATTTTACTACAAAAAGAATGTAGACAACTTGAGCAGTGTCATGTGTATGAGCTTAGATCTAGGAAATTAAGGAAAGAAGGAAAGCTACACGAGGCTACGAAACGAAGCGGAATTGCAAAAAGTTTAATTTTTTTGTGAGTAATCTCAACTTGAGTCATGGCGCGTGTCTTCTTTGAAACACCTTGTATGTGTCAAAATCGTAAAATTCCGCGTTTCTAGAATTCTAGCCGAAAATTTATGGAACGCTGCTCGAATGGAGACGCCTTCCGACTTGAACCCGGAACTTATCAATGACGTCGAACATCCTGTCGATTGTGTGCAGGCGGCCGCGGCCGAAGCCCTGGCGGCCGTTTTGCGAAAAGATCGCGACCAAGTCGAGCCCACCGCGCAAATATTGCTCAAACTCTATCGGGACCGCCTCAAAGTAAGTGGTACGTGACTCGTGATGACTCGTCGATTGAGGGGGGCGTGGTCCTCAGATGATTCCCGCCAAGCTGGACGAGTTCGGACGCGAGATCGAGAAGGCCACCGACACGTGGTTCCCGCGAAGGGGCGTGGCCCTCGCTATCGGCGAGCTCGCGCCCCTGATCCGTCCCGAATATGTCGGCGAGCTGATGCAGTTTTTCGTCTTCACTTCTCTAAGCGACAGGAACGACACGGTGCAGAAAGAGATGCTCAACGCAGCGCTCAAGGTCGTTAACATTCACGGGAAGGTAAGCCAACCCATCTAAGCGGATGTGGACGAAATCTCGGCCAAAAATGCATGAATAATAATAATACGTTTTCATATAATGCGAAGATTGTAAAAAATGGCCACAATGGGTGGTTAATAATGATCATTATAAAAATTGATGATAATGAGGGCGGGAAAAGTAGAGAAAGAAATTGTATTCAAATCAAGGATTCTTTATTTGGAAACATTTGGGTCCTAATACGGTCTATATTTCTTTCCAGAAATTTTCAATAGTGTTAAGGTTTGGGCAACGCCCAGGTAAAACGTAGAAGGAGAAGATTAAAATGTCAACTTGGTTGACGAAACGCCCGTCGAGTTCGTAAAATTGAGTTTCGGTTTGTGGTAAAACGCGTTATTGTTGTTATAATTATGTGGTTTTTAATTTTTGGCCGTGATTTAGTCGAAATTATTCTCCGTGGAACGGTGCGAAGTTGATTTCGAGAAACCTAACCTCACTTTAAGGAAACGGTCGGTATCCTGTGGCCGGTGTTCGACAACTTCATGAGTAGCACGTCGAAATCGGCCCACTATGATGCTGTGAAACAAGCGGTGGTGGTGCTGATGGGTTCTCTAGCGCGGCACCTCGAGAAAGACGATCCCAGGATCAAACCGATCGTGTCGCGGCTGATCCAGGCTCTCTCCACGCCCTCTCAGACCGTACGTACCAGGGCCTCGCGACGTCGCCGTCATCTGGTCTGAGGACCGACTGTTTCAGGTTCAGGAAGCCGTCGCGAACTGTCTACCCCCCTTGGTTCCTGCCGTGAAGGAAGAAGCGCCCGGTTACATCAACAAACTGCTCCATCAACTGCTCAAAGCGGACAAGTATGGGGAACGCAAGGGGGCGGCTTACGGTTTGGCGGGTCTCGTCAAAGGTATGGGCATCTTGGCGCTGAAACAGTTCGATATCATGACGAAACTGACCGACGCCATCCAGGAGAAGAAGAACTACAAGCATCGGGAAGGTAATAAAACATTTAACCACATTTTTGGCAACTTTATGTTCAAGGAAACGGATCTTTATAAGAAGGTTTGTAAGAAACCTTACCTTTTATAACAAATTTTGTGGTTTTTTAGTTTTAAAGTACATCTTACCTTTCTCATTATTACTTGTCATTTATAATAATACTCAAAATAATCAAGGTTTTTCAATAATGTATTATGTTTTAACTGCTGTATCTGAACTTTCTATTCTAATTTGACTTCTAATTAATAATTTGTTATAATTTATTAATTAAAAATCTATATAGTCCAAATTTCTCATTATTTTTTATGTTTAGACCAATGCTCAAAATTATTAATGTTTTTCAATTATTTCTCAATAATTGTATAATATTTTGATCACTGTATTCAACCTTTGCATTATATTTTCAATTTTAAATCAATACGCAAAATAATCTAAAGTTTAGATCCTTATTAATTTTTAAAAAATGTGCATCCTAACTTCCTCTTTATTTTTAATCTCTAGGGCAAGACTCAAAATAATCAAGGTTTTTCAATAATTATATAATAATTTAATCACTGTATCTGAACTTTCTCATTATAATGTGGCCTCTAGACCGATGTTGAAAATAATCAAAGTTTCTCAATAATTTATTGAGTTTTAAAGTACAGCTTACCTTTCTCATTATTACTTGTCATTTATAATAACACTCAAAATAATCGAGGTTTTTCAATAATGTAATGTGTGCTAACAAACCAAAACTATAAAATTTTAGTCAAGCTCTGAAGAAGCCAACAGGATTTCTCATTGTAATTTGGCCTCACGACCGATGCTGAAACTAATCAATAAGTTTCTCAATAATAGATAAAATTTTTTAGTGCATCTGAACGTTCTCATTATAACTCGTCCTCTAGTTTAATACTCAAAATAATCAAGGTTTTTCAATAATCTATTATGTTTTAACTACGCATCCAAAGTTGCTACACTAACTACACTTTTAAATTTTATGCTTTGTTAGCAATGTGGCCTTTAGATCTTCAAAGTAATCCAAGTTTTTCAAAATTTTATTAATTAGAAATTTTGTGTATCCCAAAGTGCTCGTTATTTTTGACATCTAGACCAATGCTTAAAATAATTAAAGTTTTTCAATTATTTCTCAATAAATATATGATATCTTGATCACTTTATTCATATTTTCAATTAGGTATATTTCAAATCATTGCGCAATACTTTATTAATCGGAAAAAAAGTTATCCTTACTTTCTCTTTATTTTTATTCAAAGTAACCAAGGTTTTTCAATAATTATATGCTGTACTCACTGTATCCGAACTTTCTCATTATAAGTTGACCTTTAGATCGATGCCGAAACTAATCAAAGTGTCTCATTAATTTATTAGGTTTCAAAGTATATATTAATATTCTTATCTTTACTTCGCATTTAATTCAATATTCAAAATAATCAAGCTTTTTCGATAATTTGCGAATTGTTAACCATCTGAAATTTTTCATTTACTTTTAGTTTTATGCCAGTTACGAAATACCTTGAGTTAATAATATATATTAAGGAATTTTTATTTGAAATAGTCAAAGTAGAAATCCAGTGGCGTCAACCCTCAAATGATATGAAACCAATTGAAGCGACAATGATTTTGCGGTTACTATTACAAATTAACGGAGAGTCAAACATTTATATCGGTCTTTATAATGTAATGAACGACACAATAGTGACAGTGACTAAAAGTTAATTTGTTATGAGCCCTGCAGGGGCCCTGTTCGCGTTCGAGATGCTCTTTCAAATGCTGGGCAAGCTGTTCGAGCCCTACATCGTCCACGTGCTACCCCACCTGCTTCAGTGCTTCGGCGACACGAGCCAGTACGTGAGGGCGGCGGCAGACGACACGGCCAAAGTGGTGATGAGCAAGTTGTCCGGTCACGGGGTGAAACTGGTGCTGCCTTCTTTACTCAACGCCCTCGAGGAAGATTCGTGGCGTACCAAGACCGGTTCGGTCGAGTTGCTGGGCGCGATGGCCTACTGCGCTCCTAAACAGCTGTCTTCGTGTCTGCCCAGCATCGTGCCGAAGCTGATCGAGGTGCTGAGCGACTCCCACATGAAGGTGCAGGAGGCGGGCGCGGCCGCGTTGAAGGTTATCGGCTCCGTCATCCGCAACCCCGAGATTCAAGGTTCGATTTTGACGTTTGCGCCAAATGTGGGCGTGTCCGGGCGGTTTGACGCGATGGGATGGGTCTGCGCGTGGCGGAAAACAAATTTGAAACTATATTTATCAAAGTAATGATTTTTTTTCTTCAAAGAAGCCACAGGCTATTTACAAGTCTTCTGAAACAAAAATCTATTGTGTGTACCATGAGGAATATTTAAATTTGAAGCCCAATTCGGATGTACCAAATGTTTCGCTGTAAAGCTCTTGCAGAAAAAGTGCAAGAAAAATGAAAATCTTGAAACGTTTGTTGTTTATATCTTCAAAATCCTCGTGACTGTGAAAATATTATATTACAATATTACAAATTACATACTACAACAGTGTAGTTGACAATCTAGCGACCCAGACTAGTGCGCCTAGGTGCATTGGAGCACTTGTGTGTGCAGTAAAGACAAAGTATAGATTTTTGAATGACATCTGCGGCATGAGGCAATAGCATTTTTAATTTTGACGTTCTTAATTGTACAGGAGGGCAATTAGAAAATGTTGGAGCCAAATAAATAACTTTGATTGAAGTTACGTTTACTGTAAGGAACATTTAGCCCGAAATTCGTTTGACTTCTAATACCATACAGATTTTCAATAAAATTTTTGTTTTGTGAATAAACAGAGAAATCTTCTCTGGACTCGATGCTTCTGTTTATGATTTTCAAAAAGGCGATTCTTTTTCCTTCAGAGCAACATCTCTGTTCTACAAGTTCTACAACATTTTTTTTTATCAATATAATCCAAGGCAAATCATTAGATTTCTCGTATAGATCGTCTTTTTAAAAGGTATTATCCGCCCTGTCGTTTTCTTCGTTAGCTATCGTGCCGGTGCTACTGAAAGCGCTCCAAGATCCGTCGAACAAGACGTCCGTATGCCTGCAGACGCTGCTCGACACCCAGTTCGTCCATTTCATCGACGCCCCCTCCCTCGCGCTCATCATGCCGGTGGTGCAGCGCGCTTTCATGGACCGTTCGACGGAAACGAGGAAAATGGCCGCCCAGATTATAGGCAACATGTACTCGCTGACCGACCAGAAGGACCTGATGCCTTATCTGCCCACCATCATACCCGGACTTAAAACCTCGCTGCTGGATCCGGTACCGGAAGTGCGATCGGTGAGCGCGAGGGCGCTAGGTGCCATGGTACGGGGTATGGGGGAGGCGACCTTCGAAGATTTGCTGCCGTGGCTGATGCAGACCTTAACGTCGGAGTCGAGCTCCGTCGATAGGTCGGGCGCGGCCCAGGGCTTGTCCGAGGTGGTCGGCGGATTGGGTAAGACGGCGGACGCTTCTTCATATGAAAACCTGAAATTTACTTCCTTTATGTATTATCACTATCACAACCATTACAATTATAAAATTAAAATCAACGCTCCAAATAATCCCGGTTTCTCAATAAATTATTTTCTATTATAGTTTCAATTTTAAATCACTACCCAAAATAATAAAACGTTTCTCAATAATTCAGATCACATAATCAAAGTTTTTCAATACTTTATTAATTTTTAAATTTAACCTCTAGATCATTGCTAAGAATCATTTAAGGCTTTTCAATAATTACGTAATATTTTGACCACCATAATTATAATTATAATTTGTCCTTTGGATCAATACCCAAAATAATTAAAGATAATTTATTAATTATTTAAAAATATATTACATTTTAATTGGATCCTAAAATAATTTCTCAATGATACCTAATATTTTACCCACTGTATCCTAACTTTCTCGTTTATATCGATACTGAATATATTCAAGGTTTCTCAATAGTTTTTCAATAATTATATAATATTTCACTCACTGTATCCGAACTTTCTCATAATAATTTAGCTTTTATATCGATACTGAAAATTATAAAGGCTTTATTTATATAATACAATTTAGTTTTTAAATCAATATGCATAATAATGAAAGGTTCCTGAATAGTTTATTTTATTTTAACAAATGTATCCAAACTTTGTTATAATTTAGTATTTAGCTCAATGCTCAAAATAATCTTAGTGTTGTAATAATTTCTCCATAATTATATATTTTTTGATACCCGAACTTATGTCTTACCTTTGCGTTATAATTTGAGCTCTAGATCAAGACTCAAAGTAATTTAGGTTTCTCAATAATTTTTTATTATAAAACATTTTTACTATTATATCTCAACTTTCTGCTTATAATTTGACCTTTTGATCTATACACAAAAAAATCAAAATTTATCAAAATAATTAAGTTTGTCAGTAATTTAATTTAAAGTATATCTTAAGTTTTTTATTGACAAGGTTTTTCAATAATCTGTTAATTGCTAACCATCATGTCCTAACTTTTGAAATTATTATTAATTATTACCGTTTAAAATAATAGAATGATATATTCAGAAGTTTTTCAATAATTCAACACTTTTAAAATGTTTGTGTATCATTTAAAATTTAGTTAAAAAATTTTACGTTTGTTTTGGCTATTATTAGTGTGAACTTTTTCAATTATATGTATTATATTATATTTTGAAACCTGTCTTACGTTAATGTTACTATTATTAAATCCATTTTGCTAATTAAAATATTCTAATAATTCCTCAAGTTTTCTTTTTTCGTCCTGATATTTTTTTTATCTTGTAGCTGTTTATTTAACCTTTTAGAAATAATAAGAAAGCCGCGTTTTCTTCTTCTTCTAGGTGTGGAAAAATTGCACAAACTGATGCCAGAAATCATAAGCACGGCCGAAAGGACGGACATCGCGCCCCACGTGAAGGACGGCTACATCATGATGTTTATCTACATGCCGGTGGTGTTCACCAACGATTTCACGCCCTACATCGGCCAGATTATCAACCCGATTTTGAAAGCGCTGGCGGACGAAAACGAATATGTCCGCGATACGGCACTGAAAGCCGGCCAGAGGATCGTCAATCTATATGCGGACTCCGCCATTTTGTTGCTGCTGCCCGAACTGGAGAAGGGGCTGTTCGATGAAAACTGGAGGATTAGATACAGGTAAGTGCGTTTGAACTACCGCTAATATTTTTTTTTTGTTTTTTCTTTGATTCAAACATATGTCTAATGCATCAAATTTTCTCAATAATCGATCATTTTTTAGCCCGTGCCTTTCGACTTGGTCAATTTAATTTGAACTTTAATGACAATAATATAGAATCAAGGTTTCTCAGTAATTTATTATTAGAATTTTGACGTTATTATTTAGCTTTTGTAACAAGATTTTCAAACTTTCTCGATCATTTGTGTAACCGACATTTCTCAAAGCGTTTATTTTTGCGTTACTAGGTTTTTCCTTATAATTTTGTAACTTTTGTAAATTGAAAATCTAGGTGAAAAAGTAAAAACAAATGAAATTTGTCCAATTTCTTCGTTATGACTTAATTTTCTCAATAATGAAAAATTGTTCATTGAGTTTATCCAATTCCTTCCTTAATTTTGTCAATATAATTTTTTCATCGAGTATAACCCAATTTCATCGTTATAACTTAATTTTTGCCTTTGTTTCGTCATGTGAAACCCAATTCTATTACCGTAATTTGTTGTTTCTCAATAATTTACCGATGGCATCCAAATGCATTACTTTTGTGCAGTTTTTTCTTATTATTATTTGGGTTTTTAAAGTAATTACACCTTTACCGAAACCATTTATAGCTCGGTGCATACGCATATCCTGTCTGAGAAAATATTTTTTATATATATGTCCCAATTTTTTCAATAAAGAAACAATTTAACTAATTTATTTTATTATTTTCTCAATAATTAAATACCGAAAATCCGAAAAATGAGTGAACAAGTGCAAAAACTATAACTAACTTTTTTTGTCCCAATTTTTTCGTTACAACTTAATTTTTCTAGAGAGTTAAAACATAATTTTTGAAATTTAAAATTTTGTGGTTATAACTTAATTTTCTCAATTATGAAAAGTTTTTCCATAAGGTTAACCAATGTCGTTCTTCATTTTCTCAATAATCAATTTTTTTATTTTGGGTTATTACTTATTTTCTTAATTTTCTTTTATAGTGTATAAAGTGTAACCCAATTTCTTCGTTTTTAATTAATTATTTAATGTTTTTCTTGATAATGTCTAATGTTTTTTTCTATCAATCCCATTCTACATTTTTCTCTTATAATTCGTTTTTTGTCAATTATAACCAAATTCTTTCGATGTAATTTGAATTTTCTCAATAATTTACTTTTTTTTCAATAATCTCTGCCATTTCCAGCTCGGTGCAACTGTTGGGCGACCTGCTATACCGCATATCCGGCGTAACCGGTAAGATGAGTACCGAAACGGCCAGCGAGGACGACAACTTCGGCACCGAACAGTCGCACATGGCCATCATCAAAGCCTTGGGGGCGGAACGCCGCAACAGGGTACTGGCCGGCCTCTACATGGGCCGGTCAGACGTCGCCCTGATGGTACGTCAGGCCGCCCTCCACGTATGGAAGGTGGTGGTGACGAACACACCGCGAACACTGCGCGAGATCTTGCCTACCCTCTTCAGCCTGCTTCTAGGTTGTCTCGCCAGCGACAGCTTCGACAAGAGGTAAGACAAACGCCAAGAGATTGTCTTTAAATAATTTTCAATTACACTACAGAACTTCTCTATCGTATTTGTTTTTGCTTTGTTTGTTAGTAAATAAATAAAAATAAATGGGAGTTAGTATTTTTACCGAATCATTGTCTGCCACCTTTAAACAAAGGGGTAAAAACTTTCTTTTCGTAGTTGTTTTTCTTCGACCTTCGATCTCCAAGGATTGATATTGTTTCGCAGTAGTAGTCATACCTAACTTCAACGTCCACCGTCACCCAGTGTTGGAAATTGCTAATCTACGCACACTAAGCACAAAAAGTCAATTCGTTAATATTTCCTCGTCATTTATTTCTTTATTTACAAACCCAAAAGTCATCCTAATTAAAAAAAAAACTTAACTACATATTTCCAAAACTAATAGACAGCATTGTAAGATTGTTACAAAATTTTGTAAACAAATTTAGGCTTAAGTGGAATAAATCCATATCCTCGCTGCTTAGAAAAGCACACTTATACATACTAGTACATGTAATAAGCAGAAAGTTTGAAATTTAGATCAAACTAAATAAAAAGTTGACCTAGTGTGCACTAATTAGGACTAGCATTAAAAGATAATACTAAGGTGACTCAATAAGAATGAATAAGATTGTTCACAATTTTATAAAGAAAAATTACATCAGCGTGTTTCAAGCGACCTCACACTTGTGGCTGCCGAAGCCTTTATTGTTACATAATGCAAAACCAAGATTTCTCAAGCCTTTACTTACGATGTGTTCTACTGTACTTCAAATGTATAACTTCATTTTTCTCAGTAGCTTTTATCTTCAAGCGTAATCCAATTTCTTTGTTTAAATTAAGTTTATTCTCAATAATTAAACTGTCTTCTCCAAGTATCGCCCAAATTCGTCGTTAAAACTTAATTTTTCTCAATAAATAAATTTTTTTCATCAAGTATAACCCAATTTTTTCGATATTTTTTTGTCGATAATTAATCAAGTATCATCCAAATTCCTCGTTCTAACTGAATTTTTCTTAATAATTAATTTTTTTTCATTCAGTGTAACCCATTTTCTTCATCACTTAATTTTTCTCATTAATTGATCTGAGGGGAATTTTTCTTCATAATTTCGTTATTTTGAACGAGTGGTAAGGACTTCCCTTTCATGTTCGTATCTCTTCGTCGTTCTACCTCTAGGAAAGGGCGACATTTGAACGCTTGTAAAAGAAATTACAGATTCCTAACTAAACAAAAGTTACGCTACGTGTCAACAGATGGCAGCACTAGGTTCTATTCTTAGAGGAAATCGGGATTTCGTGAATTGTCCGCAGGCAAGTCGCGGCGAGGACCCTGGGCGACCTCGTCAGGAAGCTCGGCGAGAGGGTGCTGCCCGAAATCATCCCCATTCTGGAGCGGGGCCTGCAGTCCCCACAACCGGACCAGCGACAGGGCGTGTGCATCGGCCTGTCGGAAATCATGGCGTCTACCTCGAGGGACATGGTGTTGACGTTCGTCAACTCTTTGGTGCCGACCGTGCGTAAGGCTCTTTGCGATCCGTTGCCCGAAGTGCGACAGGCGGCCGCGAAAACATTTGACAGTTTGCATTCGACCGTTGGATCGCGCGCCCTCGACGATATCCTGCCAGCGTTGCTCAATCAGTTGGTAAGACCACACCCCAACCGAATCCCACAGATCTAGATTAACATCACTACCCTTAAAACTCACAACGAAGCTCACCGTAAATGAATTTGTATTATTTAATTATCTGAAATATGCCAAAAATATTGAGATTCTCTGCAATTTAACAATTATTATTACTTGCCAAATGAAGCATGTAACAAAGGTAACAAAAGTTGTTCTGAGAAAAATAATTTCTAAATTTAAATTCTTCAGAGAAGAAATTAGAAGTGTTCTGCTAGAAAAGGCGTTTCATAATATGTTTATATTAATTACGTAGATATTTTTTGTTTTAATTGTGCTATATTTCAGGAGAGTTTATTCACGTGTGTTTCTGTTTGTCTTTTTAGTTTGTTGTGTTTTACGTTGCGTAAGCTTTGTCAATAGGAAATATTCTTATATGATTGTATTTTCGATATAACTTAATTTTTTCAATAATTAAATCTCTTTCGTTAAGTTTATCCCAGATTCTCAGATAATATTCTCAGTTTTAGTTTGTTTGTCGTAATACTGTGATCATTCATTTACATATAAGTAATTTTTATTTATTCAAAATAGAGTATTTGCTAATTTTGCGTACATATATTTTCTTGAAGTACATGAGTTTTCCCACTGGTGGGTAAAACTACAAAATATATTTTAGGTGTAAGTGGAAAGACAGTAAACGAACCAAAATAAAAGAATAATGTTGATCGAAATAAAGAATAATTATAAAAAATATATTTTCTTACACTTTGAACCCGTTAGGGGGAGTCTCAAAAATATGCTTTTCGTGATCAACCGTTTTTAATATTTTTGGGACAGGCTTTTTCTCTATGTCCGACATCGTTGGGCTTTAAAATTAAATGGCACTTATTTGTGAGCCCTTTTAAACCATTACTTCTGCTTCATCGCCATTAAGAAGTTGTTTTACCAAGCAAACTTTTTTTGCATTTTGGTAAACGTAGGTTCGTCTAAATCACTTGCACTTAAATCGTCAAATTGGACCATTCTTCCTTCACCCCAATCACTGGACCAAAAATTACTATCATCGTTAGAACTGTTTCCAGGTATCTCTCGCTTAGAAACTTTTTTTTTACTATTGACAAAACTTCTGGATTCAGAAATAGACAATCGGGATCGTGTCGTGTTCTGGGCATGTTATTCGAATATTTTCTTTTGAGCTTGAATTTGAACGTTGAAAAACTTCTGGATCAAATGAATCTTGTTGAAAAACTTTCCTATTTAACTGTCTACATCTCCCCTATCATCGTGGAAATCAAACTCTTCGTTACAGCAACCCCCAAATTTTTTTATTTAGAATTCAACAATTTTGGCATCCCAACGAATCTTGAGTGACTTAAAGACGCACAAAGCCAAGGGTTGCAGTATACGGCTGATCTGAGGTGGCAGCTTAAGTATAGTAAAATGAATAACACACGTCGTTCTGGACCCTAAGTTCGATTACAGTGTTTTCAAGTGAACTAAACTACTGCACCTACTTTATTTACACGTAGAAAATTCAATGAAAACCTGGGAGGATTCAATTAATATAAAATGCTGATACCTTGTTCTAGAAGTTACAAGACACATGTGATTCCACCAAATATATTAGCTTTGTATTATTTTAGAGATGTCGTATGAAATAATAGATGGCGGCACTTATACCAAAGTAATACGATTTTAACAGCCATGTGCTGCACTTACCTTACTTAATTTGCTCTTTTTTTTTTCATCAAGTATTACTCAATTTTTTTCGTTATAACTTGAACTCACTCGGATTTCGTGTGTTTTTTGTATCACGTGATATGATCTACGTATTCTCGACTGGTTTGTAGAACGACAGCGATCCGGATGTCGTCGAGTGCACATTGGATGGGCTCAGGCAGGTGATGGCGATAAAATCGCGGGTCGTTTTGCCGTACTTGGTGCCGCAACTCACGGCCCCGCCCACCAACACCAAGGCGCTGTCGATACTGGCGTCGGTAGCTGGAGAGGCACTCAACAAGTACTTGCCGAGAATACTGCCCGCGTTACAGCTCGCGCTGGCCAACTCGAAAGGCACGGCGGAAGAAGTTCAGGTGGGTATGGTCTGTTCATAGATATAAGAAAGTGACCAATTGCTTATTACTAAGATTACTATAGATTATTACCTAAAGTTTCGGAATTTGTGGTCGGTAATAGAAAATAATTTTATACCTACCTGTGTTTAATATTCTTTGGTTGGATTTACTACTTAGTTTAAGTTTATTAGTAATCATTTTTATTTCGTGTGTGTGTTGAATTGTGTGGGAATTATGCAAAATATGTGCGAGTCTAGTGTATCTCAGGAGATGCTCCCGCCCAAATGTAAAAAACACTGAGACTAAGGAAGTTATAAACAATGTTTAATTAACTCTCATTGAACGTGGTGCCAGCAGGCAAGCACCTTTAGAAGAAACGCCCACATTGACGAAAATTCCAACATCAACTGTATGGAAAATTGTGAATAATCCCATTTCAGCGAGGAAAAAAGGAGCGATGCTGACATTTTCTCCAGTGTAGATGATAGTGATCTAGATATAATACGGCGTAAAATTTACCAGTTATTAGATATCTTAATTAGGAGGCTTGAAAAAGATGAAACCGGTGTTAAATATGGCAGAACTACCTTATGGAAGTGTATTCAACACATGGGTTTTAGATTTAAAAAAAAATTGAAAAAAGGCAAGTTTTCATGGTATCTTTTAGAATTCGGAAATGTCGACTGGAATATGTAGAAAAAATTAGGATTGACAGAGAACAACAAAGGCCAATTATTTACTTGGATGAAACCTGGTTCGACACTTATGATACACCGGAAAAGGGTGGGGTTGACTCAACTGATAAGTGGAAAACAAACGTGCCATCAAAAAGAGGTAAAAGAATAACTATTTTGCATGCTGGCTCTAAAGATGGTTGGATTCCAAATGGACTTTCTCTGTCTACGAAAACTATTAAAGATTCTTCTCTGGATTACCATGAAGACACCACCCCTGATTTATTTCAAAATTGGTTTAAAAACAAACTAGTTCCAAACATTCCTCCTAATAGCATCATTGTAATGGACAACGCAAGTTACCACAGTAGACAGTTGACTAAAACCCATTCCTCATGTGACACAAAAGCAACAATGCAAAACTACATGTATAATAAAGACATTTATTTTCACGAAGATTATACCAAAAAGCAATTAATTGAGGTTCTACAATGATTGAACCTACAAAAGGAATACGTCTGTGATAATTATGCAAAAAATCTAGGGCATAGAGTTTACCACTGTATATTTAATCCCATTGAACATGTTTGGCACCAACTGAAATCTGCCATTCTTCGTAACAATGTTTTTCCCCTCAAATTTATAGAATTAATAGAAACCGAAGTTTTTAACATTCCCTCCACAAAGTTGGGGAAATTCTGTTAAACATATAGAAAAAGCAGAACAATCGTATATCCATATTGCAAATAATATAGAACAAATAATCATTAGAACAGGCGATGATAGCGACAGTGATACTGATGTATTTTGTGAATAATTTTAAGTAATTTAAGTAGGTCATAAAAATAATTTGTAATTTTATTTTAGATTTAAACATAAATATATACATAAATAAATAAATATTGTTTATTATCTTTCCTAACAAAACCCCAAATAATTAAATTCTAAACAAAGTACGACCCTGTTCTGCCATATTGCATTCTTACAGCTTGAACGGGACTTTCCTTAATTCGTATCAGTTAGTCACTTTCTTATATCTGTGAACAGATTTTAGTTCCTTTGTACCTGCTGCCCAATTAACAAGGACACTGGGCCTTGTCTCGAAAATTAATTGTCGTAAAGACTTGAAGTGAAAAAACTTATGACTACAACTGCCAATTAGTTTTAAATTTCCAAAACGTCCGTTAGAGGGCGTAATTGTACCGTTTCAGAAAAATCATTCTTTCTCGTAGAATAGTTTTTGATCTCTTAAGTGACGCGGAAACAAACGTTAATAATTTCAGAATGGCTGAACACGTATTTACTTCAAGTTGAAGTAATCGAAAATGCTTTTCTTGACAATATATCTGTTATAAAAAAACTGTTTATATGTTTTAAAATATGTTTTTTCTTCCAAGATGTAGGTTA
Source organism: Cylas formicarius (assembly GCF_029955315.1). Classification (NCBI taxonomy): domain Eukaryota; kingdom Metazoa; phylum Arthropoda; class Insecta; order Coleoptera; family Brentidae; genus Cylas; species Cylas formicarius. The sequence goes on along the minus strand of NW_026844347.1, from coordinate 38,263,954 downwards.
ATTTTTTTTCTACAGGTATAAACCCCTTAACCAACAAATTTGTTGTAAAATCATGACCCAGATGTTAACGTTACAGCAATTGGAGTACTGCCAAGCGGTTGTACTGTCGGTGACCGACGAGGTGGGCATCCGCACTATCATCGACACGATGTTGGAGAACACGAGGAGCGACAACGCCGACCAGAGACGCGCGGCCGCCACCCTCCTCTGCGGCTTTTGCGCAAACTCGAAGGCGCAGTACACGGCACACGTGCCGCAACTGTTGCGCGGTCTTATCCACCTCTGCACCGACAGCGATAAAGACGTGCTACAGATGTCGTGGGAGGCGCTTAACGCCGTCACCAAGGTATGTATAATCTGTCTCAATCTTAATCGTGTCGTGTTCGTGGTGGACCATATATACGAGGTTAGCGCCAAAATTTCCCGGCCTGACGTAGATGCAGCTCCAGTATCACGATAAAACTTTGTCTTCTTTTAAATATATATCTTAGTAGGCTGCGAAAAAAAATTGAAGTCTTGCGTCAAATATTTTTTTATTAACAACAAATAACGCAAATTGAGTATAGGGCAGTCATAAAGTTTTTGACAAAAGAAGGATTAGCACATAAAATTATTAAAGAAAGGCTGGATGGTGTGTACGGCCAAAGTTCTCCTTCGTATTCTGTGGTAAAAGAATGGGCAAAACGTTTTCGAATGGGGCAGGAGTCCCTTGATGACCTGTTCGACCAGTGGAGGTCATTTGGTCGAGGTCAAGGAAATCCCAGAAACTACTAAGCTTTCTGATACAAGTGTTCGTCGAATCCTGCATGATCATTTAAGTATGCATAAGGTTAGTGCAAGATGGGTTCCTAAAAACATTTCGAATATTCAAAAACAACGCCGTGGCGAGTGTGCGCGGTCTTTTTTGGAACCGAAGCCCATGATAGAAACTATTGTGATGGGTGATGAAACTATGGTTCTCTATTCTGACTCTCTGTAACGGTGAAGCACCTCCAAGAAAATTCAGAGTCTGCCAGTCAACAAAAAAGGTGATGGCCACGATCTTTTGGGATTGTGGAGGAATTCTTTTGATAGAAGTGTGGGTCTCGACAGATAGATCATCCTCCGTATAGTCCAGATATGACCTCCAGCAACTATTATTTGTTTGGATATTTGAAAAATGACTTACGTAGAGGGCGGTTTAACGACGAAGTTGAGTTAAAAGAGGCTGTTTTAGCTCATTTTGCAGACAAACCAAAAGAATAGAGTTTTAAAGGGATGGAGTTGTTAATAAAGAGATGTAATAAGTGTATTGAAGTTAAGGGGGATTATATTGAAAAATAAAAAATTGTTACTCTACTATATTTCTTTCATATTCAGATCTGGAAAATTTGGCGCTGCCCTCGTATTTCTTCCTTTCTGACATATTTCTGGAGTGTTGACCATTTGTGCTAGTGTTCAGTAACAGGTTGTGAGAAATGTATATGAAACTTTAATCAGTAGGAGACTTATTAAACACTAAAGCTTTAAAAGAGGGATATTACTAAGAGTGGATAATTGAAGAAATATTTGTTAGAAAATGATATTTCTTTTGAATTCAATTACAAAAAAGGGCAACAAGATTGACATTTTTCAAAAAAATATAAAAATATTTTTGTAAATATCTAAGAAACTTCTTGGAAAAAGTTGTTTCTTATACTTGAGAATGATGGAAAATTGATTTTTTTAACGTTTTTCGAGCCTCACTTTTTCAGATGTATCGCGATTTTAAGAAACATGAACGGATTACTTAGATGAATTGGACTGGATATGTTTAATTGAAGTTATCATAAAACACTTGATTTAAAAAAAAATCGTCAAAGTTGATGCGAATGGTTGTAGCAATTTAAACCGGATCGAGCTTAGTTGAATCCGTCCATTAAGTTACTGATAAAAAATGAAACGCGCGCTGTATTATGTACGGGGTGAGTTGAAAAGAAATATTGTGACTTTCACGGTGCCATTTGAGTGTAGAACTAAAAAATAATATTTTTATTTTCAAATCTCGCAATTTTTCACATATCTTGTGCAGACTCTTTATATCTGTACGTAAATTTTGTGAATATGATACGAACGGCAAAAGTGCCCTGTGTTTGCTACCTGTAACTGGCAATATCCATACCATTGTTTACCTCAACTGGAAGTTTTTATTCGAGGAAGCATAGAGGCTTTCGGCATTCTATCAGTTGAAGCAAACAAGCTAGATTTAAACCCGCGGTTTTAAGAATTTTGTTATTAGTTTCGCTTGAGATACATGCAAACCGAAACGTGGAGATGTCATTTAAAATAAAGGCAAAAGCAAACAGTCGATGGTTTGGATAATAAAACCTCCCGCGTCCCTGAATAAATTTTCCTTATTGCTGCTTCTTCTTGGAGCCTCGTCTGTCAATTTGATTCCGCCAGTATTCTTAAGTAAAACAAGTTCAACTTCAGCGTTTCCTCGCGGTTATCCTAAATCACCGTCGTTTCTTTTTTCCCCCCGCCGTAGTCGTTGGAGCCGAAACAACAAGCGACGTACGTGTCGGACGTGAGGCAGGCGGTTCGTTTCGCGATGTCCGACATCAAAAACAACTCTGACGTGTTGCCCGGCTTCTCGCTACCCAAAGGTATCGCTCCCATACTGCCCATATTCCGGGAGGCCATCTTGAACGGCGACGGGGACGAGAAAGAGGCCGCCGCGCTTGGTCTCGGCGAGGTGATCAGGGTGACGAGCGCCTCCGCCCTCCAGCCGAGCGTCGTCACCATCACCGGACCTCTCATCAGGATCCTGGGCGATCGGTTCAGCGCCAACGTCAAGACGGCCGTGCTCGAAACGCTCGCCATTTTGTTGGCCAAGGTCGGGCCGATGCTCAAACAGTTCCTGCCTCAATTGCAGACGACTTTCGTCAAGTCCCTGAACGATCAGAACCGAGTGGTGCGGCTCAAGTCGGCCGCCGCGCTGAGTCGTTTGATCGTCATCCACCAGAGGGCGGACCCGTTATTCATGGAGCTGCACAACATGATCAAGAACGTCGAAGACGTCGCGGTCAAGTGAGTACGCTTCAAGGGACCAGTTTCTTACGTCACGTTTCACAGAAACAAGTAAAATTCAAAGCTTTACAAAAATCTAACTCTGTCGATCAACTCTTGACGCGTGGTATAGAGATAGGCGGCTATTTTTCTCTTGTTGTCCTAAAATCCCATAAGAATCTGTCCGATCGAAAAAATATGATCGTCGGGAGACTTTGATGGAAGATGGAAGATAATTTCTTCTATAAACTTCCACGGGGTAATGTGGTGGCAAAGTTGCTGCGTTTCGCCAAACTGTTAGCTTCTTCAGAGCTTGACTGAAACTCGCTCGCATTTTAATCTGTACCCGCTTATATATTGTATGAGGGGGACGGAGCCAAAGAAGGGGCGTGAACATTGTCCGCACCCATATTGGTGAATCGCGGTTAAGATTGTTTGGTTACTTATAGATTTCTATAGATTCTCGGATTTTTGGTTTGTAGGAGAATTGATTGCATGTAAAAATTTTAATTTTATCGAAAAGAATGTTTATGAGTTTATTTGTCATAGTCTTAAGGCTCTTTCATGTTCTTTGAGCCTTGTTGATATTCATGGAATGCTTTTTAAACTCTTGGTATATTCAATGAAATTTTGTCTTTGACGGATCGAAGATGTGGCGAGATTTTTTGATGAGTGGTAAAACTGGTTTCGACGTTATATTTCTTAAAAACCTTTTAATGTGTGGCCAGTGAGGTTTTGAAAGTAAGGAAGGACGACAGTGGTAAGTGTGGGATTACTTTCGGACTCATTGTCTTTCGAAGGTTGTGGTGAAGTGTATTTTGTAAATGTTTCCAATGTGGAAATTTTTACAGAGGAGGGCAGGTGCGAAAACAAGATATTTTTAGGCTTGATGGTAATGTGACAATGCATTAAGTTTGTGTGCGTAGGTTTTCTAAAAAATGTTAAGTCTGATATTCTACTAATAAAAATATCTAAGCATAAGAGTTTCTGATTATTTAAATTAGTTTCTTATAACGGTCAAATTTTTGAACAAACCTTGGGAACAGTTACAGGTTCGTTCACCATCATCACCAGTCATTTCGAATATATTCATGGAAGTCTCCTAATACCAAAATTATGGAAACGTTACGTCGATGATACTTTTATTATCTGACCTCGTGGTCAAGAATCCCTTCGAGATTTTCTTAGCCATTAAAACTACCATTCTAATATTGGGTGATTCTGTTTTTAGAAAACCCACGCATGCCGAATACCGTAATGCACATCGCCATCCGGCCCAAAAATCATCGGTTATTGACTCTCTTGTTCACAGAACCCAGAATTAAAACACCTTACCAGATTTACCGCTTCCAAAAATCCACTAACACCATGTATATGTGGCAAAGAATACATTGGAGAGATAGAACGAAAAATATCAAAGAACATGAAAGAGTCTTATGACAAATAAACTGATTGGCTAGACGTCACATTGTCGAAAATTTATCAACAGCTTTCAAAAATACAGGTTTTCACATTTCAAATTTGCTTTTTTGTATTGCCGAGAAAACTTTTTCCATTTTTTGTTCATCCCAAATAAGCTTTTAATCTTTAAACCGACCTTATTTGTTGTTTGTTACAACCGCAGTGGCATTTTGGGTCCGTTTATAATAATTATAATAATAATAAATAATCCAGATATTGAAGAGGAAATCTTACATTATGTCCTTAACTGTTTCCCATTTGCTTCGACGACTAAAGTAGAATCTGACGCGTCTGGCAGAACCTCCTTATCTCGTACCGATGGTGCTAAAACTCAACCTAATTTCACGCTAAGAACCAAAGACGCCCGATGTTCTTTGCAGGGAAACGACTTTGCACGCTCTGAGATGTATAGTCACCCCTGCTGGCGACAAAATGTCGGAACCGGTGAAAAAGCAGATCATGGCCACGCTCCTGACTTATCTCGGTCACCCGGAAGATACGCTGAGGAAATGCGCTGCCGGCTGTCTCGGCGCTTTATGCAAGTATCTACCACCAGACCAGTTGGACGCCCTACTTTCAGATCACATTCTCAGTAAGTAACAGAAAGTTCGACCCGCGTCTATTATCGACGTCTAAATTATTTTACTGTGAAACTATCGAATAAAGATGAAAAATGTCTGACATTTAAAAATGCACTTTTGCAGTGCTTATTTTGAGCACTGTGGAAAAGTCTTTTCCGAAAACGATATTAAGGTTTTACATCATCATCATCATCATAACTTGAGCGGTTATGATTTATTATTAAAGCACTATCTGCGTTAATAGTGGGTCAGATAAAGATATTGGCCATAAAATTGGAACGTCTTCTTCTACAGGTACCTATTCGTTCCGAATGTTGGCGATCAGCCTAGCTATAGCGACCTTGTTAAGTTTTTGATCCATGATATTCCCATGAACCGTTTGATTGAAGGCGGCCCTTGCTTTCTCTATTTTAATTCTAATTTCCTGTCAGTGATTCTAATCCTCAATTATTATGGTTTCCCAGTAGTGAACTGTGAAACCCTTTCTATATGTGTGTTGTTAATCATAAGGTAGTACCTTTAATGATTACCATGAAATTGGTTTTACTTATGCTGATGTCTGTTATTTTATTGATTGCTTCTTGTTCTTGCTATCGGTAAATATCATCTGCATATCTAATGTTGTTCAATCTCCATTTAGATTGAGAATGTGTGGTGAAGGGATGACCCCTGCCTAACTCCACGAAGAGTATTAATAATTCTCAGATCGTTATCATCCATTTCCGCGTTTCTCAAAACCTCCATCATCTTTTCTTTATTTTGTCGAATGCTTTTTGATAGTCGATGAATTTAAGGAACATATGTGACTCATAAGAGTGTTGTAAATGTTATTGAATACATTAGTCAGGAATTGGTAGAGTTGCAAGTCCAAATTATAATTCACAAAGATGTGGATGCGATTCCTGTTTTTTGTTTCATAACTTAAGCGGCTATGATACGCATTTTATCCTTAAAAATATTGCCAATAAAATTGGAATGTACAGGTTGTCTTATTTTAAGTGCTATGGCAAAAGCCTTGTTCTGAAAACGATATTGAAGTTAATTTATTAATATGTTGATACGTTGCCTGTGTTTTTTTTTTCATAACTTGAACGACTATAAAAATACGCATTTTATTATTATAGCGTTATCTTTATTAATAGAGTATCAGATAAATACCATTAATATTAGAATGTATAGGGTGTCCTATTTTGAGCACATTCGCTCGTATATCGCAAACAAAAGTTCTTAAAGATTCCTGTCCGTGGATACCTCTTTTTTGCATATTTAGAATATTTGAGTAATAAGCCAAACTTGCATTTGTTATATTATGCACTTTTTCTCAGAAACACGCAAATAGTTATGGTCGGTCATGAAGAACAATAATAAACAATTGAAAGTTGTGGAAATTAGATTAGGAGAGAGATATATATAAGAGATATAAGATACTACTGCTTATTTGACATTTATATTTGTTTGTTGAATTTTAGGAAATTGTTATAAATTTATATATATAGTCTTTAAATATAGGGAAAAAAACAAGTTTCGTTTATTACTCATTAATAGAAAACATGTAACCAACATTAATCTACTCCGCTAAATTCTACTGTAATAAAAAATCTATGAGAAAGTTTTATCTTCTCGCTAGTTTAAGGATAACGGAGGTACGAGGGCGGGTCCCAAAATGTCTGTCCTAAAAACTAAAACGGTTATGACAGTGCGGTTAACTTCATTTTTAGGTATACGAAAAAGTAACTCTTTTAACGTAGCCGGTGCTTCGAAAATAAAATGTGTATCATAGTCGGTCATGTTATGAAAAACTACGGGAACCGTATGAACATCTTTATAATTTCGATTACAATTTTGACGTTCAATTCTCTCAGTCCATAGATAAGGATAATCGAAATCCTCGATATATTTAAAATTTTTACCTTGATCCTCCTTTGAACAGAGGCTGATATTTATATTTGTTAGTTTTTTTGTACAATTTTGAATATTCCACTACATTGTATCGGTGGTGGGGTGGCGTAGCGCTGCTAGACCTCGCTACCTGTGCAACTGCATTGCGGCCCCCCAAGATTCCAGTGTGCTTTTTTTGCGCGCAGACGATGATAGTTCCCAAAACACGACGATCCGCGAGGGTAGGGCTTCAGCGCTGACGGTCGCGTTAAAAGAAGCACCCGAGCGTCTATGGGACGACCAATACAGAACCAAACTAATCCAAACTCTGCTGGGAGAGCTGCAATCCCCAGTCGTGGCCCTAACGCAGATCGGCATTAGGTCTTGCGGCTACCTCCTGCAGTACCTGCTGATGGCAGAAGAACCGATACCTAGCAACCTGCTGACGCCCTTCGTAAGGGTAAGAAACGTCGTCGCAGAAGGGGTGGGGCGAGCATTTAGATATCCATTTCAGACCATGAACAACGCGAACAACGAGGTGAAGCAGCTGTTGGCGCGAGTGTGCTTCCATTTGGGCAAGGTGACACCCGATGAGAAGATGTCTGCGGATATTTTAAGACTGCTGCTACCGACGCTGGTGAACGGCACGAAAGAGAAGAACGTTTACGTGAAGGCGAACTCGGAAATCGCCTTGATGGCGGTGTTGCGACTGAAAGACGGCGACGCTATGTTTCAGAGGTGCTTGGGCGTGTTGGACGTGGGAGCGAGGGAATCGCTGGGCGACGTCGTCAGCAAAGTGCTGAGGAAAATGCTCGCCCAACCGGAAGGCAAGGAAGAGGACTTGGACGACACAATACTGACGTGATCTGACGCCGCGACGCACGCAGGTCCGCCTCACCGTTCGACGTTGTTAATATTTTTTACGTTTATTGTCCCCACGGTTTTATTTCGTTTCCTAGTTGAGTATGTAAATTTCCAAGAATATAACATTAATTTATGCCTGACGCGTTGTTTCAATTCGCGCGACCACGTTTTGCGGGGTGCCTCGAGGCACTATTCTTGGACCGGTGTATATTCAATAAACGACTTTAATTATATCTGGTTCTGGTTGCACCTGGAGAAATGACGGAATTTATTATATCAATATCTGTATGAGTCCTCCGAGGGCGACTTTGATATATCAAAATTGCAGATTGCCAACTAGCAAAAGAAATAACAGGTTTTTAATTTGGTTGCGCCACTCATCAACAAATGGCAGCACAGCAACCAAATTTCCAACCAGTTTTGCCCTTCATGTACAGATGGCGGGGCAGGTCAAAGATTTATAAGTTTCTAATCAAATAGTTAGAATTTCGTTTGTCCTTTCATCCATAGAGGGCAGCACAATTGCTGACGTGTCGCCAATCATCCTGTTGGCTTCTTCATAGCTTGACTGAAACTGGCTCATATTTTACTCTGTATCTGCTAAAAAAAAAACAAGTTTCGTTTATTACTCAATAATAGTAGATATGTTACCAACATTATATACTCCACTATTTTCTACTGGCGGGTCCGAGTCTGTCCTAAAAACTCAAACGGTTATGAGAATGCTGTTAAGTTCATTTTTAGGGGTATAAACATCGTCTGAGATGACTGATTCCCAAAATGATGACAGGTAGAGACCTGAGTCGCGGTTAAGATTGTTGGGTTATTTATAGATTTCTATAGACTCTCGGATTGTTCGTTGGTAGAAGAACTGATTACGTGCAAGAATTTTAGTTTTATCGAATAAAATTTTTCATGAGTGTGTTCGGCAACAGCGGATGAGTTTATTTGTTTTAGTCGTTATGTATGCATGGAATGCTGTAAACTCCTGGCATCTCAAATGGAATTTTGTCTTTGACGGACCGAAGATGTTCCGAGATTTTTGGACAAGTGGTAAATCTGGTTTTGACGTTATACTTCTTTAGAACTTTTGATATGTGGTCAGTGATGTTTTGAATGTAAGGAAGTACCACTGTGGCAATTGTAGGATTGGTTTGGGCCTCATTGTTGTTGGAAGGTTGTCGTGAAGGGTTTTTTTTGGATGGAACGTTTAATATTTTTAATCTGGAAATTATTAGAGAGCAGAGCAGAGGTAATGTGTTTTAATTCTCGACTCACCAAAAACCGACGCAGGAGGAATCCAGAAGTTTTATAAAAAGTATTACAGTAGCCTGTGGAAGGTTCTTTGAAAAATTAACTAGAACTGGCTCGTATTATCAACAACCTACGCAGATGATAGCACAAGACTAACGAAATAACTTTCGCTACTCATCTACAGAGGGCTGCACAAATCAAAAAATTGTAAATTTGTAATCAAATAATCCTAATTTTGTTTCGAGACTCATCTAAAGGGGCAGCTCAGTCCAGTAATTTGAATTTAAGTTCGTCACTCGTCTACCGATGGCAACGCGATAAATAGGTTCCTCGCCAAAGTTTTGCTGCTCAGCTAAAGATAGCAGCACAATATACGTCCTTCTCAAAATTGCAGATTGCAAATTAGTCAAAGATTCCTATTAACAGTTAGCAGCACAACATAAAAATTTCCAATCGAAGTTTCAACTTATCTGCAGATGGCAGGACTGGTCAAAGAATAACTAATTTATAATCAAATAACTGGAATTTAGTTTCTCTACTTGTCCACAGATGGCAGCACATGTCAAAGAATTATATATTTTTTTATCAAGTAATCCTAATTTACTAATTACAAATATTCTGGATGCCTGTGGAAGTTTCTTACAATAATACGAATTTAGTTTGGCTGCACGTATACAGCTCACAGCACAGATCAGCGAGTTTTAAATTTTGAATCAAATAATTCTTATTCTACAGATAGCAGCTGATTCAGGTAATTCGAATTTTCGCCACTCATCCGCAGATGAAAGCGCAATAAATACGTTCCTAGCCGAAGTATCGCCGCACATCTGCAGATGGCAGTACAAAATACAGATTACCAACCGAAAAGTTTTGCCACTTATTTACAGATGGCAGCACAGATCAAAGAATTACAGATTTCTAATCAAAGGATTCGAATTTATTTTTGCACCTCATTCACAGATGGTAGCACAGAATATAATTTATGGTTTGAGCAATTTTGAACATTTTTTAAGAGAAAAATCGAGACTGCAGCGCTTTGGAGTTGGTCGAATAAAACAAGTGTCCCTTCTCCTTAGAATTTATTAACTGCGAAATTTGTTACATAACTTAATGCCTAAATTAAAATGATCGACAACAAAACGCGCTATTAACTAAAAATTTTACTATCTGACACGCATGTAACAAATAAATTAATTTAAAAATCCGACCGTTTGTCTCGGTTTTTAGCCCTCGAAATTGTCCTCGCTTTGAAGTTGGCCGCGTTCAGCACCTTCTGAAAAATGAAACGGAAACCTCGCTCACCGCGATTACGGCGCGGCCGCAATGTAACAACTTACTCGCTTGGCCCTATCGATTTGGTTTTGCGTGTGGGCCAGGATCCTGCTTTCCTCGACCGGCTCGATTTCCAAGATATCCTTCAATAGGTCGTTCTCTAACAGGTGGATATTGATACTCGGTCCCAAGATGTTGCACAGCGTGTCGTAGTGTTTCCGTTTGACCCACGAATTTAGAGGCAACACCCTCCTGCCGATCTTTATCTGCACGTCCGAAGCCGTGTCATTCTACCAGCAAAAACGACGGATTCTAAATTAAGTCTGAATAAGGACATTTGACCTACTGCGTATTAGATACATTCGGCCAATTGAATTTCAGACTTTGGGACATTCGAACTACTTCCATAGACGCTCATGCGTTTTTAACACTTCTTAAGTACAACAAAACCTTGACAATAATCTGTCAAACTTGAGAAAAAAAAATGGAAGGCAATTTTAAGTGACAAATTCATACAAATGTACGATTTTTTTATTGTAAACAATATTGTTTCCCTTACGCAATGTCGTTATAAAGAGAAGTCTGGTGCAAAAATAGCATTGCTTAATGATGATATTGTTCGAGCAATGATAAGAAAATGAGTACCGTTTTGGTGCTGTTAGATTTCTCAAAGGCTTTCGATACAATCAATCACCAATTTCTAGTATCAAAGCTAAAATGTAATGGATTTTAATCATTAACGTCCTGTAAAGTTCAAGGGTTTGCCGACGCTACAAAAATTTATTGTTTTGATGATGATGATCGTTTGGAGTTAATTTAAGTGAAACCCTACAAAATCTTCATTATTAGTTTTTCGTAATAAAATTAAGATAAGTAGGATTCTTTAAATATTTTAATTGATGGCACGGTGCTTAACTTCGTTAATAATACTAAGAACTTGGACATTTGTTTAGATGTTTCAAACGGCTTATACGACATTAAAAGTATTATACAGTAAAAGACAAAATCCAGGTCAAAACGTCAGGAACAATTTGTACCCTTGAATTATCAAATTTTAACTATTGTAATTTTTTATATGGGTTTAGATAATCAAAACGAGTGTAGAATTCAAAAAAATCCAAACCGATGTGTGCGCTTTGTATATGGGCTTAAGAAAATGTAATCACATTTCTAATTTTTATAAACAGCTTGAAATCTCGTAGAACACTACATTTCTGTACTTTTTTAATAAATGATCAGGATATTCCGTCCTCGTTTCGGAAACGAATAGTGTTTAGGCGCCAAATACATAACAGGAATGTTAGGACTAGGGAATTTTTAACAATACCTCATTATCAGAGAGGAGCTTTTCATATAATGCCATAAAATATTATAATTCAATACGTAATAAACTGCTAAATTTAAACTGTAATAAGTTTAAAAATAATATAAGAACGAATTATTGCATCTACAGAATTTGCCGTAGAAATTTTTTGTAATTTTTTTTTAGTTTTTCTCATGGATTTGTTATAACCATGCTTATGTTGTTCGAAATACATTTGACCTACTTCCGCGCATGTCTTACGTAAACCAATCTCTTTTCACAAGGAACGACTTAATCACAGTGAGTTTGATTTTCAATCGCAGTAATTTTTCTTTTAGAATGATAATCACCTCGATATACTGCAACACCTCCCTGAAAGTGGCCCTCTGCTGCTTTCGATCCTTTTTCGCGCGGTACTTGTGCGAATCGGTCGCGAGCTGCCTCAACGTTTCCGCGATGTCCAGTGCAAAGTCCTCGGCGAAGTCTTTGTCCTCTTCGCGACCGAGCTCGAAGACTAGCACGAGCGCCTCGCCCGCCGACAATCTCAACTCCAGGTGGCTCGACTCGAGCAGTTCCGACAAGTGCTCCAGGGTCCTGCGAAACAAACCGCTAAAAAAAAGTAACGGGAAACGCGCACATTCTCGCACAAAAACGTTCACGCAACCACCATTTAAACACAGAGAGCGAACAAAAATGGCGGGTGCCAGTACCCCAGTTTCTTCTTCTATACTTTTACCGACACGGCCGCAGACTCCACAGTATCCTAAGAGTTTCTTCTTCTTTTGCACAAATGGCCACATTACGATAAAACTAACCCAGAAACATCCTAACCGATAAAGTAAAAAATAAAAACCAATAATAACTGACAAAAATAACCCCAATCCTTCCAAATAACAATTTGTGTGATAAAACAAATATTGCTAAATTCGATCTACCCTTTTTTACCTAAAAGAATCGACGGAGGAAGGACGGGATGGACAGGGAGGGAGCAGAGAGATTACAGTAGCCTGTGGAAGTTTCCTCGGACTTACGGCAAAACCTTGGAATTATTCATCATGGTGGCGATGTTGCCGGGTGCCATCAGCGTAAACAGCAGCGACCAGCTGCTCAGCGCGGCGGCGTGGAGCTGCGCCACCTCCGTCGTCACGTTGGGGGCGATGCCGTCGCCTTTCAGGTAACTGCCGGCGAATATCGCCTCCAACTGCTGCATCAGCGTCAGTATTTCGCCCACCTCGACGTCGGTCAAGAAGGCGATGTTGCCGAGCGTAGCGCAGCACTTGGCGCGAACGAGGGGCGTGGCCGCCTTGTCGCAGGCGATCGCCAAGAGGATCGGTCGCAACGATTGCCAGACGCCGTCGGCCGATTCGTCGACGCCCAATTGGACGGCCATAACGGTCGCCAATTCGGCCGCTTCCGTCACCTCCGCGGCGATGCCCTTCTTCAGGCTCTTCTCGACGCAGTCGCACAATGTAAACAGGCGATCTTTGACGAACGCGGGCGCGTGCTTCTTGATAAGCGCGTTCCGCAGCATGGTATAGCAATTGGTTCGGCCCTGGGACGACTTTTGCATCAGTCCGTCAACGATGTCGTTCAGTTTGTCCTCGTGCTGCTGGTCCGGGACGTAGTCGTCGGCGCCGTCGTTGTTCTCGTCGACGCTGTGATTTTCCGAGTAATTGCTCATGACGCTCGCGTTCTCGAAGGAATCGTCGTCCGACGTTTGGAGCGAGCCGTCGACGCGAGACCGGTCTGAGCAACACACAGTGAGTAAATACCCGGTATGGTCTGTTCATAGATATAAGAAAGTGACCAATTGCTTTTGAAAGGGGTTATTAGGAGGCTTGAAAAAGATGAAACCGGTGTTAAATGTGGCAGAACTACCTTATGGAAGTGTATTCAACACGTAGGTTTTAGATTTAAAAAAATTGACAAATGGCAAGTTATAACGGAACCTTATAGAATTCGGAAATGGCGACTGGAATATCTAGAAAAGAAATAGGATTTACAGAGAACAACAAAGACCAATTATTTACTTGGATGAAACCTGGTTATGACTTATGATACCCCGGAAAAGGGTTGGGTTGACTCAACTGATAAGTGTAAAACAAACGCGCCATCAAAAAGAGGTAAAAGAATAACTATTTTGCATGCTGGCTCTAAAGATGGTTGGATTCCAAATGGACTTTCTCTGTCTGCGAAAAATATTAAAGATTTTTCTCTGGATTACCATGAAGACACCACCGCTGATTTATTTGAAAGTTGGTTTAAAAGCAAACTAGTTCCAAACATTCCTCCTAATAGCGTCATTGTAATGGACAATGCAAGTTATCGCAGTAGACAGTTGACTAAAACCCCTTCCTCATGTGACACAAAAGCAACAATCCAAAACTACATGTATAATAACCACATTTATTTTCACGAAGATTATACCAAAAAGCAATTAATTGAGGTTCTACAATGCTTGAACCTACAAAAGGAATACGTATCTGATAATTATGCAAAAAATCTAGGGCATACAGTTTTAAGGCTTCCACCTACCATTGTATATTTAATCCCATTGAACATGTTTGGCACCAACTGAAATCTGCCATTCGTCGTAACAGAACAGGCGATGACAGCGATAGTGATACTGATATATTATGTGAATAATTTTAAGTAATTTAAGTAGGTAATAAAAATAATTTGTAATTTTATTTTAGATTTAAACATAAATACATACATAAATAAATATTGTTTAGTATCTTCCCTAACACACCCCAAATAATTAAATTCTAAGCAAAGTACGGACATGTTCGGCCATGTTTCATTCTTACACCTTGCCCGGGTCTTTCCTTAATTCGTATCAGTTAGTCACTTTCTTATATCTATGAACAGACTTTAGCTAAAATATCAGTACAAAGCTGGTCCAACTGTGAAAAACGAGTAATAAAAGAAGAAAATATTTATTGAGAACGATCAGTGGCGGAGCTGATCATTGAACTAGGCGACGACAGTAGCGATAGTGACGATTGTTAAGTGGCTGATACTTTATTATTATTATATTTAATATTTTGTACGTTAATTAATCATACTATGCGGAAGTAAAACCTAATAAGTTGTTACTTTGTACTAATTTTTTTATGTAAAACGTACTTATATACCGCTTGTTAGTGTAGGTAGATAAATGCCTAGGACGGTCCTGGAATGGTTATGGTTAAGGGTCTGCACGGGTGTTCTTTAAGGGGATCCCGTTTTGGAGTAATAAACAGTAGGCAAAGTTAACGACGGGGTCGGTTGTAAAAGTACTATAATTCTGGTCGAAGTATAACCCCGGGACAAGAAATTTCAATGCACCTCAAAAACACAACAAAGGACTGCCGACAGTCCTCCATTGTAACCAACTAATACGAACAAATTTTCTTTTTCGTCCAAATGCCTTAACAAGATGTCAGAAATTCACACCGAGAATAACATAAGTGACAGCGAAAATTGTTATGGCAAGTTGTTTTTTGAAAATTTGACAATGTGGTTTTGCAAGATTAAGCCTGCATCCAAATAAACCACAAGGAATTTAGCTTCCGTATCACCTGCGACTATAAAAGAGGCGATCCATTTCTTTTAATTTTCTTCTTTGCCGCAAATGATGATTATATATATATATATATATATATATATATATATATATATATATATATATATATATATATATATATATATATATATATATATATATATATATATATATATATATATATATATATATATATATATATATATATATATATATATATATATATATATATATATATATATATATATATATATATATATATATATATATAATATATATATATATATATATATATATATATATATATATTATATATATATATATATATATATATATATATATATATATATATATATATATATATATATATATATATATATATATATATATATATATATATATATATATATATATATATATATATATATATATATATATATATATATATATATATATATATATATATATATATATATATATATATATATATATATATATATATATATATATATATATATATATATATATATATATATATATATATATATATATATATATATATATATATATATATATATATATATATATATATATATATATATATATATATATATATATATATATATATATATATATATATATATTCGCATATATTGCCAACTTGCGCAACATATGCAAATTGCGCCGGAATTTCCGACATAGGCAAAATTTGTCATGAAAATGCTTATACGGATAAAGATAAACGACAAATTAGTTAAAAATAAGTTTTGAATTTCGTGCTAATAAAAATTACCGCACAACCAGACAACTGCAGCAATATGGTGAGACAAATTGCAATGCACATCGTGCTATAGGTACGTCCC
Organism: Cylas formicarius; assembly: GCF_029955315.1. NCBI lineage: Eukaryota > Metazoa > Arthropoda > Insecta > Coleoptera > Brentidae > Cylas > Cylas formicarius. The sequence goes on along the minus strand of NW_026844347.1, from coordinate 38,247,904 downwards.
CGTGAATCATCAATATTGAAACAATTTATGAAAATATCATAAAATACCACTTTTTTATGAGAAACGACTCGCTTGTAAACTGCTCGTGCACAAACAATTAGAAATGATTTGACGATCGTGGGCTTATCTATTTCCCCGAATCGAACAATCGAAACGCGGAACAAAAACATCTGGCCCTCGTGGAAAACACCCGAAATAGCAATTTGACGTTGCCAAGATAAAAATGGTGACAGAAAAAAAAAACGCATTTCTACAACGGCACAGTTATCGGGGGGGAAACCCATCGATTTTGCATGGGGAAGGACGCATCCACGCGTTTTTTTTCCTCTTGCGCAACACCTCGAAACGTTCTTGAAAACTCACCAGATTTTCCTTTCTTTTTCCCCTTAGGCATGGTCAAAAATAATTGGCAAATTGACTAAATAATATTGCTAATTTAACACTTGATCAAGACGGTAAACAGTTCAGAGTACTTTTCGAATTTACGCACAACACTTGACATTTAATATTATGTACGATTTGGTAAAAACACAATAACATGTTTTCGGTTTACGACAATTCGATCAACTGACGGCCCTCGCGAAATAACGAGCGGTTGCTTTTCTGGCTGACATCTGCGTGGACTTCGTACCTGCGCTTTCGCGGTCTGCGCAATTACCAACCTAGGAAAATTAGGTGCGTTTGGGAATATCACAGAAATTTATTTTAATAGAACGTCGGATTGAGAAAACGATCACTGTTACTCAACTGATAATTTATTTACCCAATGGAAAATATGGGGTTATTAATTAGATTGTTTTATCAGTTAAACTTGGTTTGATTGATTCGAGACCACAGACGATTATTTTGTTAATATGGCACAGAACACAATTAGTCGCCAGTACACCCAACTAACCAATTTCCGTCTTGGATATTCCAAAACGTTTGACAAATAAATAAACACAAAATAAATCAAAAAGCAACACGGCAAGGTGGGTGAATTTCGCTACAGGGAACCTACGCATCATTTTAGAGCGTCGCGCAACAAGAAACTCAAAGCGGCAATATGAAAAGGTGAAATGAGCAATTCCAACTGTGCTGGTTAGTAAATGATGGTGCTTAAAATCGGCCGTTATGGTAAATCAAAAACTCGGCTATTTTATTACGTTAATATTTATAAGTATTGTTGCGACGTTCTATCAGATCCAGTTGAGTAGATTACAAGAGAGATTAGATAATTTAGTAAATGCTCAGAGGTACATTCCTAGACCGTCGGAAGTTGAAAGAGGTGTCGATTTCACCGACGAAGAGGATGTCCTAGTGTTATACAACCGCGTACCGAAGACGGGTTCGACGAGTTTCGTGGGGATCGCGTACGAGCTGTGCAAGAGGAACGCATATCATGTGCTTCACGTGAACATAACCGCAAACAGTCACATATTGTCGTTAAACAATCAAATAAGTTTCGTAAATAACGTGACGAATTGGAAGTCAATGAAACCCGCCCTGTACCACGGTCATTTCGCATTTATCGATTTTTCCAAGTTCGGATTTCCAAAGCCCTTGTATATCAACATAATTAGGAGACCTTTAGACCGATTTATATCCTATTACTATTTCGTAAGGTACGGCGATAATTTTCGACCCTACTTAATAAGAAGGAAGCATGGTGATACCATAACATTCGACGAATGTGTGGAACGGGACTTGCCCGACTGCGACCCCAATCTTATGTGGCTGCAGGTCCCCTTTTTTTGCGGCCACGCCTCAAATTGCTGGAAACCGGGTAACAAGTGGGCGCTCACCGAAGCTAAGAAGAATCTCGTAAATAATTATTTTTTGGTTGGTGTCACCGAAGAGCTCGAAGATTTTATCGGGGTCCTCGAACAGTCCCTGCCGAGATTATTTAAGGGAGCAACGAATCACTATCTAAACAGTAATAAGTCGCATTTGAGGCAGACCGTGCAAAAGGACTCGCCTTCCGATGAAACCGTTAAAAAAATCAAGCAGAGCGCGATATGGCAGATGGAAAATGAATTCTATGACTTCGCCGTTGACCATTTCCATTTTGCCAAGAAGAACACTTTGAAAAATAAGCTGCAGAAGGTTATGTATGAAAAAATAAGGCCCAAATCACCCGCATAATTGTCTGTGGTTGCAAGTAGGGCTTTTTATAGTTTTGGAATATATTTGTTCTTTTTTTAAGTATATTTTTTTTAAATCTTACTTGAAACCAACCAAAATTAACCAAACTGTTTTATCTGTCAACCTGGGGATTCCAATGTCGAGTCATGATTCAAAGTCATTCTATTCCTGCTTCCATAGGGATTTCTTTATTTTACTGGCAATTTAAAAACAACCGACATTTTTATACTTTTTATTAGCATCGGCCTCTTAACAACTAAAAATTAACAATGCTTGTGATTTAGAAATATTTTCACTTGTTCTTTTAAGGCTTCCTGAATATTTTGGAGCATAGCTTCCACGCTGTCCCCAGAATTATAGTCGAAAACTAATGGGTGATTGCAAGTCTTGCCCACCTGACAATAAAGCGAAGACAATAGAATTTTGGGCTTGTCCTGGGGAAATTTGAGGCCTAAAACGCTAGCCATTGCTCTTCTTCCCTCGTTCCTATTCAAAAAATACTCACCCAGACTTATAGTCACCAAACAGTCATATTCTTCATAATCCTCGTAGATGAAAACGATTTTATTAAAGAGTCGATTATTGTATTCCACAATACTACTTGAAAAAGTGTTGACCACTGTGGACGCAAACAAATTTTTCTTGTGGTATTGTTCCGCGATAATTTGAATGTGCTCTTTAATAGTATTCTGAAGCCATTTAACCTGTTGAGTGATGGTGAGGTCTTTTTTCTGTTTCACTAGCTTCGATTTACCCAACACCTGTTCGACCCTTGGCGATAGCTGGAAGATGAGTTTGGTTTGTGCATTATCGGGTTTTCTTATTTCAAAATGCAAACGGGCAAAATCTTCACCAGGATTTAGCAATTCGTCTTCCTCAAATCTGAAAAAATATTCATAACCTCTTTCTGATATAATTAACACAGGTACCGACTCTTCTTGATAATATTCAGGTAGTTCGCTGAAATCTATTGGCAAATAGATCTGGAGATTTATAAAACTGCAATCATTATCAAATTCAGAGCCACCTTTATTCTCTATATAAACTTCTACATATTCCTCACGCATTCCATTGATTTTCAGTAAATTTTCGTATTCCATCCGGAAATTTGCGTACATGTTTTGTTTACACAGTTTTTCTATCTACAAAGGTATAAGTCAACATTTCCCAATATTAAAAATGTATGAGCTACTTGAAGTTTCTTAAAAAGCGCCAAAAATTCATTCAGTATGTTCAAAATGGCGTGGGAATTGGCCAGGTTCCAGTGATCCCAACTGGGTATGTGTTGGGCGATATAGTTTATGTCGGGCTCTGCCAGGAACGAGGGATCATTAAAATTAAAATCTGGCAGTTCGGACAAATTTTCAGGATCGAAAATTATTTCCCAGTTTAGTTTTCGTCCGCAGTACGGTACGTGAATTGCGAAATGGTACTTTTCAAAACCCATCAAGGCCTCGTAGGGGTTCGACGGTACACTCTGCATATCATTCGCATTGCTTTGCAAAAACCCTGAAACAAACATGTTTTTTAGGGCAATTCCATTTTTTTTAGATTACATGTTTACCGATTTTGGCATTATTAACTAAAACCTCTAGGTTTTTCGTCAAATGTTCGTGACTATTTGCCATATCATTGGTTTATTATTATTTACAACGGTGAGGATCTATTCTTATTCTTCTTCTTCATTTCTCATGACGTAGTGTACAATTATCCATCGACGAAATGGTAATATTTCTTAACTATGTTCGATTTCCTAACCTACAAGAATTAAAGGTATTGCCAATGTTAAAAAATAACAAAAATTTTGAATTTTACTTTTGAAATAAACACCACTATGGTGAAGGAAACGGATAAAGAACACGTCTTGTCAAAAAGATTTCATAAAATCCAAGAATCAAGAATAGAAAACAGTCCGGAAACAATAGAAGCGCTCAGGGAACTTTCTACTTTTTACAAGGAAAACACCCTGCACGCTCGCAGGATTTTACGAAGTCAAATCGAGAAACGCAGTTTGGACATAAACCTCGAGTTTTTAAATTCGTTTAAGCAGGTAAAGGAATCGTTCGACCATGTTTACAAAGACATATCGGATATGAGTCAATCTATGCGAGAGATGAAGCTGCGATTGCAAAACACCAAAACCCAAACCAAAGATTTGCTACAAAAGACTAGCATTTTGCAAGTGGGTATTATATTTTTGTCCCTAAGGGGGTGCCCCATATAATTGCGTCAATTTTCAGGAGGAAAAAGCAACAAACACACAGCAACAGGATATAGCGTCGGCCTTTTTAGAAACTTTCCAGCTGCGGCAGGATGAAATTGTGGCTTTGCACGGAGACAAAACGAAAAGAATTATCTCACTAACCCCTGCTACTTTCAAAGCTCTAGATAGAGTGCATGAAATCCATGAAAATTGTAAAGTGCTAATGCAAGCCGGCCTGCAGCCTTTGGCGCTGGATATTATGGAACAGATGACGCTTCACCAAGAAGGTAGCTGCATCATAATACTGATTACTACTAGGGTTATAAAATTTGAGTATTTTTCGGGTCAAGATCCAAAGAATTTTTAATATTTAACGCACTTATTTTTAAAAGCAATGAAATTGACAAAATTATATATATATATATATATATATATATATATATATATATATATATATATATATATATATATATATATATATATATATATATATATATTCACATGACAATTGTTTTGACAACACCGTGTCTTTATCAAATGTGATAAAGACACGGTGTTGTCGAAACAATTGTCATGTGAATATATATAATTTCGTGAAAATCTGAACTTTTAGTTTTTATTTATTTTGTTAAATGGATTTTCATCAAGTAAAAGTCACCTGACTGCAATTTTTGAAACAAAATTGGTTTAAATTTGAGAAAAAATTACGTTAGGTTTGACATTTGACATAAGGAATTCATATTTTATATTTATTGACGCGCGTGTCTCTATTTCCCTGTATCACCATCTATGGTAAGCAAAGATTATTAATTAATTAATAGAGACCTTTTGCACATCTTATTTAATTGTACCATATCACTTTATTGGTTCTTTTTTTTTTTTCATTTGCGCTTTTTTTGACCATTACTACACAAGGCAATTCGGATTTTAAACAAGTAGTGTTAACGATTTCTGTTGCTGACCTACCAACCTATTTACTATCACTTTGTAGAAATAAGAAAACCAGCGCGGTAATACATCAAACGTCACTTATTAATCGCAATCATTCATGAAAATAACATTTCAATACTGAAAAAATCGTATTCTGTACGCAGCTGACAAGAATCGACATGTCACACGCAATGCCACCCACTAAATCGATTTAACGGTTATTTACAATTTATAACGTACTTTTTCTGACGTTATTTTGAATTCAACATTTTCAGTTTTTGCATTAAATATTTAGAGGTACAATGAAATTAGATATTGACTAGCGAAATAAAATTATTTAAAAGGTTACGTTTCAATTATAATGAAATAAAAGCAAATTTATTTTTTTTTAATTCAAAATTCTGCATTCTTCCTATGTCGGTTGTCGATGAATCAAACTAAAACTGGCTCGCATTTAACTCTGTTCCTGCTTATATATTTTCTGAGGGGGGCGGAGCTAAAGCAAGGGATTATTTGGTAGTTATGGATTCTTGGATTTTTCGTTAGTACAAGAACTTATTTATTTATTTATTTCTTAACGGGCCAACCGCTTAATATGAAATAAACAAAATAGTAAAAAACAAAATAAAATAAAGTAAATATAAAACAGAATGTCAACATATAATAGTAAAAACGCATGATGAAAACATGAGGCAATACCATTCACATAGTCATTGAAGAGTCGGGGTCCCAGGTGTGATCCTTGCGGAACACTAGAAGGCACTGTAATTTCGGTGGGTTGGACGCTCTGGACGCGCACAATCTGAACTCTTTCAGTAAGGTACGATGTTAACCATTCCAAAAGTTTCCCTGGGTTCCAATGTTTTGCAATTTTTTGATTAAGATTTGATGATTTACTCTAACAAATGCCTTTGAAAAGTCTGTGTAAATGGCATGACACGGTTCCAGCAGGAAATCTGTAAATGTAAGCAAGTTGAGCTAGTTTGTTGGTCGATAAAGCAACCTTTCAGGCCAGCAGACTAAACTTTCGATCACTTTTGGAATACAGCTCAGCATACTGATGGGCCTATAATTGTTGACTTGTGATATGTTTGATATGCAATTCGCGGCATTAAAAGCCTAAATTTCATTACAATCGTAAGCGTGGTCCATGTGACGTCAGCGCAGCGCTAAACGCACAAGCCTTCAATCGGAATTTCCGCGTTTACGCAGGCGCCATGGAAACGATATACAGATGGACGCAGTCGCAGTGCCGCAACGTGACAAATCCGGACATGGCCGACATTTTGGCCAGGGCCATGTCCAAATTACAAGAGAGGCCGGTCCTGTTCAAATACGTAATAGACGAGTACTGCGTCGCGCGCAGAAGCTACCTGGCCGACGAATTCCTAAACGCGCTGACGAGGGGCGGTCCGTCCGGTAACCCCGCCCCCATAGAGACGCGCGCCCACGATCCTCAAATCTACATTACGGACATGCTCGTGTGGATTAACAAGTTTATCCCGGTGGAAAGGCAAAACTTGCTGTCGCTGGTGAAGCTGTGCGAGTTCGAGGAGCTCGACGGGATCGTGAGTTGCGCCCTGGCCGCTATCTGCGAGGGCATATGCCAGCCGCTCAAGCTGCGTGTGGAAAAAATCCTGAACACGCCCACCCAAGCGTCCGTTTTGTACGCGGTAGTTAATCTGTTGAGGTGGGAGGGTTATTAAACTTTCGATCGATAGCTTTGCGCGCCATCTTTCAGGTATTACAAAAAATGCGTCAATAAACTGGTGAACGAGGGTCTGCTAGAGGAGACCTTGGACGAGCTGCAGCGAAACAGCGAGAACGTGTTCCTGACGGCGCTCCAGCAGCAGGTCAACGGGGTGCTGGTGAAAGTGGAAGCCCCGCCCCGCGATCTGTCGCCCACCTCCGCCGTCACTCACCTCTTGGCCATTTTGAGGGATATGCTATCCACGGCGAACATGAGCGAGGGTAATGCTTATACAAGGTCTTCACGAAGGCAGACCAATAAAAGACATCTTAAAGATTTTTTCTTTCTCACATCCATAAGATGTTGTAAATTGGCATTTACAATATACTTATAATGTTCCTGTCTTTTTCTAGTCTATGTGTTTTAAACTGATGTGCATAACTCCATTTCGTCATTTGGAAAGATATTCCGAACTGATATCCACACTTTGACTGTTCGTTATAGAAATCTTAGTTCCCCCATATCATAAAGCCTGGTTTGAAAGTCAGTTTTCTTACGATAAATGGTATAATGCTGTTCCCAATAACATAAAGAAACTGATGCCCACATCTTCATATAGATGTTGGCCTTTTAAGATATCCACAATATAATATAATTTATCCCTTAAATGGATGATTTTTTATTTTCATCTTAGATGACGTATTTTATATTTTTTCTTTAATATAAAGAACACTTTCAAGAAAAATACAATTTTTCTTTCTTTCTTATTTCATTCGTCAACTTCATGGTTGCTCTTAAATGTTTTACCGCCAGGCCATTTTTTGAGGTTAGGAAACAGGTAATAGTCCAAATCTGGAGAGTAATGAGTTTGCGGCATCAATTCAAACTTCAATTCGTGGATTTTGGACATCGACAACAATCGAAGCTTCAAACGTTGCAATAAGTCTGCGTAGTATTGACCAGTTAACAACTCGATCCCTTTAAAAATATATTCTTTTGGTTTGTCTGCAAAATGAGCTAAAAAGGCCTCTTTTGACTCAACTTCATCGTTAAACCGCCGTCCACGCAAGTCCTTTTTCAAAAATCCAAACAAATAATAGTCAATGGGGGCCATATCTGGACTATAGGGAGGAACCCACACTCTAAAATGGCAGCTTGTGCAACACCAGCAGTATGCATGCATTATCACGCAAAAAACGCACTCCCCTGGTCAGTTTTCCTCGACGTTTTACACGTATGCAGTCTCGCAGTTTATGTAATAATGTTGCGTAATATTTACAGCAATTTATAGCAATAGTCTTTGAGTTAAAATAAAAAAAGTTAAAATAAATCGACTTCGAGAAAAATATTTGCTTATTTTCAACAACCTGTAATTTTTTTGCGAATATGAAAACTAATATTGTTTTTAGAAAAATTAATATATTGAACAAAAAAAACGTGCGTAACGACATTTAAAAATAGTTTATGTTTCCGTGTTTTATCCGTCCACCCTGTGTAATAACTAATTTTACTCTATCGTTTATTCACCCTGTACGATATCGTTCGTACGCGACGCTACGTAACTCCTGCTATGTTTTTAACACGTGACACCTCCTCAGGTAGAGGAGTGGACATGGTAAAAATCACCAACACAGTGTTGGAACCGCTTCTCAGAGCGGTGAACGAGCAGGCTTCGAGGTTACCGCCCACCGACATGGCCGTCTACCTACTCAACTGTATATATTCGATGTACACGTGTTTGTCCTTGTACGAGTTCATGGACGAACGTTTGGAACGTTTGCAGGTAAATTATTTCGATTTTACGCGGCCGTGATCCTCACGCGATCACGTGCAGGCACAGTCCGACGCCCAAATCGACACCCTGACGTCTGAACAGGCCAGTTCGCTAGTGGCCAACCTGAACCTGGGCCCCGTCTACACGATCTTGCAGGATCACGCGCAGGCCGCGCTGTCGGACGTACCGGGTAAGGAGGGGGTAACTCGCGCGGTACATTTGAACTATTTTGCTCAACCCACCTTCATTGTTTGGAATCGATCTATGGTTTTTGCCTATTTTTTGTTGCGGTTCACCAACACTGAAAATGGCGTGCCAGAATAAATTAACAGGATACAATTTAGGCATTATTTTATTTTTGGTTAATTTGTTTTTTTACTTGCTATATATATATATATATATATATATATATATATATATATATATATATATATACCACCAATATTTAATATTTTGGAAAACCAGTGTTTGTCATATTAGGGTAAGGTCTTCATCTATATATTTCATTTTAATTTTGTTTTATTTTATTTTATTTTGTTGTTTATTATTTTGTTTATGTGAATCCTATTTTATATTGGGCGGTTGGCCCGTTGATAAATAAATAAATAAATTGAAGTCAATAGTTCACAATGGACCGATTTCTATGCACGCAAGTTTACAAATACTTACGGCGTTCGTCGTATGAAGGAATGGAACCCGGGAACCTGAAGAAATTCGTCGCGCAGCTGGAAGAGCTCTCCGACGATCCGGATCGCCTGCTCCTGCCGCAGATAAGCCTGTTGCTGTCGTCGAAACACAAAAAGGCGGTACAAAAACGCGCGTTCGACGTTATCCTCGCCATTTACAAGCAACTGTACGATGCCGTGCGCGATCCGACCAACGGATACGAGAATCCCAACGCCATTTTGCCCAAAGCACCGGAAGAGTTTTTCGCGTTGTTCGCTTGACGCGTAATATTTCAAATTATTTCTTATATACTCCTTAAACGATGTCATAGCCATAGAGGAATAGCTATAACAAAGCTTGAAACCCGCGGCAAAATCGTCGTATAAGAATATTAATTAGTTAATCTTTCGAATGATAAACATTCTCAGCACCTTATGCAAACTTACTTTTATTTTTAATGGTAAATAAGATAAAATTATGAAATTTGCGGGTTTCCATTAAAAAAAAATATTTTTCGTAATTTAGTATTTAATCATACTTTCAGAATACCCTGTATTATTAGTTATCAAAATATTATAGAAATTGTATTAAAGTAGGTTCTTGTCGACAAGGTATTCAACCCAAATTAAAAAATAAAGATTTCCTTTTGGGAAAAAATCGTATTTTTATTGGGGCCTGCAAATGACATATTTGAGATAAAAACTTAAATATGTCAAAAACCATTACACAAAAATGTAATAATATCCATTAAAAAAAATAAAGTTGTGTTTACCCAAGCAACACAGTGCCCTGTACATGCAAAAACCAGATGGTTTTTGTGTTTAAAATTTTTTCGTACACCCTGTATATTCTGAGATAAGGTATAAGGTTACGTTATATTGGCCATCCCGTACAGTTTAACAGCAATTAGTCAGTAAATTCTCTTTAATTTTCTTATTAAAATTTTTAATTTTAGTTGGGCTTTCAGTAGATTATTGCCAAATCTACTACAATAATTATGATTGTCTTAATTTCTACGAATATTTTCATGATTTTTGTGAATATTGACCAGCTGTTCGTATACCCACAATGAGAGTCAAAAACACTATATTAGATATTTTGTGTGATCAAATTTTCAGAGATTCTAAAAAACCCTTGGGCATGGGGAAGAAATGAAAATAATATACTGAGGAACGAAAATGTTTCCCAGGATATTCTAAATTAGTTTTGCTCGTAACTTTTAACAAAATGATATGCTCTTTTAGAATGGTAGTGTATGTTTTTTTTTTCAGGCAATTGTATAGTTCTGGTGTTGTATTTTTCGGGTTTAAATTTAAAAATCTAGACATTTCCGTGATTTCTTTATGGCTGATTTATTGGAACAGGTAGTTTTGACAATCTAAGTGGCTTTTCTGTAACCTTTCATTGCTCGCCATTAGTTAAAATTACTTACTTTCTCAAATGCTTCCTGAAAATTAGTAAAAGATATTTTCTCTGTACAAGCGGACTAAGTTTGAAGACTTGGCTATTGCCTGTTTTCTAGGCCCTTAAGTTCTAATTTTGTACTTTGTACTGAAAAATTATCTCTGTTACTGCAGCATATATATATTATTAGCACTGATTTAAAAAAAAACAAATAAACAACAACAGTGCAGGCTGTAATTTTCAATTTTGTTAGTTCAAAGTAAAACTCGCGTGACTTAATAAAATGAGAAAATTTCTAATTTACTAGCCGATCTGAAAACCATTTTAGACGCATCTTCTTTTTTTATTGGTTGAACCAATTTTTTTTAGTGAGAATGACAAAACGTCACTTTTGGCCCATTTTGATAATTCCTCTTACAGTTCCGAACATAGCAAGTATTAACGATAATTAAATCGAAAAAGAATAGCGACACACGAAACATAAGGCTTTATAATTATTAAATACAGCCACTAGCTTCGATATTTAGATAAACGATGAGCATTTATGATCCCTTTTCGTGATGACTCACTGTTTGTTTACAGTCTGGTTTCTCCTCATCGTACAAGCCATGCGCATCACTGAATCACTAAATTCTTAGTTTAGCGAGTTAGGAATCTGTACTTCTTTGGTCTGTGCCGCCATCTGTCGCTGATCGATGAAACTAAATTCTAATTCCTTAGTCACTGAGTTAGGAATCTAACTTTAATATCCTCAGATCTGTAGACCTATTTCATGTATGTCGCGTAGGCAAGTAAGCAAGTTACTTTACAACTGTTGCAGCCCAAAGAATATCACCAGTTTTTTAAATGAAATTACGGTTTTAGGTTAGGTTTCTTAATGACTCGAAACTCGTATAACTTGCATACTGCTATATTTCGACGTCTACCAGCAACGACACGTCTAGAAGACAAAATGTCGCCCTGCACATGGGGCAAGTGCACTTCGACGAGAGCCACTGGCCCCTCTGTTCGGGGTCTTGCCTGGACACAAACCATTTCGCGATGCAGTCTACGCACCACATGGGCCTGCAGAAACAAGCGGTGCAGTTATCCTGCTGTCCGCCAACGTCATCGCAGAGCTTGTTCAGTTTGATTTCGGACTGGGACTGCAAACACCCTATGCATTGTTCTAGTTCCTGCAATAGCCCCATATAATATTACGCTCGCCCCACAAGACGGCAATCTGAAAGTTCCGTGCACTTTTTCCAATTATGGTTGGGCAACAAGCATGATCAACTCTACATCCTAAGCAGATAAGTGATTAGGAATTATTTTTTATAGCTAATTATATTGAGAAACAAGGTATGTACTGTTTAAAGTGCCCGAAAACCTTGGCGGAAGTTGGGACATAGGCATATTACCATGACAAAATCCATAGAACAAACTCCACGCAAAACTGACGAAAGGCATAACACGGTTGCTTTATGGGCAACGCATCTGTGATGTCATGTACGAAAGACGCTAAATTTTACAGATATTAGGGAGTTTTATTGGTTATTATTTTTGATCTAGTTTTTCTTACGTTTTATTTTAAATTCAACATTTTTAGTTTCTCACGTTCTTTGTTGAGGTTATGTTGAAAGCTTAAATTAATTCTGGATTTCTTTTGAGGATGAAAGTAGTATTTATCGTGTGTTTAGGGAAGTTTTGAGATGCAGGAAAGCACTTGTCCGGAATCACAATCATAACCTAATAAGGATTTTAAAAAGGATTTAAGCCCAGAACATCATGCAGCAGCACTAGGTCATATTTTCGAAAAATTAACTATAAATACCTCTGGCAAAAAAGTGTACGAAGCCACTGACTCAAATATGTGAAAGCATAGGATCTACTTGTTTGGCATGACCAAATTAGATGGTGTCCATACAATAAACAAGAAGGAAACTAATAAAATAAAAATATTTGGGCTATAAGAATGAGATAAATGCTTTTATTCTAAATGTCATGGAATAATTAGGATTAATTAACCTTAATTACGATTTAAATCATCCTTACAGCCCTCTGTGGGTATACAAACTGATGATACAGACCATATTTACGACATAACGCGGATTATTTCTGATGGCCTCTTTGAAAACATCTACAAACTGCTCAACGACCGACTTATGAAACTTAACGTTTGGGAGTATGTTAATGGTTCTTGCTAAGCGGTTCTCTAAATCTTTAAAACTAGTTGCGTTGATCCGAATGATAAAAGGATCCGTTCGGCCTGATTTTACTTCAATGTTAAGGAATTGGGTTTCGCTGGGGCTCATGTGTGACACCTGGTAGTTACTGGCTTCCTTAACGACCAAACTAGCGTCGCTTTGGTGGGCAACGAACATCGTCAATGGGGTCACTTTTAAAACCCAATTTTCCGTGACTATAACTTTCGCCCAGGGGCTGGTACTGACACAAACCTTTTCTAATCTAGAAACGGGCCCCGGTGCTGTATTAAAACATGACACTGACTCACGTACCTCCGGTACTCGTTATTTATCTCTGAAGCCACCGTTTCCCAGTGTGTGTTGTTGTTGCAAAATTTCTTTAAATTCATCACAATGGGGTGCTTTTCGAAATTGTTTTCTCTCCAAAATTGGATCTGAAGGAGCGCCATTAGCGGCAAAATAATACTCGTCGACGCGAACACGCTCCATAGTATGGTATTGCCAATGAAAAGTTCCGAAACCTGGAAAATAGACATTGCAAAGGACGGACGGGGTCCAGAAACACAGTTACCTCGTCGACGAAGCCTAAAACGAATAGCAAAATAACGTACAGGACGGGCAAGCAGGAGTAGACGAACAAATTCAAAATCGAGTTTCTTATGTGATATCGGACAAAGTGCTCAGGTTCCGATCCTAACAAGTTACCGAACCACTGTTGGACCGTAAATCCAGCACTAAGAAATTCGCTAGGCGGATAAATTAATCCGAAACTTATTAGAATGTAAAATAGCGTAAAAACTATATCGGGCGACATATTTAGTTATTTAAAGCTGAGTTTTAATTTTTGGAATTGAAAGGTTATAAAAATATAAACAATAATTGATGTATATAATATAACCTCATTTTAAAAATATTTTTTTATTGCACATTTTTTTACAATGGACACAGACTAGTTATATTATCGTGCACAGTAAAAATACAAGAAATTCGAATAAAACTCAATCACAGTACAAAAAAAAAGTTCAGTTTATTCCTTGGATTTATGCTGTTATAAATGGTAACGCAGCGGCACAATATGTCAAGCGGACGAATTGTTAACTTTGAAGCCAAATAGTTTGCGTGCAAAAAAATAAACATCTTTGGGGATAACGTTTTTTTTATATTTAAAAATGGATTGTTCCGAGTTGGAGATTGACGGCGACGATCATGTTTTCGAGATCATACAAAGCGATGATGCTTTCAACGAAGAAAAATTTCTGAAAATGATATGCGATTATCCGTGTATTTACGACTCCTCCAATAAGGCGAATTCTAGTCGACTAATTAGAGAAAAGGCATTTCAAACTATTGCTACGTCGATGGACAGCAGCGGTAAATATATTTCTTAACAATTTGCATATTACGAAACAACCATCACATATTCCAGTATTGTTTTGCAAGAAGAAATGGAAATCGCTTAGGGAAAAATACCACAGGGAGAAGAATAAAGCCGATACGCGCAGCAAATTCGGTCTCGACGACGGCGACATTAGCGAATGGCCTCTTATGCATTATTTCTATTCCATGTTTGATAAAATCCCGCCGCGTCAGTAAGTTTTCATGGAGCAATAATAATACTTAATCTGGACCAGTTTTGGCCTTTAGGATAGGACCAGGCTCGCACGTTGAAAATGCTTTTGACGAAATCGAGTCAGAATGTCGATCGAACCAGAACCGCCGAAGGAAGTCTATATGCCCTGCCAGCCCCACATCTTCGGGAGCGAGTAGTCCCGTAATGGCCACGGGCAAGAGAAAACACAACCGTGCCGATCCGTTTTTGGAAATTTTGAACAAAATAAGCGCATCGATTGAAGACGTCAGTGGAAACGGCGTCAAACCCGATAAGATCTCCTACTTCGGCCAGTATGTGTGTTCGGAAATTAGAGATTTGCCCGCCAACGAGGTAGACGAATTTATGGACGACACCATCACTCGGTTACTCCAGATGAAAAGAAAATGTAAGAGTCAAACAGGTAATATTTTATGCCATCAATTTTATCACATACCTATTTATAGGTTTTTATTACACTACTAATAATGAATTACATTATTCGGTTTTAGGAACCACAAAACAGAAGAGCTGAATGGACACTCCTTTGTCACCGAGAACGGAAATAAATGTAATTCTTGTAAATACGAATAAAAACGCAAAATCATATCGCAATCCTGATCTTAAAACGTAACGTTTTTTTTATCACCTATTTTAGCACAAATTCGACTTATATGCCTCCCTCTTAATTTTTTTTCTAACGTCTTTACTAGGCAGTTTTCCAACCTCCAGTAGTTCACATGACCCAATTTCAAGAAAACTTGTCTCGACGGCGCTCGAAATACCTCCGGGGTCTATCAAAGCTTACTTTTTGCCGAATATCCCCCCAGTAGCGCAAACGTCCGAATCCATCGCCGGCACGCCCAAAATACCACCAGAGAACCGTGCGCCGCAAATACCTGTCAGTAGTTCAAATATCCCGTCGCTTGATTTTCCGGCCGGTATACCCAAAATACCCCAGGGTAATGTCGAAACACATATTTTGCCTTGTAGTTCAAAAGTGACTTCAACTTATTTTTATTCCGTCATAGGCGCTGCGCAGTAGTTCAAACGTCCTTTTTCTTCATTTCTTATTCCGGCGCGACATAAACCAAGAACATTAAAACCGACCGAAACCGACGCCGAAAATAAAACGATCTCGCTGATTTCCAATTCAATTATTTTAATGCTTACCGCTAACAATCGCTACGACTGTTACACTTAATTGATATATAAATGCTTAACAATCAACTATAATTTTTTCTTAAAAAAAGTCGCGTATAAATTAACTGTATTCGCCAGCGAAAAAAAAAATGGAGCCTACCTTGTACGAAAAAATCACTATGGGCCGGTCCGTCGCTAAATACCTCCCCGTAACTCGCCGCAATGGCGAAATAAATTAACGAAATGTACACGTCGGTGCTAAATGTCATGGCAATACTGAAGGAGGCTTCATGAACTACTTCGCTTCAAAAATACAAGGGGTTCACTGGAATTAATTTTTATCTAATCAGATCTCGATCAGCTGTTTGGCATATCAAAACAGCACCGTATCCTTAAAGCATAGAAATTTAGGACGATACTGACGTACAGAGGTCAAATAAACCAAGCTAGATTGACAAAGGCAACTTTACAAAAGATAAGGGAGACGTTCTATATCTGAGTTAATAAGCAGTATTTAATTTAGAAATTCCTTGTGAACATAAGTTCGATATATATAAATAAATATCTCGGACAGTAATAATCACAGAGCTTTTGGGTAATATCAGTTAAACATAAAAATATTTGCACATCAACCCAGTTCTACCATCCGTCGTCCCATTGTGCCCCCTTCGATATTGACACGTCGTTTAGGAACACCCGGTATAGAAAAAAAATTATACACCAAACACGGAGAGAAAAGCATACTAAACGCTACGTCCGTCCTCGACCGTCCTGCGCGGCACGCGGAACTTACAGAATTCCAGACAGAGGGCGCGCGTCGCCCCAACACGAATTGCACTAAATCAAGCGTCCTCGCAACACTTAGGAGTTGCCGTAATACCCGGAACCCGATGATGTCGCCTGTTGCTGCTGCGGTTGCCCGGAATATTGCGAATAGTCCGGATACGACGTCGGAGCTGGCGTCGCCGCTCCGCCTCCGGGAGGCGGTGGATAAATCGCCTGCGGCGGCGGCGGCGCGTACTGCTGTGGCGGGTATGGGTTGTAGCCGCCGCTGTACGCGTTTTGGTAGTCATAGCCCGGTTGCGGTGGGGGCGGAGGGTAGTGATGCTGCGGAGGCGGCGGAGGCGGGTAAGTCTGGTACCCGTAACTGTAGGGCGGTTGGGCGGGCTGCGGCTGCGGCGGATACCCGCCCATCATGTCGTAGGGGGGCGGGTGCTGCTGCGGCGGCGGCGGGTACCCGTAGGTCTGAGGAGGCGGCGCCGCCTGATACGGTGGCACGTTGTAGTTGTAGTAGTTGTAGTTTTGGGCACCGTACTCGGCCGACGGGTCGGTTTTGGCTTGGTGATGATGGTGGTACTGTTGGGGGGCAGGGCTCGGCTCCGGCGCGTGCTCCGACACGTACGTCACCTCGTCGCTCTGGTCGCTGCTGCCTTCTAGGTGCTCGTTGCCGGTTTTGGCCGTGTGATCCATCAGCGACGAATCCGACAGGCCAGAGATACCTTCCTCCTCCTCCTCTTCCTCGTCGTCGTCCAGTTCAGGCTCCTCCTCCTCCTCTTCGTCGTCGTCGTCGTCATCGTCCATACGACCGAGGCGGTTCGGATTTTTGAAATTGGCCGTGATACTTTCCAGAGTTTCCTGCACGAAAGAGAAGTGTTATATATTATCTTTACTTCTAATTCCCACTTTCTGACTACCTCGCATAGGCGCGGCTTGCTGTGTTGCCAGCGTGTGCGGAATTTCACAAAAGAACAACGGTTATGACTGTTTTTGTTAGTTTTTTTTTTTATATTTATTAGGTACTTTATTGCTTCCACTCTGCACCCACTTATATATTGTTTCACTTGATTGAATCCCATGTTAGTGAAAAGTAAAGACCTGAGTCGCAGTTAAGAGTGTTTGGTACCTTATGGATTTCTATAGATTCTCGGATTTTTCGTTGGTAGAAGAATTGATTAAGTGCAAGTATTTTAATGTTGTTGAATAAAATTTGATGCCCGGTTTCGTAATTGTGTACAATTGCCAATTTGTCGTAGTTTTCAGGTTCCTTCAAGTTCTTTGAGCCTAGTTGATATTTTTTCTGCAATGTATTGTATTGCATTGAACGTGGTGCCAGCAAGCAAGCATCTTTAGAAGAAACTGACACATTGACGAAAATTCCAACATCAACTGTATGGAAAATTATGAATAATCCCATTTCAGCGAGGGAAAAAAGAAGCGATGCTGACATTTTCTCGAGTGTAGATGAAAGTGGTCAAGATATAATACGGCGTAAAATTTACCAGTTATACGACGAACAAAGCGTGCCTACATTAGATATCTTAATTAGGAGGCTTGAAAAAGATAAAACCGGTGTTAAGTGTGGCAGAACTACCTTATGGAAGTGAATTCAACACATGGGCAAGTTTTAATGGAATCTTTTAGAATTCGTAAATGGCGACTGGAATATTTAAAACAAATTAGGATTTACAGAGAATAACAAAGGCCAATTATTTACTTGGAAGAAACCCGGAAAAGGGTTGGGTTGACTCAACTCATAAGTGTAAAACCAACGCGCCATCAAAAAGAGGTAAAAGAATAACTATTTTACATGCTTGCTCTAAAGATGGTTGGATTCCAAATGGACTTTCTCTGTCTGCGAAAAATATTAAAGATTCTTCTCTGGATTACCATGAAGACACCACTGCTGATTTATTTGAAAGTTGGTTTAAAAACAAACTAGTTCCAAACATTCCTCCTAATAGCGTCATTGTAATGAACAATACAAGTTATCACACTAGACAGTTGACTAAAACCCCTTCCTCATGTGGCACAAAAGCAACAATCCAAAACTACTGCAATTAATTGAGGTTCTACAAAGCTTGAACCTACAAAAGGAATACGTCTGTGAAAATTATGCAAAAAATCTAGGGCATACAGTTTTAAGGCTTCCACATTACCACTGTATATTTAATCCCATTGAACATGTTTGGCACCAACTGAAATCTGCCATTCGTTTTTCTCCGTGTTAAAATTTGAAAACGAAATGAAGCGCAACTATTTCCAAATAATTTTGAACTTTAACTTTTTGCCCAATGTCCGCCATTTAACACAGAGTCGTACCGCCGTGATGCGCGGTGTCGCGGGTAGTTCGAATGTACCGCGCAGATCGGGTACAAAGACGACGAGCCGGAATTTGGTCTCACCTGGAAAGGCGTGTTTTCCAGCATCGTCTTCTCGAGCCGCTCGAGGTTAGTCTTCCCGGTCGACGGAGGCTTTTCCGCGGAAGACTGCGCAGCTTTCGCGGGCGATCTCTGAGCGTTAGGGACGGGCTTTAACTGCTGCTGTTGCTGTTGCTGCGGCTGCTGCTGCGGCGGCGTCGGCTGCTTCGCCGCCTGCGTGCTCACCCTCTGGATGGATATGTTTTTCTTTAGCATAGAGATGCGTTTCTCCAGCTCGTCGGCGGTTTCCTGCTGCGCGGGCTGACTCGGTTTATCCGCAGGAGCCGCCAGGTGTTCGTCCTCGCTGCTACTGCTGGGTCGCGCCTCCCCGTCCTGAAGCAAAAATATATTATTATGGTTTGGACTGTGTCGGTTTTTATTTCTATTTAATATGCATACCCAATTCCTTTTTTATTTAAACGTCTGCGAAAAAAAAGTCAATACTAATCTATTTGCAAGATATATTTTTATATATCCAATTAAAATTCTGCAAATTTCTTATATAACATGTCCTACACCCAAATCCAATAGTTTTCGAGATATATATATTTTAAAAACTATTGGACTTAGGTATATTATACAAGAAACATTATAGAATTGTACTAAGCGTAGGACATCCTGTATATATAAAAAAATATCTTCCAAATAGCTTACTATTTTTTGAACAACTTCTGATGGAACAACGTCACTAACGATTGACTGGAGAAGACGTGGCCAAAACTAGCAGAAAATTACCCTGCTATATATATATATATATATATATATATATATATATATATATATATATATATATATATATATATATATATATATACCCTTTATTTCAAACATGAAATCTTGCCCGAATTTGTGTCGAAACATCCTGCACGCAATGCAATGGATTTGCAATTATTTCCCATCCCTTCCGAGGGAATTTCGCCTGAACCACGCCCCCTTATAAACGGTCTGAACGGACGCACTCACCCGTTGCAACGATCTGACGATCTCGCTGCCCACGTTGTAGGGTTTGGTCTTCGCCAGCTGCACCTTCTTCGTGACGCTTTGTATCCTCGACGCCAGATTGGGCACGCTCTGTTTGACGCTGCGCATGTTGAACTTGGCCACGCCCGGCACGAAAGGTTTGACCGTGCGTTTCTGCGGCACCACCGACAACGAAGGGTTGTTCTTCATCTGGGGCGGTAAAGGTTTGACGGCGGGATCATGAGGCATCAGCTGCTGCTGCTGCTGATCGTCCGCCTTGCCCTTTACCTTGATGGCGGTCTTGATAGCGACGATCTTGCCGCTCTCCAGCTGCATGTAGACGCCCTTAGGCGACTTGAGCACCAGCACCTTCTGGCCGGCCTTGAGCACGATGTTCCCTTTCTCCGGTTGGTTCGTAGGTATGACCACGTCCAAGGGCAGGGTCATCTCTTGCGCGGTCATGCCCTGACGTTGCCAGTGTTCCGCGGGGATCCACCTGGACGGGCGTTCGCCCTGCTGCATCGGTCTGACCGACGCGACCGGCCTGTGACCGCGCCCAGGACCCGTCATGTAAGACGGTTGTCTGGCCGCCTGCTTCTCTCTTTCGTAGCCCTTTTTCGCGAGACGTTTCTCCTGCTGCGACAGTTGCTTCTCCTTCCGGTCGACCAGCAGCGACTCGTGCTGGAACGGTTCCTTGTTGAGGGTGGTGCCGTGCGCGTCGAGCACTTTTTGCAGCACCACGTCGATGTAGTTGTCTTTGAACGAGGACCAGTCTTTTAGCTCTCCCTCCTCGTACTTGTCGTCGAAACACAGCGTGCTCACGTCTTTGATGGTCAGATGAGCGTCAGGGTTGCATTCGTCGACCACGCGATCCGACATACCTGAATTTTCGATTTTTTTTTTTAATTATACGGGAATATAATTATTATTAGTTAATGTTCTGATCTATCTAACTATCCTTAATAGTTGTTCATCGCATCGGATGACTGATTCCCATATTGGTGAAGGGTAAAGACCTGAGTCGCCTTTAAGATCGTTTGGTTGGTAATGGATTTCTATCGATTCTCGAATTTTTCGTTGGTATAAGAATTTTACTTTTATCGAATAAGAATAAAAGAATAAGACAGGTTTCGTTATGTGCCTTGGTCTTAAGGTTTAAGGCTTCTTTACTTCACCCCTATCACTCCTTATGCCTCTGAAATTCCTCGTCTAACATTCCCAGGATTACACCTTCGACCTATTGTCGGCACCATTGGTTCTTCAGCATATTCTCTAGCAAAATATGGACTGTTTATTTTGAAAGTGGTGGAAGCCCATTTTTCGCAGCAATGAGATATCACGTAATGTAATTTTTTTATGTATAACTAGTCCGTGTTTAATTGTTTAGTTAAGTCCAATTGGCAGAAGTAGGTGACTTAACAGATGGTTGCCGATCAGTGGTCTGTTATTTTTCATTTGTTTTACTTTACTTGTCAAGAGTTGCAAATTTAGGTTACTTATCAGATACTGATATAGGTAAGAACAAATTCAAAATTAATATTATTTTATACCAACTTACTTATTTACTTATTTCATTTACTTATTATATACAAATATCTTTTAAACTATTTAATAAAAATAGGTGCATAAACGTAAATTATATATTTTCACATGACAATTGTTTCGACAACACCGTATCAAATGTAATATTGACAAACTACCTGCTGCTACATATGCCGAAAAATGACAATAACACCTTAATTAATGTTGTTGTGACAATTTGAATGTGTCATTTTGTTAATCTCCATGGCTTGTGATATCTTTAATTTGGTTGATTAATTCAAAAGAAGAAAAAAGATTCTTCTGAATTAACCAATCAAATCCCTTCTAACTTTTTATGTACAAAACTTATTTCCCAGTATTTCATCTATGGATGTGATAGATTTACCAGATTTCACCCTAACTCGGAAACAGGTTAACCCGAAACAAGATTTATTAGATTGCTTAATAGCATTTTTAGACCAAAATTATTTTGAATTTAATGAATAGATTTACATCCCTAAGGAAGGTTTGATTATGAGAAACCCACTTAGTCCTTTCATAGCCGAGATTTTAATGGATAATTTAGAAAATATCGTACTAGAACATTATTTAAGTAAAAGTTTTCTATGGTATAATCAATAAAATTGACTATAAAGATTGAACAGGATAACTTTATTTTTTAGACTTAAATATTACGAAAACGCAAAACAAATTAAATTTTTTAGTTCTTATTTATTTTGTTAAATGGATTTACATCAAGTAAAAGCCACCTCAGTTCAACTATTATCGTACCTTGCTTGCTGACCTGGCGATCGTAAATCTTCTTTTCCAGGCAGTTGTCGACGACTAGCCTGTAGACGAAACAGGGCTTCCGCTGGCCGTACCTGTAGACGCGGCATACCGCTTGCGTGTCGTGGCAGGGGTTCCACGACGCGTCCAGCACGACCACCCGATTCGCGCCAATCAGATTGATACCGAGCGATCCCGCCCTGGTCGACACCAAGAACACGTAAATCTTCGGGTTCGAGTTGAACTCGTTGATGAGTTTCTCGCGTTCGAGAGCGGTCGTCGAGCCGTCTAGTCGATAGTAGCTGACGTTTCGCGCCCACTTGGGCCCGCCCTCCCCAGGCACCTCGCTCGACTGCAAGAACTGCTCGATCAGGTCCAAGGTGATCAGCGATTGGCTGAACACTAGTAGCCGATCGCCCAAAGCGATACTCTCTCTGATTATGCAGAAGAGGATCTGGAACTTGGCCGAGTTCTCGACCCGACCGGGCACGTAATCTTTCAACAGTTCGATCGCCTGGAACGGAAAAAAAAAGACGACCCGGCGTTATAGTCGGAATTATTCCCTTTTGTAATGACGTCACTTATGGTTATCTTTGCTATTGCTATATCAAAAAAAAAAAAACGAACGTCTGATGCTAATTCATTTTTTATATAATTTTATATAAATTTTTCAAATCAAAATCCGAGAATCTATAGGAATCTATAAGCAACGAAACAATCTTAACCATGACTCAGGGCTTTGCCTATCACTAATATGGGAATCAGTCATCAGAGGCAATGTTCATGCCCCTCCTTTAGCTCCGCCCCCTCAAACAATATATAAACAGATACAGTGTAGAATGCGAGTCACTGAACCTAGAATTAACACATCTTACATCTGCTTTTCTTTCTGATAATTTCTACATTAGAAATATAAAGCGTTCCATGACAAAATGCACTTCATCACAACCTTTCAAAGGCACTGGTGTCCATTGTCAAAAAATCTCTCAACATCTTTAAGCAATCAAACAAACTTAACCGGTCTTTACCTTTCACCAATATGCCCGTCCTTTAGCTCCGCCCCCTCAAACAATATATAAGCAGATACAGCGTAGAATGACAACAAGTTTGATTTATAAGCAACTGACGCAAGAAGAATCCAAAAGATGTATAAACAGAAATTTTATTTAAGGCCATGTGAAAGATCTATCAACGTCAATCAAAAACATCAGATTGCCGGCTTGTCGAAAGTTATTTCGAAACCTTTAAGATAATGCCCCGACAAAGATTCTAAATAACAATTTGATATTTTTCTCCAACGCTGTATAGTGAAAATGACAATCCCAATTAGCAACCCGTAATTTGTAATAATCACAGAACGTACGTTTTTATTATAAATATTATAGCCTCCTTATGATTTTTTTATTTTGCATTTTATCAAAATAAAATAAAACAAAAGTTGAAGAGTTTAATGTACAGATTTAATATTACACACATAAAACATGTGGCAAAAAAGGATCATATAGAAAAAAATATATATTTTTTAAAACTGAAAACACTGTATAAGAGCTTAACTGAGCAAACGGAGCTAAAGGAAGGGCGTGAACATTGTCTCGGATGCCTGATTCCCATATCGGTGACAGATAAAGACTTCAGATTGTTTGGTTGCTTAAAAGAATTGCAGGTACTGAGCCAGTTTCACTTAAGTTCTGAAGAACCCAACAGTATGATTGACGAAACGTCAGTAAGTCAGTATTAGTCAGTAACTAGTATCAGTAGTAGGCTATAGAAGTTTCTTTGAAAAAAAGAAAGGTCCTTTTATG
This sequence comes from Cylas formicarius, assembly GCF_029955315.1. NCBI lineage: Eukaryota > Metazoa > Arthropoda > Insecta > Coleoptera > Brentidae > Cylas > Cylas formicarius. Next base: position 38,223,927 of record NW_026844347.1, on the reverse strand, counting down.
GTGACAAAAATGCAAATAGGGCTAGCGATTATATTACATAAAAATATATAAACGTTAAATACTACAAATGTCCTCCATTTTCCTCGATACTCCTTTTTTTAAACTCATTTAAAGCTGTCAGGATGCAAATCATTAATTATTATTTATAAATATCTTAAATTCTCACTGGGGAGGAAAACTCATCCTTTTTTCAAGGCCAATGACAGTGAAAGTAGTATGTTTCGTTAGTTCTACGGCCATCGAGACATCGAGTCTCCTGGAGATTCATGGGGGTCCATCTGGACCGCTTTGGGAACCATTAATTTAGTATATACCTAACCCAATGGTTCAACGTAGGCTATACAGCTGCCCATAATGGACCAGCCATTCAACAAGAAATTTTGAATAAATTATTTTTGCCTAATTTTTATAACTTAATATAAAAATAAAGGGGTCCAAATTCATTTTTTGTGATACATCAACAACATATTCTTTAAGACCCTGTCAAATTTTGACTAGTAATTTTTTTTTTAATATTTTTAACCAAAATCTAATATGACGAGGTGGTATTTAGCAAGCGAGCTAACGAACCAAATTACAACCTGTACTCACCCAATCGTAGGGGATGCCGCCGTCCTCCTTGGAGTCCTTGACCGGCGTGAGGGGCGGCGACAGCTTCGTCAGGGGGGACTCGACGACCGGCGCCTTCACCGAATCCTCCTCTATCTTCAGCTCGTTCTTCAGATCGTTCTTGATCTTCTCCAGCTCCTTCTTCACGCCGTACTTGTCGTCGCCCTCCTCTTTCTTCGGCTCGATCTTGATGTCGCTGATGATATTGATCTTTTTCTCCGCGAACGGGCTGAAGACGGGAGGCAGTTTGATGTCGCTGATGATGTTGATCTTGGGTTTCGAATCGTTGCTGGTTTCGCTTTTAATCGGGCTCATTTTCGGAACCGAACCTCCCTCATCCCGTTTGATCCACGGATGGTTCGCGTTTGTGTTGTTTACGCTGGGATTGAACTGGGGACTGGGCGTGAACTCGTTGAAGAAGCTACTCCCCTGCTGCTGTTGTTGCTGCTGCTGAGGGGCGGTTTGTTGGGGCTGCTCCCAATAATTCGGGCGCTGGTAGTTGTCCGGGTAAGCGTTAGCGTCTATAGTGTTGTAGCCGCTGGACAAAAACCACGTGTTCATCGTGAGATGGTAGCAAAGTGTCGAATGTTCACAATGTCGAAAAGTACATGTGAGATCACAGCTGAGACGTGACGTACAGACAAAATTATACGTAATAGGGTGATAAATAACCAGATTTTTTTGGGTTATAACATTTTATTACTTTTTTAAGTGGGAAATCAGTTAATTTTTTACGTCGTAAATTCGTAGGGTAGGCGGGTTAAAATGCAGAACACGAACAAAGCCCCTCAAAAAATAATTTTCCAGGACGGCTTTATGTATTATACACTGAAAAGGTGTAACGAGACTAGGTAAAATTGATTTAATATTTTATAGTAGCTCAAAAACATCATTTTCCATGTGTGGTTAAAGATAATGGTGTATTCATTTTAAGGAAAGGACAACACAACCAGACTTTGAGGACCAAATATAAAATGGGAATTTTAAGAGTTGATTGAGGGAAGCATGTACAAGAGAAAAGAGACCGAAAGACTTGTGACAAGGTTAAAAAATTATTAGTAAAATGTACATTATACTCCATCACTGAAACCATATAGGTATTATGATATTTCGATTATGTTAACGTAATTTTCAAAATGCAGCAGGCGTATGTACCTTGATGCAGAGGTAGACAGGCGATCGAAGATTCTTGTAGAACTAGTAGATTTGAGTTCTAGGAGCAATCAAGTGGATATTTACATTGATTGGTGATATTAGCCAAATTGTCGAACCTAGCGTTCATCAAATATAGGCATAAAGTTCTGATTTGTTCAGGGATTACAAAGGATTTTACATTTTGTTGCTTTAATAGAAGCCAGCAATATATGTTAAATAACAACATATATTTTAAAATGGCATTAGGTATTTGACCCTTCTTGGCACTTTTTGAAGTTCTACTGGGCGGACACCTGTACTAAGCGGACAAAACTAGAGAAACCGTGAGTGTCCGGTTATGGGAGTTTCCACTGTATCTAGTCTCCCTAATTCGATGTAAAAATCACGAAAAGCAAACGACGAAACATCTATATAATATTTATCGTTTTTTTATTTGACATTTGAACATTGAACATTGAACCTTCGACATTTTAAGATGGTCCGTTCACCGGGCGTCATCAGTAATAAAAAAAACCTCACCTCATATTGTTTTGAGGCGGTGCCGGTGGCGGCTCGTAGTCATTGCGTTGTGCGGGCCCGTAAGCCGAGGGCACCGGGTCCGCCCCTTTCGCGAACCCGGTCCCGCCCCTATTAGCGCCGACCGGCGTCAGAGATATCCCCGACGGTAGGTTGGCGAAACTGGGAACAGTTTGCTGACTGGTACGACCCGCGGTCTGCGCCGTTCCCGAGGTGGCAGTACTCGCGGCCGGTCTCAGACTGATGCCGGACGGCAATCCGGCGAATCCCGGGATATTCACGCCGCCCGTTTTGGTAGTCGTTACCGTCTGGTTGTCGAGGTTCAGTAGGCTCGTCTGGCTCGAGCCCATCGAGTCATTCGTCTCCTGGAAACTACTCTCCGGACCGGGAAACGCGGACTCGGAGAACTGAGGCGCGTTCGCGGGGAACTGCTGCTGGTCGTAGTAGGTCTGAGCGGGGGGCGGGGCGTTATCCTCGAACAGTTGCGAGATACCCTCGAAACTGGTGCGCGGCTGATTGAAACCGCCGGCACCGAATTGAGATTCTTTCGTCGTCGCCTGAGGGTTGACCGGTACCGAGCTCGACAGGGGCGGCTGCATCATCTGCTGTTCCGAATTGCTGCTGTACGGGGTGACGGAGGCAGCCGGTTTGCCGTTCCTGCCTTTGACGGGGGTCTTGCGGGGTCGGGGAGCGGCGCGTTTCGGTTTCGCGTCGATACTAGACACCCCTGAGGCAAGAAAAAAACGGACGTCGATAAGCCCCGCCTCCGCCTCGTACCCAACTAACATTTTTCGCAGATGAAGATTTTATTATAAGGATATTTATAAGTTTTATAAGAAAACCATTGGTATTACAAGTTTCGTAATATAATAAATAGAAAAACAGTTTGTTGCATCCAAAATGTTTCCGTTATTTATAAGGTCTCATAAAACTTTTACTCTTTTACAGCTTACCGATTAAAACCCCTACAAATTGTAACCCACCAAATATTGTAAAACCTAAGAAAAGCAATAAACTTATGCTCAGCAACAAGTACTAATCTAATGAGAGTAGATACTCATTATAATCAATAACTCCTTTTTCTTGCTTTTTCTCTTTTGTGATATCATTGAAGATATACATATATTTAATACTTTTTTTTAACAAGGATTATTTTTTTCATATATAATTTGTATACACAGAACATTAGACATTGTAAATTTTATTCGTCAGCCTCATCGCGTTAACTGCTTGCTGCTGCTTGGTTGTGAATAAATAAATAAATAAAACTAACTTTTCATGTAGAAGGCCGCAATATCTTTTGAGGTTATAATTTTTAGTATTTGTTTTCTTAAATGCAAGAGGCTAAAAATTTGTAAAAAAATTAAATACAAACTAAATTAAGTGTTTATCATTGGTAACTTTATTATAAAGTCGGTTACTTTCGCATTCAATTACGACGGTGAAAACAGAAAAACCATTGACTGTATGGTTTAGGAAAATATACAATTTCTAAATGGAACACCCTGTATATTTTTCTAACATTCGTAAATAACCAACAGAACAAAAAAAGCCTAAAACTGAAGCTATCCGAATTATCAGCACTTTTTGACTAGATGGCTATAAGTAATTGCGAAATAAAAACTCCATTTTTAACTTTAAAGTAAAAAAGTAAATAATTTTCTAATACACATTTTTTTTATATTTATAGTTTAGATTTTAATAATAAACAAATAATTTTAAATTTTAATTAATCTATAAATTAATTTAATACGTAACCGTTACCATTATAAAAGAAAAAATGTTAGTCGAGAAGTAGTCTGTACTGTGTTATTCATTATATTTTGACACCCACCTGCACGGTTAATTTTGAAAGATAGGAAAAAAAGTGTAAATATATAAGTTTCAAGATTTTTACTCTATTATCTTATGCAAATGTCAGAAAAAACAAACGACGATCGCAAGCTGTCAAAATGACATCGACATCATTTTTTTTTAATGGAATGCCTTATATATTAGCTTCAATTGTAGATTTTCTTTCCCAGATTTCAAAAACATATAGTTTTTGAGATATTTCAAATCAAATTGAACGTTAAGCAATACATTTGAATGTCTCATTTTGTTAATCTCCATGGCTTCCAATAAATTTAATTTTCTGCTTTTTGTGGCTGTATGTAAAATATCAAAATTGAAGGATAGACCTGTTTGTCCAATATAAATTTTAGGACATGATCCGCATTTCAACCTGTAGACACCCGATTTTTGAGATTTTGGACACTTCGTTTTATTGTTTTTTAAAAATTTTCCTATCGTGTTGTTAGTTCTGAAAGCTATTTTTAAACCACATTTTGACGAATTTTTTGAAACTTTTTCACTGGGTTCTCCTATGTATGTAATTGTTTTAAATTGTTCGTGTTCTGTATTAGGTTTCGGATAAATAGAGTTTACTGTTGTTTTTATTTGTAATTTTATCGATAATGGACGGATTGTAGCCGTTGTTCAGTGCAATTTGTTTAATGATATTAAGTTCTTTGTTGTAATTTTCTGTTGTGAGTGGCGTATTAAGAAGTCTGTGTATAAAAGAGTGAAATGCAGCCATTTTGTGTGTATAAGGGTGATTTGAGCTGTTGTGTATGACAACATTATCTCCGTTTGAATAATATAATTTTTTGATTAGTCGTCAACCGTAGAACATTGTTAAAACAATTGCAAACATAGATAATATGGTTGCTATCAAGGCAGACTTGAAAATTTTTAAACAATATTGCTATTGTCCAGAAATCGAATCATAATTATTGTTAAACTGAAATATCTCAAAAACGGGTAAACCAAATATCAATAAGCCAGGAAAGAAAGATCTACGATTTAAAAAAATATACTGCTGTCATTTTGACAGCTTGCGATCGTCGTTTGTTTTTTCTGCCATTTGCATAAGACAATAGAGCAAAAATCCTCGAGCTTTTGAATTTACACTTTTTTTTCTATCTTTCAACTTTAACCCTGCCGGTGGGTGTCAGAATATAATGAATAACCCTGTACACTTACCGCTGACGGTGCTGGCGACCTCCTCGAGGTCCAAATCGACCGCCTCTCCGCGAGCCCGTTTCGTCAGGAAATTGTACAGCACGTCCGGATGGTTCCATATTTTGCAGCACACCGCGAACGCTTTGAGAGGATTGGGCACCGCCTGTTTCCGTACCACCTCGTTCATGAACGTGTCGTACAGTTTCCGTTGGAACTGCGTCATGCGCACCAGCAGGACGTACTCCTCTTTCTGCGGCAGCGCGGACTGCAGGACGAGGTGGGAGCGTCGCTGCACGAACCCCACCAGCAGGGAGTGGAGCACGTGGGCGCGGTAACGCATCAGTTTGATGTCCGCCTCCGTCGAGTCGATGCACTGTCCGTTCATGATCGGCCGCTCGAACATGTTGAGGAACTCTGTTTTGGTACCTTTAGTTGGGGATGGACGCAAATCATCAATCTCGTTCGTCAACAAGTAATAAAGGGTGTTTTTCAATTGTCTTAACTTTTGAGATACAGGGTTTAACCCTTTGGGCTCGTATGTTGCTGTATAGGCGGCAAACCATCTTTGAGCATGGCGAGCAAGCGAAAAATTTTATCTCTAGATGATAGAGTTGCTATAATTTTAGAAGGAGGACGAGGAGGAGATAGAACGGGGAGAAAAGAAAAGTGATGTGGGACGTCAATACGGACTTACAAGTGCAAAGAAAAAATCATTCAGGCTGAAGCGGCAGGCAGTTTTAGTGAAAAAACAAAATTTAAAGATTTGGATCGGCCAATGTTGCAGTGGCTTCAACAGCAACGTCTTGAAAGATATACCACTCTCTGGACCTAAGTTTGCTGAATAGCTTAGCATTATCGATTTCAAGGCTTCGGAAGGATGATTGGGGAAGTTCAAACAGAGGCATAGTGGAAACTATGGCCAGATAAGTGGCGAAGCCCATGATGTCCACAGAAACATCACTAACGATTGGCTGGAGAAAGCGTTCTAAAAACTAGCAGAAAAGTCGACATTTTTAATGCTGACGAAACTGGCACTTTTTACAAAATGACGCCAGAGAAAACTCTTAAATTTCGAAGCGACAAGTGTGTGGGTGGAAAACCTTCTAAGAACTTATAACCGTGTCACTTACAATGCAAACAAGTCTGCATGGATGACATCTCAAATTTTTGAAGAGGAAATATGGAAATGGGATGCAGAATTAAAGGGGAGGAAAATATTATTTTTCTTAAATAACTGCCCTGCACATCCCCACATACCAAATCTACGGAATATTGAAATGGCATCTCTTCCAGCCAAAACAACAAGTGTATTACACCCGATGGACCAGAGCGCAATAAAAAGTCTTAAGAGTCGATACAGGAAAAACATTTTAATGGAAATGATCGAGTCCGAAGACAAATTTTCCATTAATATGCTAGATGCAGTCAACTTTATTAGTAAAGCTTGGAAAGACGTGACAGCAGAAACAATTCAACACTCCCATCGTCATGCAGGACTTATTACCGAGACGGAATGCAAACATTACTTGGAAGATAATCAGCCACTAAGTGAATGGATAAAGCAGTATCAAACAACAATTACGTTTACAAGTGAGGAGTTGCAAGATTTCATGGTGATAGATCAGGATTTGCCTACAACAGCAGATTTGACAGAGGAAGCCATATAACAAGAAGCAAGAAAGGGTGAGGAAGAGCACCAAGAGGAAGAAGAAGATGAAGAAGTTGATCTGGGACCACCACCAACTATTCAACAAGCTAGTAGAGAATTTTTTTATGTATCATGAGGAAGATGCCCTTCTCAAAATGGTGAAAATGCAAGCCAAAGTACAAGATGCATATTGGCATACTAAAAAAGAAAATGACCGATTATTTGAAACATTAAATGTGGTTCTTAAATATTTATATAAAATGTTCCGTTTTATTTTTTCGACGCTTATCATTTCTGTACCAACGGCGGCCCTCCACCATTACCGAGATCTCGATTTCATCGATTTTTCGAAAGCAACGAATGGTGGTATCCTAATATATAAAAATTATATTGTATTCTCTTTTGCTCAGTATTATTTTATTACATTTTCTGTATGTGTTACGCAACTGATCCATTTTTTTTTTTTTTTGGTAACTGTCTTCCAAACAGACACTCCTGCAGTATCATCGTGCCTTATATCATCTACATTTTTATTAAAAAAAAAATATATATCTACAGTAAACAGCAAGTTTGTTGTGTAATTTTTAACACCTCGCATTTTAGACCATTTCCTGCGTAAATTAATCCGCTCACTGGGCAGCCACAAAGGTAGAACATTGACCGACTACGTTCGTGCTCGACAGTAATTATTAACCAAGCAATCCCACCCTCTGTATAAGTAACGCATAAAAAGGATATATAAATAGGCGAGGTATTCGAAACCCACCCAAGTAATTAGGCCGGACGAAGTCCACCATGCACCAGTACTCGGTGAGGTTGTTCTGCAACGGGTAGCCGGTCAAGACGACACGCCGCTTGGTGCGGAGCTGCTTCAACGCAGACGATATCGAAGCGTGCGAGTTCTTGATGCGGTGCCCCTCGTCGCATATCACCAGATCCGGCCCCGGGTTCACCAGCGACGTGTAGATCTCTACAAACCACCAAACGGTTACGCGCGTCCCGCCTAGCCCCGCCCGCCGACCACGCCTACCGTCGAACAGAATCTTGTTCTTATCGTTGTCGCGCTGCTGCTCCATCAGCAGCGATTTCCGTTTCGTGCGTGGATGCTTGCGCATGCTCAGCAAGCGGAACTGCTCGTAGCCGATGAGCAACACGCCCCCTTGCTCCTTCCACACGTGGATGACCTTCGAGCGGGCGAGCAACGTCTTGTGGCTGTCGTTGAGCACGTGCAGGTTGAAGTTGCGCGGCCTGACTTCGCCGTGAGCGTTCAGCGGGCTAGAGGGCGCCACCTCCTCGGTCGGCGTCCACATGTTGAACTCGGCGAGCCAGTTTTGCAGCGTGTTGATCGGCATGATGCACAGGATCGTTTTGGCGGGCGTGTAACGCAGGAACACGTCGGAGAAGGTGACGATCTGGAGCGTTTTGCCGAGACCCATCGAATGCGCGAGGATGCAACCGAAACCCGTCGAACTGTCGAATCTGCCGCATAAAACGGAACAGTGGCAATGGGCAACTTTACAAAGCGCTCCGCCTACCTGTTGATACTCTCCACCAGATTATCGTAGAGGAAGCGGACGCCGCCTATCTGATGAGGTTTGATGATCCTCGCGATTTGAGGCGCCACGAAAACGTCGGGCTCATCCTCCGCGTGTCCCACGTTGACGAGCACCCGACCCCGTTCGTCGGGCTGATTGAACTCGTCGTTGGTGTGCATGCCCGAGTTGCTCGGGTCGTCTTGGTCGTCGTCGTCGCCGCCCTGGTCGCCCTCCGACTCCGATACCACGATGCAATCGTCGTCGGACGATATGTCGATCGTCTGAGTGGGCGGGGCTTCTTTGCCTGCGCGGTTCAACGTTTATTTAATTTATTCAATTCCAATCAACAAACACCGCGCGTTATCTCAAAAAAGTATTTATTAAAAAAAAAACGTTACTACTTAGTAACTATGTTTCTCTAGATTAAAAAATTTGTTATAGGTGTTAATAAGATTCTCAAGAGTTTTGGCTTTAGGCTAAATCTATAGAATTATCCAAAAAAATAACACTTTCAATAAATTAATTATGATAGGGTTAAAATAATATGCAATAGCGTTTTAACGAATTTTTAAGCGGTCCATTTTACCCTAACAAACCAAAATTTATAATCATAATAACAAAAAAAAATTGGTTAATTTTTGAAGTGGGCCTCCTTGCCGCTATTGATTGATCTTAAGTAAGTTTTTTTTAATATCCTGGGAAATTTTTGGAGGTCAACTTTGAGAGAGAAAAGATTAATAGAGATGTAATGAATTCCTTTACTTTTTTATTATTAACTTGATTCATTTTAAATTAGAATTATTTTATTGATTTTTAATACTACTGATTTTTTAAAAGAATATGTTTGTAGGCGTTTTCCTAAAGTTAAGTTATAATTAGCTTGCTTTTTTATGGATATCTTTATTGTGGAGTTTTATTTATGTAATGTTCTGTGAAATTTTTGAGTTTTCCTGTAACAGAAGAAAATATTATCGGATTTTTTTACACATATAGCGATATAATAGATTAAGTCTTTTTATGAGAGCATTGTTACGAAATCTCTCTTCTCACTAGTAGTAAATCTTTTTTGTAAGAATGTATTTTTTTAATATGCAGATATAAATTTTCACAAAAAATGTTACTGTATGTTTATGTTATCATTATATTTCACTTTTATAAATATTGGGGTGAATATTTGCTTGAATATCCTGAGAAATTGATCCTATATGTTGATATTTACTGGATTAACTTTTTCTTCTTATATATCATCATATATCATTGCTACGAAATTTTCAATACTTATTTCAGAGCATACTTAATTTTATTGTTTTTTAAAGTTAAAATTCATTCACTATTAGAGTAGTTTCTTTTAATGATCTGCGAAATTCGTTAGAAAATATTCTTGTTTCTTTTTTAATAGCGATATAATTAATTCCCTCTTTACAAAAATCTTTTATTTTATGCTTAATGCAACCTTTCTTTTTAAATCTTTTTCCCTAGCTAGAGTTTTTTTTACTAAATTGTGGATTGTCTTATATCCAAACAAAATTTCAGTGAATACTGGCACTTTTTTAATAGTTAGCGACCAGCCTTCGCCAAGTGGCGTACGTCAAAGGAGAAATTGATCGCCGTATCGAAAGGGAGACTTGCATCATTTACAAATATATTTATTAGGCAACGGTATTGTCTTGAATATCCTGAGAAATTATTGATAGTTTTGGTTAGTTTACTTTGTTAGATGAAAATATTCTTTTCGGTAATAGAGATATAAATAACTTATAGATTCTTTGTATTATAGCCTTGCTACGAAATTTTTTATACTTATCTTATTTCCGAACATAACTAATTTTACTGATTTTTTTAAAGTTGAAATTAATTTATTATTAGAGCAGTTATCTTGTTAGAAAATATTGTTGTTCCCTTTTTAAGACGGATATAGCGCCATTTACAATTTACAAAAATCTTTTATTTGATACTTAATACAACTGTTTCTATAAAAAAAAATTTATACAACAAGTTGTGCTGCCAAGTTTTTGAGATAAAATAGAATGACAAATCAGGAGCGTGCGAGTATGCTAACCTTCGACTGCCTTTGTCCTACCTTTGGGCCTGGACGGTGGAGGTGAAGACGATGACGACATCGGTTTGGTGTCGTCGCCGTCGCTGTCGCTGTCGCTCTGGGGTCTCGGCATTGCGAAGGGGGGCCTCTTGGCGACAGGCGCGATGCTCACGGAGGGCGTCAGCTGAGGGCCGGGTTTCCGGTGGGGCGCGAAGCCCCTCGGGTGCCCCCTCGGCGCGCCCATCAGCGGCGGGTAAGGCTGTCCGATGATCATGTCCGGTCTGGGGGCGCGCATCATCTCGTACGGCGGACGTTTCGGCAGTTTCGTCATCGGTTTAGTCTGACCGTTCGGCAACTTCACGAGAACGGTGTTGCCGATCCTAGTCTGATTCGACGTGCCCGCTTTCGAGAAATTGTTGCCCTGCAACAACGACAAGACCCGTTGCTGCATCTTCTCCTGCTGCGCCTGCCGTTGGAACTCGCGCAGGATCCGCTGCTGTTCCTGCACGCGTCTCAGACGCTCCGCCTCTTGGCGCTGCGCTGCCAGCGTCGACTCGTCGAGTTTCGTCTCGTCCATCACCTCGCGGATGTTGCGCCGCAGGTTGCCCTTGCCCCCAGTCAAGGTCACCTCTTCCTCGACGCTACCTGTATAAGTTTGATTTAAACAAAAAAAAATCGTGGTTAATCGAACTCGTACAGGGTGTTGCGAAAAAACACTCGGCTGCGGATTCGTTAGCGAAAAAAAAAAGGTATAGTGCACATAAAAGTAGGTTTCCATGTAAAATTTTAGATGCCCAACTATTGCTGTTGAATTCATCTGGAAAACATTTTAATTGGAATGTAACTATTTTGTTTTTAGAGATTTCAAGGTGAACAAAAAAAAAGAAAAAGTAGCGTTAGTAGCCAAGTTTTTTTTTCCATGTGACGTATAAGATAAATTGAACGCACGGTACGTTTGAATAAATTTTAATCAACCAATCTTCAGTCATTGAATTAAATGTGATGGCAAAATTAGAAAAATGTTATAATACATAATAAATCAAACACCAGTAAATTATATTTTGACAATGACAATACGAAAATTCGTGAGAATAACAATATTTTTATTTGTTATACGTTATTAAACGCGCTTTAATTAAAGCTAAATACGGGTTACTCGATGGAAGAAAAAATAACCATAATTAAGTGGTATTTTACTGCTACAACTATACCTTCGATTTCAGCAATTAAATATATTATTACTCGATACCAAAGTCAACTGAAAATCTCGATAAGAGAGCAGAAGAAAGGGAGATTTGAACATTTTACTGCTTGTGCAGGAATATTTACTTAAAAAATAATATTTATTTCAAATGTTTCTTTTTAGCAATGTTTTGTAGCGGTATTTTTATAATAATTATTAATTATTTTTAATAACAGACTTGAGGGTCAAATTTATAGTGGTTCCTTGTTGCTTAAACCGTCCTTTAAATGTAATTCATTCCAAGAATGCTTTAAGGGACAAGGACGTCTTAAAAACCGAGTATGAGTTTTAAATTCTTTTATTCAAATTTTAGGTTAGCATCTCTTTCATCGCGCGTTTGATAATCTAGGAAAAGCCCTTGTATTGACTCCAAATTTATTAAAATCCATTTTGCTTAAGTTTTGGAATCCAGCCCCCAACAATTTTGAATTTGAATTTGTCTCAGCTTTAAAACAGTCATATTTTTCCATTTTTGTATTCTACAAGTAAATCCAAGTAAGTAGGAAACACTCCTGTCTTTTTTCAATAGGTATAATAGGTTTTGATATCAGTTTTCATTAGTCAATTTAAAATAAAAACATTTGATAAACGTGAAAAAAAAAAACAGGCGAAAACTCGATAGTCACCAATGGCCCACTAATGTGAGTCAGATCACCTAACCTGACGTCAGTAGGCTTTTTCTTATTAGGGCGACATTAAAGAAAAGCCGTATAAAACAACAAAAATAGCGGTCATAGCTAGGGAGTCATACAGGGCTGCCACCATCATTCCCTTTTGAGTTAGAGGAACCTTTTCCTCAATCTCTCCATTCACTTTAAGAATTTGATTTTCATTTAGCTGTCACATTAGAATATCTGCTCATACTGTTTGTACTACTGTCACAAGCGATACTGGTTTCATGATAATTTTGAAACGGCAACAACTGCTGTACCTAAAATAAACACATTGTTTTGGCAGAGTATCTCGCTAAGTTCAAAGAAAAACAAAGATGTGAATTTTATTACTGCATATTTTAAAATCATTTTTTTGGATTGGAAATGGCAGTTTTATTTAACAATAGTTTTGATATTTTATATAATTTCCTAGTTAAATTGAATAAATATAAGTTTGGCAACACCGCGCAGCTGGATGTCATTTGGTGACCACAGTTTAAATTTCCCCGCCTACTAACTGCAGAATTCCCCTAAACGTCATTTGGTGTTCCTGTTTTCGCCTGGTTTCAATTAAGTGCCCACAACCGAGACCGAATTTTGATCGGAATAAGGTGACTTTACGTGATTTTAATATTTAAAGAAAATAAAATCCCACCAACCTGGTTTCTTCGCGGGAGTAATGACGACTTCGTTTTCCGCCGTGTCAGTCTTTTTGAGTTTGTCGCCCTTCTTCACCGTTCCGAAAGTAATCTCCCCCATTTCCTTGAGCTTCTCCTTAATATCGATATCGTAATCCTCGTCCACTGGCTCCGTCTTGGGAACTAGCGGCACAGTAGGGCCGGTTTCCGCCGCCTGCTCGACCAATTTTTCGAAAAACGAACCCCCTCCGGCGCTCTTATCCGCCGCCTCCTCGCCGTTCGTTCCCACGTCTTTCGGTTTGGGGCCCTCCGCCGCCGCCACGTCCAAACCCAAATCGTTTAGCTCCCCTTCGGAGTCGATTTCCGATTCCGAATCGTAATCTGACATTTCGGTTTCGCTGAAACGATGTTCGTTCGAGCCCGGCGCTTTCTCCGCCCCCGCCGCGGGATCATGTTTGAACCTTTTGAAAGAGGCACGGCCGATATCGTATAAGCCCCGTTTCAAATCTACCGGAGGAGGGGACTCGTCCTCTTCGCCACTCTCGTCTTCGTGGTAGTCTGGAGATTCTTCCTCTTTCTCCTCTCTTTGTTTCTCAACAGTGCTCTGGGGCGTCTTGTTTGGCTCTTTGGGTTTCTCAAGTCTCTGAATGGTGACATCCCCGAGCCTCTGCAGCACCGGTTCCATCACTGGACGCGAAATATCAACGTTCACGTTAATGCAATAGCACGGACGGAATCCCCGTTTTGTTTACATACATGTCAGCGGCCATTTAACACACCACAAACCCGAAACTTAAACCCGGCGTTTAACGGTCGGGTGGCACACGAATCGCACAAACGGTAACGGGAACTTGTAATCACATCTTCCTAATGTTCAACGTATCCTTGCCGTGCACTTTATCGAAGATTGTTATTCATTTCTTTGCAATCTCGGTTTGCCATGGACCAGACACGGATTGCCTATTGTTACAGGCCAACGAATTTGACGAGTTTCATCGTACGAACAAAGCCGAGAGAGAAACCGCCAGGGCGAAGCCCGCGGGGATCGTCGATGCCCGGGAATCGGTCCGCAATTGCAAGGTTCGCGAGTTTTCCGGAAAAGTTTTCACTGATTCGCTTCCGACATGATACAAGAAGCTCTTTCCAATTAATAAACTAGCTCGGCGTATCGTCGCGAGAGGCGCTGCGGTCTATTTGATTTTTTTGTGACGTTGCCGCGAGTACGTAGCTTTTTCGGATGAAATGATGTTTGTCTGCGCCGATTTCGCCCGTGGAGATTTTAAAGTGTTATTTTTGTGTAAACGCGTTGGGACGTAACGCAAAAGTTTCAGCGAATCCATTTAGTTGGGGGGCAAGAGTCGACGTTGCCGTCGAAGATCGTCTGGCAACGCCGCGGGCGGATACCACCATTGCCAGTAGGAATTTTTCGCAATATATCGATCGACTTTGATATCGCGCTGTTAGAGGAACATATCGGAGTTACCATCATCCATCCACCAAGAATTTGCCCCCGAAACCTGTATAACATCGATTAAGCAAGACCAACGCTGAAAGGGAGCACAAAAGCTATGTTATTTCTACCGGTAAAAGAAAAAACGAATTCATCATCGAATGAAGAAGTCATTTTTTGCTTGGAAATATGTATTTTGAAAATTTTTACACAAAGAAGTGCTTATTGGAAGTTCTTGAGACGGGATATGAATTAATTAAAAGTAAAGTAGAAAAAATATCTGCTTCTAGTTAGAAAAAATGTGTAGAACCATCAAAGAAAAAAATGTATACAGAAGTCGACTAGTGCCAGAATAAATCATTAATGTGGGGGACGAGTCCAGTGACCATAGTGATTATTTTGATGTAGAATAACTTTTTTTTTTGTAAATATTCTAACATTGTTTTATAGCTAAATTTACTCCTTCATTTATATTTATAATAAACATTTTAATAATAATAATCGAGGAATCTCGCCGATGAAACTCTACACAAAGCCGAAGTACTGAAGAACGATTCTCGAACGTCATTGTGGAATTGCAAATCTATTTATTGAGGGTTAGAAAGAGAAACCCAAGCAAGGTTGGTCTACGTTTAGACCTGCATAAAAATTTAACAAAGTTAAATATCTATATATATACATCTTTCGGCGAACTATAACAATTTAAACAATTAAAGACATTTCATGTGGCAAATAAATTGGCGTGTTATTTAATGAACAGTCCAATTGTCATCATACTTATCCGTGTCAAATCAAAGTCAAATCTTTTCTTTCCCCATGCTTAAATCGCCATACATATTTATCTTTGTCATTGCGTCGATAAGTGGTACAACTTTGGAAAATTTGGACTTCAATATGCACTAAATGGGTTTCAGAGGGCGAAAAGTTTTATCGGCCCCAATATTTCTTGGAAGACGAAGTGAGGCACGTCAGGGACACCCGGGAAAGTTCCAAGAAGCCGCAGTGCGACGACAACGTCCTCGTAACGTATCTGGCCGACTTTCAAATCACAAATCCCGAAAGTATAGTGGGAATTGCGATAAACGACTTCGATTCGGCGTGCAGGTAATATTAACGTAGACAGTGGAAAAAAAGTACGTCGAAATTTACGATTCACGGGAACTGCTCCTTATAGAACTATCGAGAATAACTTGAGGAGAGTCGACAGGTATCTAAAAAATTGTTCGTTGCCGGTCGGGTTGTATTTAAACCTTATATACGGACTTCGTTCTATGGACGAGAAGTTATGCAAAAACTTGAAATTTTATAGAAGTACGTAATAATCATAGAACACGAAACCTATAATAATCACAGAATATGGTATTCAGAATTCGACACTTTTTACGCGTGCTTCCACGATCTAAACAGAGATTACGATTCGTGCGACGGTCCAGCCGACTGGAATGAAGACGAAGATAAAAATCGAGTGTGCAAGTATGACGTGCACCATCTAAAAAGTTTTTCGATTGAACTCTGATCGTTTCAGGCAATATAAATCCATAACCGATTGTTATTTCGTAAAAACCGCCAAGGTATGCGGGATAAGCGCCGCAAAAACCTTAAAGGAAATTATGGTCGATACGATCGATTGCGTTTTAACGGTAAAGTGCAATGTAAAATCTAATCCCACCGTTAGAGATGCCATGCCCGAGAAATATATGAAACAACTCACTAAAAATACGGTAGGATCGATTTTTTTTTTTTTTAAATATTGAGAAAACTTTGCGGTCAGTTTTGACGGACCAAAAACACAGAATACAATTTAGTAGTCTGTGCCAAATCACTGTGGTTCATGCATGAGCTTTGCATTTGGAATTATTACTTTCTCTATCGTTTTATCGTAATAAACACAATTAGCTCGTGACCTTGGCTCCTAAAGTGATATCCTTAATCAGTACTCACAGACAACTGTCTTTAACAGGTACATCAAAACCCAAAGTACCAAAAACTAAGAAAAATCAGGGAGCGAGATCACGGGTAGCCCAGACGCTTTTTAATAACCGAAAACTATTTTTTTTAGTGCAGATTAAGCAAATGTGGCAACCCTAACAATGACCAGATCTAAAAAACATTACCCTCTCCATTTTCTTTTTAGGGATGTTCGAGCCAGGAAGAATTTAATTTTATGCAATTTGTAACTTTCACTGTGTCAGGTATCCTATATTTTGTCATATATTAAAGGTAAAATAAAAAATAACCAATTTTTTATAAAATTAAATCAATAATTAAAATTAGGTTACCAGCTTTATTATTCGCATTTCATGATTACCTAATAAAACAATGCAATTATACATATATATCTTTGTATTTTACTTTCACTACCATTCAATAATAAAACAAAATCTAATAATATTAGGCACCAAATGGTTACTTTTTCTTTTTGGAAGTGCCAAAACCCGAAAAGCCCATAATACTCGCCAGTTCGTCAGGTACATCTGAGGGCTCCTCTAAACTTTCTTCAATTTTTCTCTTTTCCTTCCGTTTCTCTTTCCTATATTCCTTCAGCCGTTCCTCTTCTTCCGCAATCTCACCTAGGCGCGAATGCAGATCATATTCCTTTTTCTTCTCTTCCATTTTCTTTTTGTTCAGTTCAAATCGTTTTTTAACTGCGTCCAATGAGCTACGTTCTATTTTCATCGACATGCCAAGATTCCTCTGATGTTTCTTTCCATTGATGTGATCCAAAAAATTGATAGAATCTTTAACGACACAGTCACAAACATTGCAATAATAACCGCCAGATTGCGAGGTCGGCGTATTTTTGTTTATAACGATGCTCTTCCCAAGCTTGGAATCCAAATCCACTTTGTATTCTCGAGTTTTCAGCAGCTCTCTCTTTACTGGCGGCCCTTTTTTCTTGTTTTCGGACTCTTCTTTTAAATCCTTCTCGGCCCTTTTGCGCTCTTCGGCCAGTTTCTCGTATTCCTCGCGATTCCATTTTCTTCTGTGATCATCCGGGCGCATCGACATATTCAAACTTATTTCTTTGTTAACCACCACGATTGTTGTGATGTTTTTGAAAAATGAAAGCACGGATTATAGACGAAACATGGGATCACAGATTATTAACAATCATTATTATATATCACCGAACATAGATTGATGAACGAAAATCGTGACGAGTCGGTAAACCAGGTCGATAATTACAAATCAAACGAACTTTTTTAAGTTAAGTTTGATTCTAATTTTTACAAGTTACATTTTTTATATAGCTTAATTTCGGGTGTTGTGAAAAATCCATCACTGTGGGTCGAAAACATTGATTTGTTTTCTCCCCCAGAATTATTTCGAAAAGCTTTAATGAATTCCGAGAAAAGATACAACAGGTAAATAGATTGTAAATTACAATATTTTTTAAATAATGTTACCCTTAAAAATGAAATTAAAACTTTAAGCAGCAGCGAACATTGAATTAATATTCTCAAGATAACATGATATTTTTGTTCAACACAGTGTAATGAAATTGTCACTGTTAATTAGCAACGTTTTTTTTAAATTACGTTTTATTTGGCGACCGCTTCATAAGGAAATTCGGCCAGGTTACAACCAAGTTATAACTTATAAACAAATTTTTATTTAACGATTACAACACCCAAGATACCCGGTGAGAATCGAACCCACAACCTCCGGTAAGTTGAGTTGGCAGGTCTAACGCTTTACCAACCGACTTATTAACGTTTAATATGTAATAATCGGGGAAAATCTTCTTCTTTGCTTTTCAGACAAGTAAAGGATACTATGGCCATTCGCCCATAACCTACGTCTGTAGGAATTTCTTGGCCACATATTAACATATAAAAAAGAAACTATAACCAACATTTCTTCTCAGCTTGCAAAAAATTACTTTGACCACTAGCAAAATCAGGGAACGTACTTTTTTTTGACAAAATGCATGACGTTATTACAAATTTTTAAATCGGCTCTCTTTCAAGCACATATTTTTAATTATCTCTTCTCTTTTTTTTATCAACTTAACAAAAGAAAATAACCAAATAATTGTTTACTTCTAGCAATTAAAATGCAGTCAAGAAGTCTTATATTAATTTTAGATGAATCTTATCTTAAAAATAACCTTTAAATTTGTTTTTGTTTTTGCTTTGGGAGAAATTTGTCCATGCTCATGCAGGACTCTAAACCCCATATCAGAAACCTTGACAGAACTTATTTGTTCGTAACTACACTTTGATCAAATCAGAATTGCAGGTAACCAAGAATAATCGCAAATAATAAAATTTCCATTTATTAGCTTATTAAGATGGAATTAAAATCAAAAAAATTAGTTATTCTGTGGCCTGGACCAATTCACATTGAGGATACGATGATCGTAACTGCGGCCATCTAGACTGTTTATAGCAAGGGCTGCATCATTCCTGAACTTAAAGTGAATATAAGCGAACCCTTTACAGACACCAGTCACTTTATCTTTAGCCATAAAGAACTTGTGAATAGGCCCAAATAGTTTAACCAGCTCTTGCAGATCCGTTTCCGTGGTTGATCCACTTAAGTTTGCTATGCGAATAACGGCACGTCTACCCATAGTTGAATCTGTTCTTTTCGAAGCCCCTTCCCTTAAACTGGGAGGCACATACTTGGAGCCTGCTTTAGCCGCCTCGCCAGCGCACATAGTAGCGGCTGGCTTCTTGTCATCTGGTATTTTACCTCCAGCGACCATGGTGTCTTTCCATGGACATTTTGAAGTCCAGTGGTCCCCGCTGCACGTGCGACACTTGAACATGGTTTTGCCCAGCATGCCTGGTGAAATATTGGACACTCGTGACTTGTACAAAGATTAAACATTTATTACCTTTGAGTTTGTCGATCCCATCATCTTCCGGCTTGTTGTCTTCCTCCTTGCTCGTTATGTATTGCATGTACACATCCTCACCCACTATGGTTGAATGGGGATTGGTCCCTTTTTTCTTGTTTTCGGACTCTTCCTTTAAATCCTTCTCGGCCCTTTTGCGCTCTTCGGACAGTTTCTCGCATTCCTCGCGGTCCAATTTTCTTCCGTAATCATCCGGGCGCATCGACATATTGCAAACTTATTTCTTTGTTAACCACCACGATTGTTGCGATGTTTTTGAAAAATGAAAGCACGGATTATAGACGAAACACGGGATCACAGATTATTAACAATCATTATTATATATCACCGAACATAGATTGATGAACGAAAATCGTGACGAGTCGGTAAACCAGGGCGATAATTACAAATCAAACGAACTTTTTTAAGTTAAGTTTGATTCTAATTTTTACAAGTTACATTTTTTATATAGCTTAATTTCAGGTGTTGTGAAAAATCCATCACTGTGGGTCGAAAACATTGATTTGTTTTCTCCCCCAGAATTATTTCGAAAAGCTTTAATGAATTCCGAGAAAAGATACAACAGGTAAATAGATTGTAAATTACAATATTTTTTAAATAATGTTACCCTTAAAAGTGAAATTAAAACTTTAAGCAGCAGCGAACATTGAATTAATATTCTCAAGATAACATGATATTTTTGTTCAACACAGTGTAATGAAATTGTCACTGTTAATTAGCAACGTTTTTTTTAAATTACGTTTTATTTGGCGACCGCTTCATAAGGAAATTCGGCCAGGTTACAACCAAGTTATAACTTATAAACAAATTTTTATTTAACGATTACAACACCCAAGATACCCGGTGAGAATCGAACCCACAACCTCCGGTAAGTTGAGTTGGCAGGTCTAACGCTTTACCAACCGACTTATTAACGTTTAATATGTAATAATCGGGGAAAATCTTCTTCTTTGCTTTTCAGACAAGTAAAGGATACTATGGCCATTCGCCCATAACCTACGTCTGTAGGAATTTCTTGGCCACATATTAACATATAAAAAAGAAACTATAACCAACATTTCTTCTCAGCTTGCAAAAAATTACTTTGACCACTAGCAAAATCAGGGAACGTACTTTTTTTTGACAAAATGCATGACGTTATTACAAATTTTTAAATCGGCTCTCTTTCAAGCACATATTTTTAATTATCTCTTCTCTCTTTTTTATCAACTTAACAAAAGAAAATAACCAAATAATTGTTTACTTCTAGCAATTAAAATGCAGTCAAGAAGTCTTATATTAATTTTAGATGAATCTTATCTTAAAAATAACCTTTAAATTTGTTTTTGTTTTTGCTTTGGGAGAAATTTGTCCATGCTCATGCAGGACTCTAAACCCCATATCAGAAACCTTGACAGAACTTATTTGTTCGTAACTACACTTTGATCAAATCAGAATTGCAGGTAACCAAGAATAATCGCAAATAATAAAATTTCCATTTATTAGCTTATTAAGATGGAATTAAAATCAAAAAAATTAGTTATTCTGTGGCCTGGACCAATTCACATTGAGGATACGATGATCGTAACTGCGGCCATCTAGACTGTTTATAGCAAGGGCTGCATCATTCCTGAACTTAAAGTGAATATAAGCGAACCCTTTACAGACACCAGTCACTTTATCTTTAGCCATAAAGAACTTGTGAATAGGCCCAAATAGTTTAACCAGCTCTTGCAGATCCGTTTCCGTGGTTGATCCACTTAAGTTTGCTATGCGAATAACGGCACGTCTACCCATAGTTGAATCTGTTCTTTTCGAAGCCCCTTCCCTTAAACTGGGAGGCACATACTTGGAGCCTGCTTTAGCCGCCTCGCCAGCGCACATAGTAGCGGCTGGCTTCTTGTCATCTGGTATTTTACCTCCAGCGACCATGGTGTCTTTCCATGGACATTTTGAAGTCCAGTGGTCCCCGCTGCACGTGCGACACTTGAACATGGTTTTGCCCAGCATGCCTGGTGAAATATTGGACACTCGTGACTTGTACAAAGATTAAACATTTATTACCTTTGAGTTTGTCGATCCCATCATCTTCCGGCTTGTTGTCTTCCTCCTTGCTCGTTATGTATTGCATGTACACATCCTCACCCACTATGGTTGAATGGGGATTGGTCCCTTTTTTCTTGTTTTCGGACTCTTCCTTTAAATCCTTCTCGGCCCTTTTGCGCTCTTCGGACAGTTTCTCGCATTCCTCGCGGTCCAATTTTCTTCCGTAATCATCCGGGCGCATCGACATATTGCAAACTTATTTCTTTGTTAACCACCACGATTGTTGCGATGTTTTTGAAAAATGAAAGCACGGATTATAGACGAAACACGGGATCACAGATTATTAACAATCATTATTATATATCACCGAACATAGATTGATGAACGAAAATCGTGACGAGTCGGTAAACCAGGGCGATAATTACAAATCAAACGAACTTTTTTAAGTTAAGTTTGATTCTAATTTTTACAAGTTACATTTTTTATATAGCTTAATTTCAGGTGTTGTGAAAAATCCATCACTGTGGGTCGAAAACATTGATTTGTTTTCTCCCCCAGAATTATTTCGAAAAGCTTTAATGAATTCCGAGAAAAGATACAACAGGTAAATAGATTGTAAATTACAATATTTTTTAAATAATGTTACCCTTAAAAATGAAATTAAAACTTTAAGCAGCAGCGAACATTGAATTAATATTCTCAAGATAACATGATATTTTTGTTCAACACAGTGTAATGAAATTGTCACTGTTAATTAGCAACGTTTTTTTTAAATTACGTTTTATTTGGCGACCGCTTCATAAGGAAATTCGGCCAGGTTACAACCAAGTTATAACTTATAAACAAATTTTTATTTAACGATTACAACACCCAAGATACCCGGTGGGAATCGAACCCACAACTTCCGGTAAGTTGAGTTGGCAGGTCTAACGCTTCACCAACCGACTTATTAACGTTTAATATGTAATAATCGGAGAAAATCTTCTTTTTTGCTTTTCAGAGAAGTAAAGTTTACTATGGCCATTCGCCCATTATCTACGTCTGTAGGAATTCTTGGCCACATATTAACATATAAAAAAGAAACTGTTACCAACATTTCTTCTCAGCTTGCAAAAAATTACTTTGACCACTAGCAAAATCAGCGAACGTACTTTTTTTTTGACAAAATGCATGACGTTATTACAAATGTTTAAATCGGCTCTCTATCAAGCACATATTGTTAATTATCTCTTCTCTCCTTTTTGTCAACTTAACAAGAGAAAATAACCAAATAATTGTTTACTTCTAGGCAATTAAAATGCAGTCAAGAAGTCTTATATTAATTTTAGATGAATCTTATCTTAAAAATAACCTTTAAATTTGTTTTTTGCTTTGGGAGAAATTTGCCCATGCTCATGCAGGACTCTAAACCCCATATCAGAAACCTTGACAGAACTTATTTGTTCGTAACTACACTTTGATCAAATCAGAATTGCAGGTAACCAAGAATAATCGCAAATAATAAAATTTCCATTTATTAGCTTAAGATGGAACTAAAATCAAAAAAATTAGTTATTCTGTGGCCTGGACCAATCCACACTGAGGATAAGATGATCATAACCGTGGCCATTTAGCCTGTTTATAGCATTGGCTGCATCGTTCTTGAACTTAAAGTGAATATAAGCGAACCCTTTACAGACACCTGTCACTTTATCTTTAGCCACAAACAACTTGTGAATAGGCCCAAATGGTTTAACCAGCTCTTCCAGATCCATTTCCGTGGTTGATCCACTCAAGTTTGCTATGCGAATAGCGGCAAAAGAGTCATCACGTCTACCCATAGTTGAATCTGTTCTTTTCGAAGCCCCTTCCCTTAAACTGGGAGGCACATACTTGGAGCCTGCTTTAGCCGCCTCGCCAGTCGACGTAGTAGCGGCTGGCTTCTTGTCATCTGGTATTTTACCTCCAGCGACCATGGTGTCTTTCCATGGACATTTTGAAGTCCAGTGGTCCCCGCTACACGTGCGACACTTGAACATGGTTTTGTCCAGCATGCCTGTTGAAATATTAGGCACTCTTAACTCGTACACACGATTAAACATTTATTACCTTTGAGTTTGTCGATCCCTTCATCTTCCGGCTTGTTGTCTTCCTCCTTGCTCGTTATGTATTGCATGTACACATCCTCACCCACTATGGTTGAGTGGGGATTGGGTCCGGGTTTATCATTCGCCGCTTCGCCGAACTTCTTCCACGCTTTCCTCATGGCGACTGTCTTTGACACGAGCATCTTCTCGATTTTGTAGGTGCGGACGATCTTAACTTTCTTGTCGTCCTCGTACTTGTACTCTGTGACGATTTTGAGGTTGTTTTCTATCACCTCGGTAGACGGCGGCAACGAGCCGCCTTCCAATTCGACCTCGTCGGCCCAGCTAGATTTAACTTCTTCGGCGATGGGCATATCGCAATTTTCTTCGAAAGTTCACACAACAGAAGGCGATGCTCGAGAACTACGACAAATGCCAACGAAAGCTGTCAATCATAGAATAGCTACTGCCGTCTTTATTACTGCTATTGACCAAGTTTTCCAGGATCATTCGGCCATTTCTTTTGAGAAAGCTCCTAAGGTTAGGTGGCAACTTCAACAAATATTGTTTCATTTGATTTGAGGAAAGAACATTGCAGTTGTATTGAAATAAGCAAATATTTGGTCAGTTTATGTTAATCCCTTGTTGGGTTGATAGAGAAGAGAGGCCATAACTTAAAAATACGTACATGAGAGAGAGTACAACTTCGTTCGCAACAATGGCCAAACATTTAACGCCGTCTGTTATTGGGAGCCAGAACTTCTTGCAAAAGTTATAAAACTTACCAAATCCAACTTTTACTTTGGTTAGTTTTTCTTTAAAACTATTTGTGACCCTGCAACACAGGCAATTTAGTCAGCTTCAGGGTGACTGTCCGAGATAAAGGAAGGGTAAGAAATCATTTAGCTAACTACTATTTCAAAGCGGGCAATATTTCTAGCTACAAATTCAAGTCGGGTTGGATGGAGAGTTACTAAGTAAATCCAATGAAACTTGCAAATTGCCCCAATGGAAAGGACAATCAAATAACGCATGAGATAGACAGGGGTTTAGAGTTAACATGAGATGGAACAAATCCATATTGTAGAACTGTTTTGTGATTAATGTGTGACGAGGATACGCTGTGATGTCAAAAGGGTTAGAGTATTGGAATTTTCTAGGAAAAATGAAACGGGAGGAGTGACAAAAACAACAGTTTTATCATAAAACTCTTTATTTGGGAGAGCAATGCAATTATGTAATATTTGGAATCCGAAGCGACAGGGCACGCCGGCAAATCAACCTCCCGAATAAATAAGAAGAGTTTCCCTCCCTTTATTTCAAGGTGTGTATATAATGTAAGACCACTACTAATAATTACAGCAAAATAAATACACACGAGGTTGTTTTTTGTGGCTGCCTGAAAGGAAACGCAGTTTTAAAAAAGATATAAAAATAGATACGCCTTTTTGTGTGTGTGTTGTGTGTGGGTGTATGAGTTTATGGTTGTAGTTCAATGTGATGGCCGGAAGGAAAACCTTCTCGTCCGGCCTGGTTTGGTTCTGAACGACACTTTTCACGGTAACGAATAAGCACTCCTACTTTTAAGCAAAAATATGTAACACGAATTTTTAACTTCTTCATTATAATATATTATTTAAACCTTTTCGTCTACCTTAACTAACTAGGGATACATTTATGTAACTTAAAAAAAATATTATTTTTTGAATCGCTTACACTTTTGATTCCTTCAAACTTCCGATGACCTGTCACTTTAATAAAATATACGAAATATTCTTTCGGTTACCAACGCAGGGCTCCCACGGAATCTCCTTTAACATAAAATTTCTACCGCAGAATTGGGGTTAACACTTGAAAATGAGGAAAGAAAAAAATGGCCAGTACCATGTTAGAGCATAAAATAAAAAAAATGAAAATGATAGATAAATTCCAGATTCGATAGTTTAGTGTTCGGGCTTTTCCATTAATGGGAGCCCTGCAATGGGAGGCGTTTGACCTACTATCGGTACTATCAACACCATCTATAAATGACAAGCCGTGAAGTGCACAACTTGGCAACGTGCAGTTATTCATGTTAATCTTTGGACGTTTCTACATTATTTTTACTTTAACACAACGTAGAAAACAAAGTCGCGGTGAGTAAACATCTCAGTAAACATTGTGTATAATTTATATAAAAAGTTGCTGCATTCCTGAAAGTACCTCAAAGAATGCGAGTGCCATGAAAAAGCAAATTTTCTTTTCCAAAAGTGGATATCACTAGACGGCATTGGATCCGTTTAATACATATGGACAACTAATTGAAATAACCGATTCACCCATGCTCCGTTTAACTGCACAAACTCGTAAATTCGTTAAGTACTTTCGAACTACTACCTGCATAAGTTGAAAAAAGCCATTATCTATCAGATTTGGGCAGGACACATTTGAACTACCGATTGTGTCGATTACGTGAAGGGTGCGGTGCCCCACATTTTTCCTAATTAACCCGACAAGTTCCAGGGTTGACCCACAAGCAAGAGGAGAAAAAAATTCTAAACGAAGCGCTTTAGAAAATAAAGTGATGAAATGAATAGTCTAGAAATTTTTTAAACAAGGGCGCTTGGAAATGTGGCATTTTAGGGTTAAAGAAGAAAAAGTTTTCTTTTTTTTTTGTTACGATGACTGCGTTGGGGTTATTTTGATGACCAGAAGCTAAATCGATGGTCACAACTGGCTAGATACAAGTTTTCTATTTGGTCGCCAAAGAATATAGACTATAGACTATGTGGATCAGGAAATTTTGCGTCAATTTTGGTTATATTAAAAATGATGCGTGTGCTTCAGAGTCTAACTGCAGTGTTGCCGTTTTAACTTCCCGGCTTATCGAAGACAATATAGGCGGCTTTGATACCATACTACTAAAGTTTACGAATAAAATTCACGCGATGCCAGAGATACTAGAAAAGCAAACGTCGCAGATTACACTAGGTCAAGTACTCTGATACCGTCCGAATGTCGAAACTTAAAACGACTGGCGATCAGCGCCGCTCGCGACTCGCTGCCGAACTATTCACGCTGACGGTAATGCTTAAAAATTATGGCAAAAATATTAAAACACCAAAACAATAACGTAAAAAAAAAACAAAACGAGGAACTAAACCCGGCGGTGGTGAAAGTGTAAGCGAGACGCGAGAAGAATCATAAACTGTCCCGATATTGTCGTCACTTTTCTCGAGTGGCTGCGGCCATGACGAAGCGTGATTACGTTGCGAAAGCTGCGGCATTTGATTTTGACCGAACGCTGCCTATTTATATAAATATATATATATATATATATATATATATATATATATATATATATTTTTTTTAGAAAAGTCTCGCCCTCCGTTTCAGCTCGCTCCTACGCCACTGCGGCAGCCGGTAAAAGTCCGGCCTCGCTATCTGGAATATCGCCTCGAACTCCTGATCGGAAAGATGGCGCTGCAACAAAAACGTCCGATTTATAATACGTCAGGAATGTAAGGGGCGATTGACGTTTAATATCAGTACATGTGACCTACCGACGCGTTCGAGCGTCGCCACCGAACACGATATAAAAACAAACCAAAACTTTCATTTTAAATTAACGGTTTAATTGGAAATTACGTAATTCGCGGTTTGATCTTGTTACTAACTACCGGACTGGCACATCAGTATCTAACGGGTGAACGAAAACGCTTACCTCGAGACTAGGTCGACTGACGTCGGTAAACTACTACTTAATTCATCAACATTTAATTTATCAAATAACTCTCGTATCAGCAAACAATTAAGTGCATTAGTTCATAAGGCCCCGTGTAATTGCATAAACCGGTAAATATGTTAAGTACTTTTGAACTAGTACCTGCATAGGTTGAAAAAAACCATTATTTATCAAATTTGCGTAAGTTATATTTGAACTACCAGGCTTTGCGGTGAAGAAAACGTTCAGCTCGAGACATCAGTAAACTGCATAATGATATATTTGATTTAATTTGACAAATTACTCACAAATGAGCAAACGTTCATAATGCCCCGTGTAATTGCACACACCCGTAAATTTGTTAAGTACTTTTAAATTACTACCTGCATACGTTGAAAAAAAACATCAAATTTGCGCTGGTTATATTTGAACTACCGGGCTTTCGGGCGAAGGACACGCTCACCTTGAGGTTTAATTGATTAACGTCGGTAATCTGCTTAATTCGTGGTTTAATTTTGGTATATTCGATTTAATTTAACAAATTACTCTCAAATGGGCAAATGATTAAGTTATAAATTTATAAATTCAGGTTTATGCCCCGTTTAATGACTAAAACTGGCGATTTTGTTAAGTACTTTTGAACTACTACCTGCATACGTAAAAAAAGTCATTTTCTATCAAATTTGCGTAAGTTACATTTGAACTACCGTTTGGGGGGTGGGAGGGAGCGCTCACCTCGAGATTGAGTCGATCAACGTCGGCCGGCAACCGGTAGTTGGTGATCACCAGCAAGTGGTACGGGTATATTTTGGCGGGCTCGTTGATCAGCATTGTGTGCGCCATGTTGGGCAGCGACCTGCGCACCTGCGAGCCGTAACCCGTCGGGCCGCCCGCGTACCTCCCCACCGCGTACGCAGCACCAAGTTCCGAGTTCTATACACAGAAAAGCAAGAATTAATTGCAAATATAGAACGCTACTAATTAGAATTAATAGCTGACAACTGTTAATGGTAAGTTAATTACAATTTACATTAATTTTTTATAATCGCAAATATTTCAGACTAATTTTATGATTAATTACGGTTAATTGCTATTAACTATAATTAATGATCCTTCGCTTTAAATTCACTACCATTAATTATAAGGCCATCGCCATTATTTCGAATTAATTATAATTATTGATAATTAATTGCGATTAATTATAAATAATTATGATTAATTTGGAATAATTATATAAATTACGGAAAATTATAAATAATTATTGTTAATTACAATTGTGGTGAACTAATGAATTGCGAAAAATTACAATTAATTTTGGTTAATTATAATTATTTTTTATAAATTGTAATTCATTATAAATAATTCCTATTAACGGCAAATAATTTTTAAAGTAAACATTTACACTTAATTATCATAGATCGATAACCATTGCGAATAATTATAATGAAATACAATTGGGCAGGGTTAATAATTGTTAGTTTTGATTAGCGATAATTAATTACCACTAATTATTAATTTACCAGCAATTACTAATAATTATACATAGTTTCAATTTATGCCAATTTGATTATTATTATGTATAAGTTAGTATAATTATAGTTAATTATTAAAAGTTGTGGCTCCATTTTGTTTTTAATTAATATTGCATGGCCGTGGACGCCACAACTTCATCAGACAGGGTTTGATGTTACAGATACGAGAAGCGTTATTTACATACCAGGGCGCGTGTTTCAACATCCGTGATGGATCCCGTGGAAACTGAAGAGAAAAGGATTAAAATAATTTTCGGTAATTACGAAAGAAAACGCCGATAAATATATCACATCATGTCACACGACGAACAAGAGTATTAAACCACAACACAGGGGAGATTCGACAAGTCATTCAATTTCAATTCACTAGCTTGGCAACGCCGCATTCCGTTTGAAATATGTCAGAATCGCGGTAGTCTCGTCTTTGAAATTTGCATTCAATACAGAAGAACAACAACAGAATTATTTTAAAATTATTGAAACATTTTGTAGCAGAAACTAAAAAAAAAAACAGAAATTTGGCATCGCATCGATTCAGCTTGTGGTCTTTAACAATTGAATTAGTAGGTATAATTTTACAAAGACGGGTGGATAAGTATAATTTAAAAAATTGTATACTAAAACACCCCCCTCTACTAAGCGTTAACATTTACCTTTCTGTAAGTTAAGTGAAAATTAGTAATTAGTAAGGCAAGAGTTGACCTTCAGTGTTTGCCGATTAGTTTCCAAGTCAATACCCGCCCGATAGAATGCTCGTATAGTCGCCCCAGAATTACAAGGGAGTAATATCAAATATCGACAGTTTCACTTGCGCTAATAATGCGATTTTATTATACCCACTTTTGAAATTTTTCGAGAAATAAAATGCCGTGCAACGATCGGTCATGCATAGTATGCCGTAGAAAATATGTTTGCTCCCCAAACGTGTCCCACTTCATCCCGGTTCGATGCAAAAAAAAAGCACAATCAATTCAAATGTCTAATACTAACGATGAAAAAAAAATGCCTTTGCGCAATTTTAAGACGCAAATTTTTGGGGACTTTTTGCACTTAAAAATTTCTTTCTTAAAAAAAAGGTGCCTATCGCAAACAAAGTGTACCTGAATCTTATAAAAGGCAGCTGCTTTCATTATTTCTATGGTCAACTTTGTGGCTGATAACCTCAACGAGTCCTTTAGTCGTTATTAAGCTATCATGCAACTTTAAAAAAATTAAAATATACACATAAACAAAATACTACGGTTAGAAAACACACACACAAACTTAAACGAAAACAAAAGAAATGTTGTTCTTCTTCTTTTGTTTCTATGGCACCAAAACTTCACCCAAACTCTAGAAAAAGGTTATGTAAAAGCTTTCTGTGGTCTGTGGCTAAATTGTTTTTTCTGTACATAGAAGTTAACTTAACCCGTACCAGCAGCCGCAGCAGTCAGCTTTTCAAATCTCGTGTTGTTTCTTTGTTTGACGTTTTCTGGTAAACAATTCACACACGCGATTCAAGTAGGGGATAAAGTAAAACATTGATAAAATAAGCGGTGCAAAAAGTCCCCCGATACGTAAAAGCTACGGCGAAAAATGAAAAAAAAAAAAAACGATCGAGCGTGAGCCGAAAAGATACTTACTGTCCGATTTGCCGCAACTGAAGTCGGTACTGTGAGTTTTCGCCCCCATACCGCTAACGCTAAACGAATAGTCACCCTGCGAAATTCGTTTGGGGAAAAGAAAAACACTTCGTTAAAGGCAAGCGTTCGCTTTCGCTACCTGCTACGCGGCGAGGAAGATTACCCAACTGTGAACGTTTCATTCGCGGCAAAAAAAAAATCGAATCTAACCTCACTTTTTTGCGAAAAAGGTGCGGCGGATTAAAAACGCGAGTTGGATACCTCCAGCCTCAATCTGGAAGCTTTTTGCTGTCTGTTAAACGAGTGGCTATACTAGGGAAGCGTATATTTCGATACCACTGTAAAAGGTGGGGATTTTAACTCAACTATAAATATTGATATAAATGTTATTTTAAAATTATAATTAATTATTGCAATGGCGGATTCAGTTTGGGCATGTCCCATAGTGGGTAATAAGGTATTTTTCGACAAAAAAACTTATAGTTAACAATGATCCTAAATTTTAGTGTTCCTGTTTTTTTTATAATCGTCATGTTCCAAAAACTTAATGTTCTTAAGACTTTCAAAATTTTGTTATTTCTCTACGTAACGCAAAACAAAAATAAATTAATAATTATAAAAATAAAGGCCACTAATTGTAAAAATAGTTGAAACCGAGCAATAGGTGTGTGATATTGAATTTGATCGAATTTATTTTTTTTAAGTAAGTGCGGTATTAAAATCCAAAAAAAATGAGTTTATTAGTTTATACACAGCCTGTTTCAAAATTCAATGAAAAAATAAGTCTGCTTTCGAAATTTTTAGAAAAAAATCAGGTTAAAAATCTGATTTTGACAAAACCTGGCAAGCTTGTCTCCATGAGGGCCTTTATTTGGTGTAATTAAAATAAAATTACTCAAAAACGAGAGGATGGTATAATTGCTATTTATAGGTGAAATCGAATACGCCACTGATGTTTTGAAGATTTAATAGAAATATTCGCAAAATTTAGATCTAACTTGAAGCCTAAAATAGACATAGAACATAAATTTTCGTTAACCAAAGGTTTTTTTCGATTATTTACTTTTTACTTTAACTATTATCCTTCCAACTAGAGTAGAATCAAGATACTACCTTGTGGCGAAGTAGAGGAAATGTAAATCTTCAAAAAATCATCCAATTCAATCACCCAATGGGACGCCACTGAAATGAAATATTTCATTTAGAGTAACACGAAATAAAAACCCTTACGATGAAAAAATATTTTTTTCGGTTCTCCGTGATAATGACAGACATAGAAAAGTTTTGGGTTAGGTTAAACATTGGACCACAGAATAGTTAAATCTCGACCAAAAAGTTCCCCAAAGTATAACTACCGACAATTACAGCAACAAAAAACTTCCGCTAGACTATTAAGTTCATCACTAATTTATACTTAAAAAAGAAGAAAACACACACGACAAGCCGCATGCCCCAAATTACAAAAATAATTAAATAAAAGTTTGGAAACGTTTAAATTTCGTGTTTTACCCGCATGCTCGTTGGGAAACCGTATTAAAAAAAAACACGCAAAAAAAAAAACGAATTAATAACGAACACCTAATTTGCATACATTGAAAAAAAAAAATCGCAACCACGAAACGTCGAAGGGTGCGAGGGGAGGGGCAAAAACTTACGGGAATTTGGGGATAACTACCGGCCGACGACGAGAATGTGTGGGATCTAGGCGCTAGCCCGTAGCCGGGTTTGGGCACGTGCCTCAAAGCGCTCACCACTGTGAAACCGGAATAATTGTAGTAATAATAATGATATAAAAGACAAGGCCGTGACCATTATGGCCCGCGTTCTTGGTTGATATCTCGCAAAGTTCACTTCTTCCGGTTTTGGGTGGAAGCGAAACAAAATTATCATTGAAAATTTAAACCACCAAAGCACAGTTCAGAATTTTCGACTTAAGCCTGTCATTCAAAGCATATAAATACTTTATCTCCAACTTAACATTTTGCAGGAAAAACCACAAATTTTATCAATTTCAGTGACCTTCACAACTTCCAACTGAAATTCCTTAAAAGCTTCGAAGTATTCCATAAAACTGACAACGCTGTCATTGGAAGCCAATGTAAAGCCACCAATGCACAGGCACAGTTCGAGTGGCCTTGGTAAATTGCAACTGAGATTCGTATTTTATCTCTCATCAATGTTTTGCCAGAAAAGAAAAAACGAAAAATTTTGAACCACCAAAGCACGTTTTGGTTAGTTGGCTAGCTAAACAGATGGAGTTGCTGTTAATCATTTGCCATTCTAACTGTGGTACTGACATTCAAAATATTTTTTCTACTCCCGTCTGTAAAATACTTCATTACCCACCGATCTAGCGTGCGGGAAGCGTCACTTTACCACGTCAGTTGGAAAATGGTATGAAAGTAAAAAGATGGGCGCCAAGTGAAAATATTGGAGTTTTCTGCGCGAGAACGATATTCCGATTGCTCGAGAAGTATTCGGTTGAGATTTCTGCTGTTGCTTTAGCCATAAAATTGGATTGGTTTCGATAACATCAGCAAAGCAATTTATTTTTTCGGTCTGCCTTAATGCACATCATTTGAAAAATTAGAATGATAGCTAAATCCAATTATCTTCCTCTGGATGCCAAAAGCAAGTCTGCAAGTTTAACGAAGAGTCAAAACAAGGACATCCTCCTGTATTGTCCCATCAAAGCACATAACCTCCAATTGATATTGAGGAAATGTCAATGGTGAAAAAGAAGAAAGTGCTGAGGTAAAATCTTCGTAAGAAAAGTTTCGGACAACCAAGAATCAACCAAGAACCGTTTTAACGTATCGGTAGGTTTCTTTTGCGCACCCGAAACCCTATACTAAACCGAACGGTGTGTTCCGTCCCTACGTCACTTGGACATGTGTGTTTCCGTCGCAACGGTCGGTCGCATCCCGTCCGGTTCGTTCCAACTACTTCGTCGGGGATACCACCGCACCTCGCCCGTCTATCTACGTTTACTTACGTATCCGTTTCTATTCGGCAACGTGCTCGACTTTAATCCGTAACCTGGTCTAGGGACCGCCCTCAACGAAGAAGACACTACTGTACACACGGCCAAAAACAAAAAAAAAAGTGCCAAACAGAACCGTAAAATAAAAAAAATTAAGGCGACTTAGCGAGAGAGAGAGAGAGAGGCATGCAAGTGAAAATGTAGCAGTGCAAAAAATAGGTAACGTTATCCCGAGTTGACTTTGTTATACAGGGCGCTGCAAACTCGACGCCATTTAGTTCGTCAATTTTAATTTGGGATGCATCGCCGGACCACCTCCAAACGAGTGAACATGCAGAGAAACGCGAAATGGGCGGGGCCGATTCGCGTCACGTGACACTATTGCGAATAGAGGCCTCACCCACGACTCGCCCGCCACCCTTGTCACCGGAGGAATTTCAATTTTGGTTAAGTTCAGCCTCTTTAGTCAATTGTCAGGTGTTCAAGAATCGGAAAAAATGCGAGTCAGAGGTACAATACAAAAAAAAATGAAGACAACAGTTTGGATTCACCCCCATGGGCGGCGCCAGCAAAATAAAAACGATCCAACATTTATTGTGCCCAGAAAACTTTTGTGGTTTTACATGTGGTGTGTGGTGTGTGTGGTATGTGGTGGCTAGATATATGTAAAGAACTTAACAAAGTTTTTTTTTTCAAAAATCAGTATTTAGTATCTTTTTTTTTTCAAAGAGACTTCCACAGGTTACACAATTTCCCGAAAATTTGTAAAAATCGATAGGCATATTACCGGCACTATCAAAAATATACGAAAAAGTTCTTTATGATCAAACGTATACCTATATAATGGATAATAGAATAGTACCAAAAAGTCATTGCGGTTTTAAACGAAGTTCGAGTACTGCGAATGCTGTTATAAGTGTCATTGATGATATTGTCCGAGCCACTGACAAAAAACTAATGAGTGCCTTAATATTTTTTGATTTTTCGAAGGCATTCGATACTGTGAACCATGACCTATTGATTTCCAAGCTGAATTCTAAAGAAATTGAAATTTTCTCTGGGGTGCCGCAAGGCTCCATTTTAGGGCCGTTATTTTTTTTTATTTACACGTCTGACATTTTAAAATCTTTACATTTTTGCAAAGTTCAGGCATATGCCGACGATGCTCAATTGTATTGCTGTTTTGATTTTAAGAGTAGCATGGATACAGAGGTATTTATAAATAAAGACGTTTACACAATTAATTAAGTTTTTCGTGCCCATAATGTAAACCTAAACCCATCAAAATCGCATTTAATGATATTTGGAAATAAAAATAAAGTTAAGCTACTTAAACAAAATATTAATAAAATGTTAGATAATATTAAACTTTCAATTTCGATTGATTACAAAGCCAGGACTCAAACTAAACAATAATTATTAATTTTTACATGTAGTGAAGACTTATGATGATGAAGTAATAGCAACATTTATGTATAAATAAAAAATATACTGAACGTATTTTACCAAATATGGTGAATCGTTTTTAATTTGCTGGCAGCCGCTGTATACTATTGTAATATTACATTGTTATATATACAGGATATTTGGTACTTTCGTGGACATATAACCACGCCTTTTTTTATTATATATATTTCGTATTAATATTATTCTATACGCGAATCTTACTGGTTCTGAGATATTTTGAAATTACGTCAAAAGTGACCTGTGTAGTTCAAAATTTATCTACGATTATTCCGACTGAAAGCCTTTGTTACGTGGTTGTTATAGCAGAGGATTTGGTGGTATGTGTTGATATTTTAACCGGAAATATAGCCATTCTGATCAAAAACTATCATTAAAGAATGAAATAAAAGAAGGTGCTGTTTTTGAACACCTCCTAAAATAACTTCAATCGTTAATCATCATTTTTTTGATTTCCATGTCCCTTACACTTACGAACTATTTACGAACGTTAGAGCAAAGAATATATAGGGTGTTCTGTTTCAAAAGAGTACAGTTGATAAACCGTAGATTCAATGCTAATTTAACCGACTTTGTATCTCTACTCACAACAAAATTAATAATAATATGCTATGGTGATGACGCAGTAATTATTTCGGAAAGCGAAGCTCCTATACAAATTCCAACAAATAGCGAAAACCTACAACAAAATAAACCAAATCTCTTACAGTATTTAAAGAACCGAGAAGATGCAAACACTTAATTTAGATCAGCTTGTATAGTATTTTCTTCTTCTTCTTGGTACATTTCGAATCAGCATCGAAAAAAAAAAACTTTTTTTTTGTCTGTCAGTTCTCCGTTCTCTATTTCAGGGTTCTCCGACGATAACTTCCGAACGGTTCGAGCTACATGCTTCAAATTTGGCACCTTTTTAACCGTCCACGGGGTACACATGATATGTAAAAATGGCTGCGTTTAAGGCTCGGCGTTCACCTTTTTTTTTTCGATTTTCAACTGTTTTTTGGACGATCCTATGAAACACGATAAGTGTCCGAAATTTGAAGCTATCGACCTCAAATTTGGCAGCCATATAGCCTTGAGAGAGAATTTCTGGTTTCGTCTATCATACAGAGTGCACGAGGTACTTGGAATAATATCATTGGAAATCGTTATTACTTGTAAATTTATTTTTTATATTTATCAAAGTTTGTAGTGACTGTAAAATTTTTTATAGGTGACAGACGCTTTATACAGGGTGTATACACAATAAAATAACGTCGATTTTGCGAAAGGTCCATAGTGGTCCGCAATTGGCTTCCTTTTGAAATTATGTTTGTCCTTAGATATTTGAAAGACATCACTTGTTCTACACTCTGATCGTAAATCGCTAATGTGAATCTCCTCGGTTCTTTGAACATCGTAAGAGATTTCGTTTTTCTCTTTTTTGTGGATCGTTGCATATTGCACGCTTCCGCCATTTGTTGGAATTCATATAGGAGCTGCGCCGTCAGCATAGCATATTATTTTTATTTCTATGCCTCGCTATACTTCGTTGCAACAAGTATTTTATTCCCTAATTTGTTTGCCTTTCTCACAAAAGCACAATTTTCGGTGTTAAGTTTTTCGATAACCCTCATTATATTTGGGTGAATGTTCCCTTTTGTTAGTAGTAAAGTTAAGACATCACTTCGAACGCGCATAAAAGCTGCGTTACTAAGTATTTCAAAGAAGTGAATCTCAACAACTGTTGTCTCTAACGAACGGACTACGCGGTTCGAGGGTGGTGCCTTTTCTTAGACCGCCGCCCAGTTATAGTTAATTTCGGGGAAGGGGGGGGGGGAGACACACTCCATGCACGCGCGTTCTCTCTCACCTTCGGGTTAAAGATTCCACTCGCGCGTCTATTATCGTTGCGTAAGCGGTATATAATCGATTCTCGTAGTATTTTATATAACGGTAATTTTTTAATTTATTAAAAAAAAAATAGATAGACGTTTACCGTTATAGTTCCAGCCGGACGGACGGCTCATCGACGACGATCGACAGCTCAGGGAACGGTCGAAGTCGTCCTCGTCGAACGGCTTCGGGTGGTCTAAGTTTCGCGATGGGCTCGCGCCGATCGGATTGTCGTACCGCAGCCTGTAGGTCGGCTCCTTGTTCGCCGACGGCGTTCTGGGGAGATAAAACAACCACGAAAACTTTTTTAAAAAGGCCGCGAACTATCGAGGTGCTATCGAAAACCATAATCTAGTCAAATCAAAAAACCGTATTGAGTAGTTCATATGTTCCTGTGTAACTTCGAAGTAACTAAAGTTTTTAAAAAATATCGCTTATTTTTCGTTTCACATCTAGTCAGTATTTAAAACATACGTTTACGGTGAGTAGTTCATATGCCTCCGATTAGAAGTCTCGTAGTTTATTATCTTCGACCGCGTTCAATAGTTCATATACTCCTAGTTAGGTAAAAGTAACTAAAGTTTTAAAAAAGTTGCTTATTTTTGAATAAACAAAGTTGTTTTCTGTAAATGTCAATTTTGTCCGCCACTATGCATTAATTGTCACAGCAGGACTTGCTCCAATATGGAAACAAGTACAACAGAACAAGTTTTTAATTTTTGACTTTAAAATGGATCAACTACCCATCGTTAACTTATATTTCATATAAAACCGGCAAGATATGAAACAACTATATATTTTTTTCGAAAATGAGCAATACTTTCAAAAAAAAACTTTAGTTACCTTCATCTCCAAGCTTGTCCAACTGTTGTCAGATCTACAGGAAACTAGGAACATATGAACTACTGTGTTTTGCGCAAAATGTAACGTATGAAACTACTTTTTTCTTCGAAACTAGGCAATATTTTTTAAAATTTTATAGACCTTTAAGGCATTTTCGTTTTCAAACTCATCAAATTTCGATTTTCTGTACAGAAAACTTGAAACATATTAACTACTGACCTATCCAATAATTGACGTTGGAATAATACGGTTGAATAAACTACGCTTCGCCAAATAATTGAGATTTCTAGGCAGAGCCGTAAGAACTACTCGCGGTTAGCGTGTGCTTTACATATAACTGATAATATATGAAACATTTTTTCCCATACCTTAATAAAATTACTTAAAATTTTATTTACATCTACGGCACTTTCGTTTTCAAGCTCGTCTGATTGCGAATAGATCTACAGGAAACGAGGTACATATGAACTACTGACTTGTTGAAAGATAAGCGTGACTAGAATAATACGGGTGATGTGCCACGCTTTGGGAAGTAAGGATCACTTTCAACGGGACATATGAACTACTCGCCGTTAACGCATTTCTAACCAAAACTAAACAGAACGGCCAAACTGGTATTTTGAAAAATTCGACACGCACCTCGACGCATTCCGGGGGTCCAAATTCGCCGCCTTCC
This sequence comes from Cylas formicarius, assembly GCF_029955315.1. NCBI lineage: Eukaryota > Metazoa > Arthropoda > Insecta > Coleoptera > Brentidae > Cylas > Cylas formicarius. The sequence continues at coordinate 38,185,786 of NW_026844347.1, read as the reverse complement.
ACTGCTTGAATTTCTCCCGCTCCTTGACGTTCTTCAAAAATACCTTCCCGATACCGCTCGCTATCTTCGTCAACTCCTCCTCCTCCTTCTTTAGTTTCCTGTCCTCTATCTCCTTCTCGGTCATCCCGTCCAGATCGTCTTCATCCGAATCGGGCACGCCCTTATAAGAGTCCGACCACCTCTTCCTTCTCTCTGCAACAACAATTTATTTATTATTTATTTAGCACAATTTCGAAAAATTGTTTTAAAGAAGTAAATTTCAAAATTATTTCCGATTATACAGGACGTGGAGTACCAAAAATATATTTTTAGGTTAATCAATTTACGTCTCGCAAACCGAAAGTTTAAATCCCGTTTTATGAGAAACAACTGCTCTGTCTCTACAGGGAAAGAAGTATCTTTGATTCACTTCGGAATGACGAAACGCATTTTTTCAAAAATGTTTTTAACGTTATGAAAATAAACACGTAGCATGCTACTTTGTTTCCCAAAGTGGGTTGTGGATTTGTTCATAAAACAAATTAACAAAGGATAAAAGCATGGAAAGAATGTCGTAGGGATTTAGTGATTGTCAAAATATATCCGATGGTTTTCCAACTCGTTTTAACCATTTATTGCAAAGAAGATATATTCTCATGTGATAAACATAACCTAACTTCAATTGTGTCAGTAAATTAATTTATTAGTTTGGATCGACAATATTAATTCAATTGTATGAAATACGTTTGATCCAATTAAACTTCGCGCAGGTAAGAAAATTTAAAATCATCAAAACTATTTTAACAAATTTAAAAACCTTTAAAATTGTAAGGCCCACATATGTATGATTAATATATAATACAAAGTAGCGAACCTAATGTGCCTAAATAAAAATTTTCAGTCGGTATTGCTTTATGTATTTTTAACATTTGTTTTCTCAATAAATGTTAAACTATTACGTCTTTTATTTCAATTTCTACGAAATAATATAAACGGAACATAAATATTATTTACAAATCTTCTGACATTTCGCTAATCATCCTGTTGGCTCCTACAGAGCTTGACTGAAACTGGTTCCCAATCTACTGTGTAAAGTCTGTTCATAGATATAAGAAAGTCACTAACTGAACAGGTCCGTACTTTGCTTAGAATTTAATTATTGGGGATTTTGTTAGGAAAGATACTAAATAATATTTATTTATTTATTTATGTTTAAATCTAAAATAGAATTACAACTTATTTTTATTACCTACTTAAATTACTTAAAATTATTCACTTAATATTTTAGTATCACTATCACTATCATCGCCTGTTCTAATTATTATTTGTTCTATATTATTTGCAATATGGTTATACAATTGTTCTGCTTTTTCTATATGTTTAACAGAATTTGCCCAACTTTATGGAAGGATATTAAAACCTTCGGTTTCTATAAGTTTGAGGAGATTGGAGTTAACACGGGGAAAAACATTGTTACGACGAATGGCAGATTTCAGTTGGTGCCAAACATGTTCAATGGGATTAAATATACAGTGATAAGGTGGAAGCCTTAAAACTGTATGCCCTAGATTTTTTGCATGATTATCACAGACGTATTCCTCTTGTAGGTTCAAGCTTTGTAGAACCTCAATTAATTGCTTTTTGGTATAATCTTGGTGAAAATAAATGTCGTTATTACACATATAGTTTTGGATTGTTGCTTTTGTGCCACATGAGGAAGGGGTTTTAGTCAACTGTCTACTGTGCATTGTCCATTACAAATACGCTATTAGGAGGAATGTTTGGAACTAGTTTGTTTTTAAACCAACTTTCAAATAAATCAGCGGTGGTGTCTTCATGGTAATCCAGAGAAGAATCTTTAATATTTTTCGCATTTGGAATCCAACGATCTTTGGAGCCAGCATGCAAAATAATTATTCTTTTATCTCTTTTTGATGGCACGTTTGTTTTACACTTATCAGTTGAGTCAACCCACCTCTTTTCCGGGGTATCATAAGTGTCGAACCAGGTTTCATCCAAGTAAATAATTAGCCTTTGTTGTTCTCTGTAAATCCTAATTTGTTCTAGATATTCCAGTCGCCATTTCCGAATTCTAAAAGATTCCGTTAAAACTTGCCTTTTGTCAATTTTTTTAAATCTAAAACCCATGTGTTGAATACACTTCCATAAGGTAGTTCTGCCACATTTAACACCGGTTTCATCTTTTTCAAGCCTCCTAATTAAGATATCTGATGTAGGCACGCTTTGTATAACTGGTAAATTTTACGCCGTATTATATCTTGATCACTTTTATCTACACTCGAGAAAATGTCAGCATCGCTCCTTTTTTTCCTCGCTGAAACGGGATTATTCACAATTTTCTATACAGTTGATGTTGGAATTTTCGTCAATGTGGCCGTTTCTTCTAAAGATGCTTGCTTGCTGGCATCACGTTCAATGAGAGTCATATAAACATTTCTTATAACTTCCTTAGTCTCAATTTTCTACATTTGGGCGGGAGCATCTCCTGAGATACACTAGACTCGCACATATTTTGCATAAATAAGAATGATTACTAATAACCTTAAACTAAGCAGTATACCAAACCAAAGAATATTAAACACAGGTAGGTATAAAATTATTTTCTAATACGGACCACAATTTTACCTGAATTTAAATTCAGAAACTTTAGGTAATAATCTTGTTGCATTGTATGTTAATGACCACCCTTGGATAATCCCATTCAAAAGCAATCGATCACTTTCTTATATCCATGAACAGACCATACCTGCTGATATATTGTTTGAGGGGGGCGGAGCTAAAGGGCGGGCATATTGGTGAAAGGTAAAGACCTGAGGCGCGGTTAAGATTGTTTGATTGCTTAGAGATGATGTAAACTCCTTGAAAATGTTGACAGATTTTTGGACAACGGACACCAGTGTCTTTGGAAGGTTGTGGTGAAGTGAATTTTGTGATGGAACGCTTTATATTTGTAATGTAGAAATTATCAGAGATAAAAGCAAATGTAAGGTGTTTTAATTCTAGGTTCCGCGACTCGGGTTGAGATAGTTTTACGGCTCTGTATACAATAGAGTTGATAACCGATGATTTTTGGGCCGGATGGTGATGTGATATATCCATGTGCGAAATTTTTTATAAATAATGATTTTTTTTCCGTACCTCTCAGTTTTTAGTCTCTTTAGTTGAAAATTACTATTTGACAATGGTAGGCGTCTCAAACATGAGAAATTATTTCGGGTTTTCACTCCTCTTACTGATATGATATGTTAACAAAAAAATCATATCGAAATATGGTTTTCACTACATGCTATATTGACATCGGCCTATCTAAAAGTGCTTTTCAACGACAAAAAAGTAAATGACCATATATTTCAGAAAGGGAGGTAGGGCAAAAATCATTTAACGAAGAAGCACTGTAGCAATATAAGATTATCTCTCACAAAACGGGATTTTCAATTCAAGAGTGCGATTGCGCCACCTGGCGGCCAATTCTAGAACTAGACAAAATTTCAGTTATTTCACCACAAATTTTTACAATTACTTCTTTTCTTAATTCGCCACCCGGTACTTCGTCAGACACTACCGCACCACCCTGTAATTACCTGGATCCGTGTAGGGATACGGCGGGGCGGGGAAGTCGTCTCGTTCGATTTTGGGCGGCTCGCCGGGCTTGGGCGGTTTCGCCCCTGGAAAGTGGGCCAACTCGATGGGCTCCTCGTTGTTCATATGGGGCGATTTCGGTCTGGGCGTCTCGCTCCGTATGGAATCGACCAGCACCTTCATGGCGGACCGCGAGCCGTACCGTTTGCCACCCGCCCCGGACGAGCTCCGTAGGGAATTTTGAGCTGGGCGAATATCACAAAGTTCAGTTTTCACAGCACCGCTAATAAAGCGAATAGGGAAAATGCGCGAAAAAGCAGAAAAAAAAATAACCAAAAATTTGCATTTTGCAGGCGGTTATAATACGACCAAAAATGTAGTGCATTTATTGCTTTGACGTTTTGGGTATTTTACAGTACCTTAACCGCAGACCTTGGCAGGACCGTGGTAAAACCCATCCCAATAGATGTTTATTTTGCATTAAGCAGGTCTGTGACATGTGACAAGTGACATCACCAAAGTTCCGAAGTCAACTGTCAGAAAAATTGTTGCAAATGGGTTAGTCAAGAGGAAAAACAACTTATAACGACAGATGACAGTAGCGATAGTGACGATTTTTTAAGATACTTTATTATTATCATATTTAATATTTTGTAGTAGAACGTAATAAATTGTCGCTTTGTACTAATTTTTTATGTACATGTTTCAAGAACTGTTCGGCGAAAAAGATTGAAAACATATTTACTTATATACCCCTTGTTAGTGTAGGTAAATAAATTCCTAGGACGGTCCTGGAATGGTTACGGGTAAGGGTCTGTTCGGCAGTTTGGAGTAACAGTAGGAAATGTTAATCACGGAGTCGGTTGTAAAAGCACTATATTTCTGGTCGAAGTATAAAATAGGTCGAAACTATCATTTTTTGTCACATAAGGTTTACTCCGTTTCGTAACGGTGAGCCGGAAAATGGGCGGAAAAGTCCGAAAGTTAATCAAACATTAAAAGTAATCATCGAGGCGGTTTGGGATTTCTTAGAACACGGAAAAACAATATTTTTTCTTACAGAATGTTTTATCTACCTCTTAAGGAAAAACTTAAAATGCGTGGAAAGTTTGGAAAAATTACAAGTGAAGCGCTTGAATTGTTTTACAGGCAGTATCCCAAAAGTTTTGGTAAGTTTTGGTTACCAAAAATAAACTAGTCGAAGAAAACTTCTTCGTATTCTTTTTCAATCCACCCCCTGCCCTAGTTGAAAACTTGTTTCGGTTATTAGAGTTGCGAAGAAGAGGAAGCAAGAGATGATACCGCAACCTCACACAATTATACAGAAGTTAGTAACGGTATCAACCATCCCCGCAGGCTTACAAGTCGGTCTGTGGAAGTGAGGCGATGTCGGGGCCTTGTCGTAAGGGTCGATGGGCCTGCGCAGGTAACCGAGGGACGGTTCCTCGGTCAGGTAACTGTAGGTGTATATGCGTGAGATGTCGTCCACCAGGGTGCCGGACTTGTTGTGCTCCCGCAGGATCAATCCCGGCGACGGGGTGCGGTACGAGTAATGGTAATGCTGTAATTCGTCGAAAAAAAAAAAGCTTAATAAAGTCCCTCCCCCCTCACCGCCCTCACCAACATCCTAACAACCGCACGTCATACCACACGGAAAGTTCTATAAGAAGGCCTTAAGCATTAAGTACAAAAGCAGTTACAAAGCGATACCGTCCAACACAAGATCGTATACAGAGTCGAGCTTTACACACAGTATGCATACTGACTCCTACATTCAGCACATATATCAAGCCACATGCCGAATTGTGTTCAGTACTACACTCAGTATGCGTCAGAGTCCTGCACACTAGGCATACATTCTATAAAATCTTAACCATTAGTGTCAAGCACCACACAGTGTATGCTGAACATAGGTGACAGCTTTATATCCTATTGAGTATTATGCTTAGTAAGTCGAGCCCTAGACGCACAATAAATTTATAATCTATTGAGTCTTACACATAGTATGTAGACATAATCTGTGTAATTATGTCTAGTACCTTCATTCAATATGCCGAATCAAGGTCAGTATGCTACAGACTATCCTATTCTATAAAATTATAGCTGTAGAATGTTATAGTGCCAAGCCCTACATAGTGTATGCTGAATCTAGATCATAGTCTAATAAATAACATTTTTATATTCTACTGAGTCTTACTCATGTATTTGACATAGATATGTATATAATATTGAGCTCCATACACATATGTATAATTTTGTTTGTCTAGTACTACCTTCAGTATCCCAAAGACTATTCTATTCTATAAAATTATAGCTGTAGAATGTTATAGCGTCAAGCCCTACATAGTGTCTGTGTATTCTGAACTAGGTCACAGTCTAAAAAATAACATTTTTATATCCTACTCAGTGTTACACAATTGTGTCCAGCAAGTACTATATCCAGTAGTATGCGAATCTAGGTCAGAGTCCTACAGACTATGTCTTTATTCTATGAAGTCATTGCCATAGAATGGTATAGTGTCAAGCCCTACACAGATAAATATGATGCCCGATCTAGGTCACAGTCTAACAAATAACATCTTTATATTTTATTCAGTCTTACACGATAAAGTCTTGAGTCCTATACAAATCGTGTCTAGTGCTACAATTACGTCAGAAACAGTATATGTAACTATGCATATGCAAGTTTGTCAAAAAACAACCCCGAAAAAGTGCATAGCAAAACAAAACTAGTTTGGTTTGATTATACGAGCACACGCAGAGCAAAGCGAAAACACACGACTTAATTTTTTTTTAAAAAGTAGCGTTAAAAAGCGAACAGAAAAATAAAAACAAAAAAATAATGGGGAAGACAAACCTTTCTAGACATGCTCGTGGGACTATACAGCGAACCGTTCAAGCTAGGGGTACGGGACCGCATTGAAAACTGAAATAACAAAACGTGCAGAAAAAAATAATCAAAAATAAACGAAAAAAAAAAAAAAGAATACGAGCAAAACGAGACTACACTAACGGCGCTCTACGATCACGAATATCGTTTAAAAAGATATTTCGTTCGGCGATAAGATAATAAAATCGGGTGACGTAACAGTAGCATCTGGGGTTGAAAGGATTCTAATCGACCATTTTCAATTTCAATTAAGATTAAAATCAAAATTTTGAATCGGTTATACTCAATTAGCCGTAAAAAGTTGGTAAGTTTCTTAGAATACCAGCAATTTAGGGAAGGTTAGCGAAAATTTTTGCCAAATATTTTAGAGGTCTAACAATCAGTTTTTTTTTTTGGAATCTATTCTACTTTTGTCAATTTCTACTCCTTTTCCTAAAATCTTGATGCAATATTATTACTTCACTTTTTTTAATTGAAATTTGTCTTTATTGGTGTTGGTTTCCACACGTTAAATAAGATTTTTCCATTTCTCCAAAAATGTTTGTATTTTTCATTTGAAAGACTTTTGCTGTGCTCTTAATTCCAAAAGCCTCATATATACAAACCTCATATATAAAACAAAACAAAAACCTCATATAAAAAAGTCGCTATACAGCATTGTTGTTCATATAAACCTTTTCTGAAATCTTGAATTCCAACATTTTTACTTCACTTTTTTTTAAATTGAAATTTGTCTTTATCGAACCTGTTTTCAACACGTTAAATAAGATTTTTTCATGTTCTAGTTCTGTAGCGCCTAAGATAATTAAATCATCAAAAAAATACTTCATTAATTTATTCATTTCTTCAAAAATATTGGCACTTTTGAACATTTGAAAGACTTCTACGGTGGCCTTAATTTTATATAAACATATAAATTTCAATCCTTTTCTGAAACCTTGAATGATTGACATTTGTCTTTATTGAAGCTGTTTTTAACATGTTTAAAAAGATTTTTTTATCAATAAAACCTCACATAAAAACAAAACAAAAAGCTCATATAAAAAATCTATTATACCTCATTGTTGTTCATATTAACCATTTTCTGAAACCTTGAATTCCAACATTTTTAATTCCCTTTTTTTGAATTAAAATTTGGCTTTATTGGTGCTGTTTTCAAAGGTTAAAAAGATTTTTTCATGCTCTAGCTCTGTAGCGCCTGAAATAATTCAATCATCAAATCATTTATTTCTCCAAAAATGTTTGTATTTTTCATTTCCAATTCCAAAAGGAGGCCTCATACATATAAAACCTCATATAAAAAAGGCCGTCGCTATTGTTCATATTAATTCTTTTCTGAAGCCTCGAATCCCAACATTTTTACTTCGCTTTTTTTTAGATTGAAATTTGTCTTTACTGAAGGTGTTTTTACACGTTAACGACGATTTTTTCATCAAACTTTTTTCGTCAGTAAAACCTCATCAAACAACAACAAAAAATTCTCATATATAGCATATAGCATTGCTGTTATTGACCTTTTTCTGAAACCTTGAATCCCAAATTTATTACTTTTTTTTTTAATTGAAGTTTGTCTTTATGAAAACAAACACCTCATATTTTAATTTTCAAAAAGTTTTTTGTGGCATTTTATTTACGACACAAATCGAACGGGGAAATTCTCGCAAACACCTCAAAAATTGCGAGGGACAGTACTCTATCGGCGGCTACCTGCAGCTCGCTGGCGCCGCTGGTGCTGTGCCTGTCGTAATCTCTGGTGGAGACGTCGGTGTCGGTGGCGTGGCCGTTGGTTTGGCCATCACTGGGACCGTTCAGTACCCGTCCGTCCTCGGTCTGAGGCCCCGGGCCGCACCTGGGGTGCCACACGGCTCCGCCCTGCAGGTACATCTCTTCGCCGTCGCCGAAAGGGTCGCCGCATTTGGAGCACCGCGCGCAAGTAGGGTGGAAATGGTGGTTGTCTCCCGCCTGGAAATAAATACTAATAATAATAAACCAACGTAGCGTTTCCACAAGTTTCGTTTCAGGTGGAAGGTGTGCTTCAAAATGGAACCTGGCGGTACCCCAGGGAAAATTTCAATTTCCTTCGAATATCGAATCGAATTATATTATTGAAACGGACATAATGTTACAAGGGTTAAAAGGGAATATTGATAAATATATCAGGGTAGAAGAGTTGTTAAAACTATTACAAACATAGATGATATGATATGGTTGCTATCATCGATCATTTTTAAACAAGATGGCTATTGGCCAGAAATGGAATGATAAAGCAAATGTCAATAAACTATATGTTTTTGAAATCGGGAAAAAAAGGATCTACGAGCTAATAATATATAGGGCATTAAATTAAAAAAAAAAACGTTTTTTTCAATCTTTCCAAATTGACCATGTAGGTGGGTGTAAAAATGTAATGAATAACCCAGTACATTCGATCTAAGATATTTTTTTGTTATATGGGTACACATGCCCCTAACATATAACAGTTTCAGCCCGTTTGCACGTCTACTCTTTTTTTGAGACAGAAACGAATGTAAACCCAGATTAATTATTGCCACTTTGGATTTTACACATTAATAAAGATAACCCTCCCAGCAAACAATACATCGAACAAGTCGACGAGGACTTATGTAAGGCGTTCATTAAAGCCACTTTCAAAATTGGGCAACCCCAAGATCATTTTTGGCAAAATATTATAAATTTAACAACCGTAGTCAAATTTTATCCATTTTTAAATATATGTTTACAGATAAAAGACAAATTTCTTTTTGGGGGAAATTTTGAAAAATGATTAGTTATCAACTGTTTTTATAACCGCAAAGAACAGTTTGTCAATTGAATGTTGCGCATATTGTGTGTATTTATGAACCAGTCTGTGGTATGGGAAAAAAAATGAGCGGTTTTAAGTATAAAGAAATAGTTCTGGCTTTATTTAAAACAATATTAATATTCATAATTTTTCATATAATAAAAATGAATATTTGCAGTTTTGTTGTTTATCTCGATGCATATATTCTGAAAAAAAAATCCCGCTTCCTAGTCATCACAACAATAGTAATTTTATTAATGACTTATGACTTTGCGGTCTCATTTAGTTGAACGTTTTATCCCTTTTTCGGAGCTCGTGCTTATTTTTAGTTACTGACAGCGGCTCACAATCAAAACAACGATTTCAAAATGTACATATTAAGTTTTGCATCATGGTTTAAACCGCAATACATGTGGAACGCATGTTTCAAGGCTCGAGATGAACCCGAAAAAGCGCCCAAGGTCGATGACGTCATTGTTTGGGTTTTAAATAAAACCTGTTTAGCATAAATTTTAACGGCCACGTGTGTGGGTGACGTCGCCGTGTCATTACGGATTATGATTAATTATCGTCGAATCGAAATCGATCACGGAATTATTTTTGTTTTACACTTAATCAGATGCGAAAAAAGAAAGGCAGAATTAGTCGCAATGGCGTTTACAAAATGACAAAAATAAGTCTCTTATGATCTTTCAACCATTATATTTATCCATTTGAATGCGTATTATACTGCGATGACGTCATTGGCTTAAAATTTGCGAAAAACATTGATGGTGACGGGGAGGGGGAGAAGGGGGGAGAGGAGTGAGTGGAGGAAAGAGAGGGTGATGAAGAGGGGGGAGGGAGAAAGAGAGGAAGGGAGTAAGGGAGCGAGGGAGGTAGGAAGGGAGGGAGAGGGAGGAGTGCCATAAGCCATCAATTTAAGATTTTTCTTTTGCATATTGGGGATCTAAAAATATATATATTTATTTTAGGTTAAATAAAAATTAGGAAAATTAATTTTTTTCGTCAAAAATTAGTGCGCCACTGAATTTTGCGAAAATAAAAAAAAAAAACGCCAACAACGTCAAATTTTACTTTTCCGATGAGCGAGTGAAACGCGTCGTACCCATTTAACACGCGACAATTATGAGAGGCGCGCCTCACATTTCTGCCCATTGATTCGCCGATGAATGCATCCGGCAATAATAATACGTAATAACGCGTAACGGTGATCGTGTGGCCGAAGGGGAATGTAAAATGAGATTTCCTAGTGGTTATTACTTTCGCCGGTATATACGCGTTGGTCATCTTTATCGGTATAGAAAAGGTAACCGACCTTTATTACATCGACATTCATTAACGAAAGACAAAAGATGTAGTCATGGTAAGGAAGAGGCGAGAAGAAAAGAGAATCGTGAAAACAGCTGAAGGTTCACGATTTCAACTTTGCAACAACCATTTTCGGGTGATTTCGAGATGTTTTTGAATATTTTTTGTAAAATTGAAAAGATATAAAAAGACGCTTTTGATTGACCGTTCTACGTATAAAAACGGGGTCATTATTCGATATTAGAAATTTTCTTAGAACGAAAATAGACCTTGATATACAATTTGAAAATCTTTTCGCCTTTGCAATGTTGCCGGTTCTATACGAAAAAATCACTGGCGACATCGAAATAATCAAATGGAACATATCTTTTTTTTTGCATTTTAAAATTCAACATAAAAATTTAAACAACCTTCACTCACTAATTGTAACCATCTTGCATATTGCATAATCTTACCGTCATTCAAACTCTACAAACCTTCAACGGTAAGAGATAGATATAGTATAATAATTCTGTAGATAGTTTGTTGGCCTAATATGTACGTATGCTTAAAAAAAAAAAAGGTTTTTTATAATTATCACATTTCTTTCGAAAGTGCATTTTTTCGGCGTCCAAATATCTATTTTAATTTCTAACGGACGGTCGCCGTATAATCCACATTATTCCGTTGGACCACGAACAACCGGAAATGATAAGCAATGAAAACGACATTCACGTCATTACCTGAAGCACTTTCCCGCTGATGTAGCGGTTGCAGTAGGCGCACTTGACCCCGAACTGCTTCTGGTAGTCCCTTTCGCAAAACGGAACTCCGTCCTTGCCCATGTATTCCCCGTGGAGCACCGTGCCGCAGGTATGGCACTTGAAGCACCATATGTGCCAGCTCTTGTCCAAAGCCACCAGCACCTGGCCCTCTTTCAGGTCCTCTTTGCACCCGGCACATTCTGCAACACAAAATACAATACATAATAATAATAATAATAATAATAATAATAATAATAATAATAATAATAATAATAATAATAATAATAATAATAATAATAGACTTAATTTATTTTTTATTTTTATTTCATTGATCATTCCAAAAACAACAAATGGCAAGTCACATCGATGCATGAAAATGAATTAACACAATACCAAACACATTCTAATAACATTCACAGAGAGGGAAAGAGAGAGAGAGGGGTGAGAGGGAGAAAGAGAGGGGGCGAGGTTGTGATGGTGTCGAGAGGCGATGAGGGGGGCGAGATAGAGAGGGAGTGAGGGAGGGGAGGGAGAGATATTGAGAAAGGGGGAGAGGGGAGAGGTAGAGAGGGGGAGAGGGAGGGAGAGAGGTACGTCAAGAGTATGGCAATTACAATGGTTATCGCAGTGGAAAAAATATATAAAATTAACATTAATAAAGTACAAACACATTGTACTAAATTATACAAAACAGTTATAGATAATAGATAAGATGTAAGTAATACACATAAAGTGGAAAGTAAACATATAGATAACAAAGTCGCAAACTACTTAATACTCGTATGCTTAAGCGGCTCAAAATATTCATCGGTGCTATAAAAGGGATTCTCTATGAAAAAAAAAATCATTTTCTGCTTAAACTGTCTGGATGGTTGATTTTTTAAGGCTGCTCGGAAGAACATTGTCAGTCAAAATAAATAGGAAACATAAAATTTATAAATATTTGAAAAACAATAAAATGAAATGTTCAAAATCTCAAAAATTAGGTGTCTACAGGTTGAAATGCGGATCGGTATATATAGTAGTAGGTAGTTTGTAAATATTACATTTGATAAAGACACGGTGTTGTCGAAACAATTGTCATGTCAAAATATATAATTTCGTGGAAATCTGAACTTTTAGTTCCTATTTATTTTGATAAATGGATTTTCATCAAGTAAAAGCAACCTCAGTTCAACATTGTCAGTCTTTAGTACGGTAGGGCGATCGAGTCAGCTTGCCTGGTGTTATACTCATGCCTACTAGTTAGTATGCGATAAGAATTAGTATTATCATGAACGTATAAAACAGATGTGTAGATGTCGGTAGAGCGTCATAAACTCCTAATCTGTGAAGTAGCCGCATGGCCTTCATTTGCAAACGAAAGGCTTTTTCCGAGTATCTTACCCCACCCCACAACACAACACCGTCAACAAAGTCATTTTGTTAAAAAGACATTCCAAGAGATTTATAGTTGATTAATTTCAAATAGAATGTAACGTGGTATAACGTAAAACCAATAGAAGTGGGAACACTCTATAATTTGAAATTTGGTAGGGTCAATATAGGCCGAATGTCCAATTTTTTGACCATAAGTAGTCAATGGTTGCACTTCCAGTTTTTGAGTTTTTGAGATCATTCTACGTAGGTTTTTATCTCTTTTTTTTTTTAAATTTTTATTTAATTTTTGAAAGTTGTGTCTAGGTGGCTGTGAGCATCACAAATACCACCCGATCACGGGAAAAATTATAAATGAAACTTTTCTTTACTTATCTAATGGCAATTAGCATTTAATGTAACCATAATTTTTTTTGAATAACATTGCAACATTTTGACACCAAAATTGTTGCTTTTATTAATTGTCAAGTCGGTAAGATAAAAAACGTAGAAGAAACTCTCGACAAGCTCATGTTGACTCGATGATGAATAGAAGAAAAGCCACCTAAGCAATATTTTGTTTTTATAAAAATGTATTTACTTATCTGTTTTTTTCCTTCCTGTGAGCATTTTTTTTTAACTAATTTTGAAAATTTTGGTGTCAAAATGTTGCAAAAAAGTGCCGGTTTTAAAAAGTTTTTATTCCTATTGTTTTTGTTGCTATTTGTGCCATGAGCCAAGCGAAGAAAAGTTTCATTTACAATTTTTGCCAATGACCTGGTGACCCGATAAATAGTATTTATGTCACAGACACAATTTAAAAAAAAAAAAAAAAAAACTACCGTCGTTTCCGCTCAAACCGGAAGAGAAGTGACTACATATTGTCAAAAAATTGGACATTCGGCCTATACTAACTCTTAAACATTTCAAATCGCTATCTCAATGCGTTTAAAAGTTATGGAGTTTTCCCACTTTCTTGTGCCGCCCGGTATTTTGTATGGAACAACGTAGCTTTTCCATAATTTTGGTTATAGATGGAAGGTCTCGGGTGATTTCTTCTTCTTCATTCTTCTCGGATTTTAATATATCTAAAATAATGTTGAGAGTTTCAGGAATAGGAACTTCAGTTCGATTTTTTTTTTAATTAAAAATATCCACCCTAGATTTTAACGGAGCTCGACGAAGACGACAGTCTTCCGTCGATAATTAGAATTTTTTTTTACGGACCAATTTGAAAAATACGGATTTTGGGAAAAAGAGGCGATAAAAAACATGCCGAAACAGTTACGCGCGTGCGTGTGTGTGTGTAAGTGAAAAAAAATCGTGTCAAGTCCAGGCGTCGATAAATCCTAATCTAAACGTCTTGGGCGATGATTAAAAAAAAAAAACGCTCGTTTACCTTGGCACCGTAAGTGACGAATTTAAATGAAATAAATATGCAAAGAAGTGGTATATCGAGTACACTGCAAAACGAGAGTCGTTAGGATTGACACAATTTCAATAGCGCACCGACATTGTACGTTCAATTTCTTTATTTATTTCAACCGATTTACAAAAAAAAAAAGATACAATATAAACAAAAATTAGAAAATTATCCGTTTTTTCCGGCCCCCTAGCGGTGGTATAATAAACGAAAGTCACGTCGGTAAACGAATAAATATTTTTAAAAATTATAAATACAAAAATGTATAAAAAACACGAATTAAGAAACTTTTTTATTTTGTTCGTATGATTTTCGTATTCGCACATTTGTTGTAATTAAATATTTGTTTCTATATCTTCTGGTATGCATCGCTGACTTCATTAGGAAGTATGTAAGTATGTGCATGTTTGTATGAAGAAATATATTACAATGTAACAGATATACGCCACTGCAAAACATATCGAGTATAGTTAATTTCTTGTCTGTAAAACAAAAAGTAATGTTTAATGTCTATGTATTTATATTCAAAATTAAACAACGGCGTGTTCCAAAAAAAAACGATACTCTTAATAAATTTAAAAGAGTTTTTAAGACGTCATGTACTGTTCAAACTTTTTTCATAACACTCGTAGACTTAGAGATATTTCTTAAACTCTCGCTTAAACCGGGCACGCTGTAGAATGATCCTTTTATAAATAAAAATATTGCAACACCGCTTGAAGTAAAGATTTGCTGGGAAACTTATAACATTGTGATTTTGAAAATACGAAAAATATAAAAAACAATAATAAACAACATCAAAATTTGTCTTACTTTTTTTTATATATTTTACGCGAAACAAATTATTTTTAAACCAAGGTAAGAAACAACTTCCTTTCTTTCTTTTAGTTCCTTTAAGTAATGTTTACTAACTAAAAAACTTTTTTATATGCCTAAATGCACAAAATTTTAAGTTTCCATTTTCCGAACTCTGTGTTTTTAAGAATTTTTAATAATGTTGAGACCAACTATATATAATAGCTTATAATTATTCTTGTTTTCGAATATGCGAAAAGTGATATTATCTTTTCATGTGTATTTCGTTCAAAGAAAATGTATTAGAGACACATCCGAACTGCTACATAAGGACCTAAAAAAAACTTTGATACTCTTAATAAATTTAAAAGACTTTTAAGACGTCATGTATTGTTTAAATTTCGATTTGTGAGCTTCGCTCCTAGTTTCTGAATACCGTTTTATATTAAAAATTTCTATTTTGCATTTTAATACAGCATAACACTAACTAAAGATATATTAGCAATATAGAAGCAATTGTTCTCAAAGTTTTTAACAGAAAACCTTTTAAAGGGGTGTTCAAAAACTTTATTTGACCACCCTGTATGTGAATGCGTGACAATTGAAATAAGACAAAAAAATTAAACATAATTTTACTAGAAACAACTTTAGCATTAAAACTTTTTTTATAACACCCAAAATTTGTCTTCCTTTTTTTAAATACATTTTACACAAAAGAAATTATTTTTAAACCAAGGTAAAAAAAAACTTCCTTTCTTTCTTTTAGTCCCTTTAAGTAATATTTACTAAATAAAAAACTTTTTTACACAAAATTTTAGGTTCAATTTTCCGAAATCTGTGTTTTTAAGAATTTTTAGTATTATTGAGACCAACAATATATAATAGCTTATAATTTTTCTTTTTTTCAAATATGCGAATTCGAAATAAGCGAACCCTTCTCTATTTTTCTTTGGAAAATTTCTTAAAAAAATATATAAATTACTCATCATATCATTAATTAACAATTAACAATATGGTCAATAAATTTCTTTATTTAATTAAATTTTAATTATTTATTTATTATTTAATATTTAATTAAATTAATTTAATTAAAATTAAATTAATTCCTGCCGTAATTTAGTTATTAATTAATCGGCTGGCCGATTGACTAACCGATTAACCCTAAAAAAATTAGCCGATTTAATTAATGAATTCAGAAAAATATACAAAAAAATATATAGGGACAAGAAAAATTTAAATTAAATAATTAATTAACGACGTTTTGAAGCGGTATTTGGAAATGGATATATTGCAATATTACATCAGCTGAGTTGTAAGTAAAATGTGCGACTACAAAGATACGAAAAAGAAACGCTTAAAAAAAGCGACCTTTAATAAAAGAAAAAGGTTTCATTAATTATCAATTAAGAAAGTTCCAATATGGCTAACAAATTTGTTAGTGCCATTAATTATTGCCCTAAGTTAATTAATTTAACGACTGACCACCAATTAACGTCGTCGTCGATTTAATTATAGAATTGTAAAAAATATTTTAAAATGGATATATTTGCAAAATTACATCGGGTGAGTTGTAAGTAAAATGTGCAACTATAAAAATACGAAAAAGTAACACTTAAAAAAAACGGACCATTAATAAAAAATAATAAAATAATAAATAAATAATATAAAAATAATATAATATATATAATATAATATAAAATAATATGGTACACACATTTGTTCGTGCCATTAATTATTGTCCTCATTTAATTAATTCATCGGCTGGCCAATTAATTAACTGAATAATCCTAAAATAATTAGTAGATTGAATTAACGAATTCAGAAAAATATAAAACAAAACATATAGCGGCAAGAAAAATTTAATTTTAATAATTAATTACTGACGTTTTTAAGCGATATTTTAAAATTTACAATATTACATCAGGTGAGCTTGTAAGTAAAACATGCAACTCTAAAGATACGAAAAAGTAACACTTAAAAAGATGACCTTTAATAAAAATGAGGATCATTAATTACCAATTAAGAAAGTTCCAATATGGTCAACAAGTTTGTTCCTGCCCTTAATTATTGTCCTAAGTTAATTTAATTAAATTAATTTAATAAATTTAATTAATGAAATCAGAAAAATATACAAGAAAAACATATAGGGACAAGAAAAATTTATATTCAATAATTAAATACCGACGTTTTTAAGCGGTTTTTGGAAATGGATATATTGCAATATTACATCAGGCGAGTTGTAAGCAAAATGTGCAGCTATGAAGATACAAAAAAAGTAACACTTAAAAAAGCGACCTGCAATAAAAAAAGAGGATTTTTAGAAAGTCCCAGCACGGTTTGTTTGTGCTACCCATTTATTTATTAATTTAATTAATTCATCAGCTGGCCAATTTACTAAATAAATAGTCGGAATTTAAGTAGTAGATTTAATTAATTAACTGAGAAACATACAGCACAAGTGATAAAATAGATATAGGGCAAAATTACATCAGGCGAATTGCAAATTAACACAAAAAGAGGAATTATTAATTATCATTTAATAAAGTTCCAGGGCAACAAATATGTTTACGAAATTCACTATTGCGGTAATTTAATTAGTTTACCGGCTGACCGAATAACTAAATTATTAATCGGACATTAATCGGCATAATTAATTAACGAATTGAGAAAAATATAAAATAACAAAAAATACGGCGACAATTGACTACTCACCGTTGGCGCCGACGCTGTTAGCTGTGGGGCTGGACTTGGGGGTGGCGTCCCTTACAGGGATCTGAACACACTTCTGGCACAGCACCTCTTTGCCGGTGTAGGTGACCTTCTCGCCTGACGGGAAAGGCTGCCTGCACCGCGCGCAAGTGAAGCATTTCTGGTGGTAGGTTTTGCCGAGCGCGGTAACGACCTTGAAAAATTCAAAAATTCAAGGTCAACTACTACGTATATTTTTTGTTGGTCTTGTATGTTTTTGAAATTTCTGATATTATTTTTTTCTTCCATCACAATATTAGCGAAGTGGCACAGAAATAAATTTCGGGGAAAACCGTTAGTTATTTCAGTTCAAAGTTGAGTGGCGCGTTAAAAATTCGTGTTTTTCAATAATTATTTTTAACTTTTCGTGACAGATGGAGGCGAATTTCCGAAAAATCCTGGATAAAAATTAAAAACGTAAAATCTGGGTATTACAGGCAAACCCCCAGTTACTGGTTTATTTTGACTATTTTCAGAAATGTTTCAGTTCAAAGTTGACATTTCTTGTAAGTGGTACGTTAGAAATTACTGTTTTTCAATCATTGTTTCTGACTTTTTGTGACACACGGAGGCCAATTTCGGGGAAATCCTAAACCAAAATCAAAAAATCAACTTTGGGAATTACAGACAAACCCCTAATTATTGATTTATTCTGAAATTTGACATTTCTTGTAAGTTTTGTAAGTAAGTTGCAAGTACAGTTGTTCAATAATTCTTTCTGACTTTTTGTGACACGCGGAGACGAATTTCTGGGAAATTCTAAACCAAAATCAAAAATATCAACCCTGAGAATTACAGGCAAACCCCTAGTTATTGGTTTATTCTGAGTAGTTTCGGAAAAATATATCAGTTCAAATTTGACATTTCTTGTAAGTGCTACGCTAAAAATTACAGTTTTTCAATAATTCTTTCTGACTTTTTGTGACACAAGGAGGCGAATTTCGGAGAAATCCGGGATAAAATTACAAGTTGTCAACTCCTAGTTTATTCTGAATAGTTTCGGAAAAATTTCAGTTCAAAGTTGACATTTCTTGTAAGTGGTACGTTAGAAATTACTGTTTTTCAATCATTGTTTCTGACTTTTTGTGACACAAGGAGGCGAATTTCGGAGAAATCCCGGATAAAATTACAAGTTGTCAACTCCTAGTTTATTCTGAATAGTTTCGGAAATATTTCAGTTCAAATTTGACATTTCTTGTAAGTGCTACACTACAAATTACAGTTTTTCAATAATTCTTTCTGACTTTTTGTGCCACAAGGAGGCGAATTTCGGAGAAATCCTGGATAAAATTACAAGTTGTCGACTCCTAGTTTATTCTGAATAGTTTCGGAAATATTTCAGTTCAAATTTGACATTTCTTGTAAGTGCTACGCTAAAATTACAGTTTTCAATAATTCTTTCTGACTTTTTGTGACACAAGGAGGCGAATTTCGGAGAAATCCTGGATAAAATTACAAGTTGTCAACTCCTAGTTTATTCTGAATAGTTTCGGAAATATTTCAGTTCAAATTTGACATTTCTTGTAAGTGCTACGCTACAAATTACAGTTTTTCAATAATTCTTTCTGACTTTTTGTGACACAAGGAGGCGAATTTCGGAGAAATCCGGGATAAAATTACAAGTTGTCAACTCCTAGTTTATTCTGAATAGTTTCGGAAAAATTTCAGTTCAAAGTTGACATTTCTTGTAAGTGGTACGTTAGAAATTACTGTTTTTCAATCATTGTTTCTGACTTTTTGTGACACAAGGAGGCGAATTTCGGAGAAATCCCGGATAAAATTACAAGTTGTCGACTCCTAGTTTATTCTGAATAGTTTCGGAAATATTTCAGTTCAAATTTGACATTTCTTGTAAGTGCTACGCTACAAATTACAGTTTTTCAATAATTCTTTCTGACTTTTTGTGCCACAAGGAGGCGAATTTCGGAGAAATCCTGGATAAAATTACAAGTTGTCGACTCCTAGTTTATTCTGAATAGTTTCGGAAATATTTCAGTTCAAATTTGACATTTCTTGTAAGTGCTACGCTAAAAATTACAGTTTTCAATAATTCTTTCTGACTTTTTGTGACACAAGGAGGCGAATTTCGGAGAAATCCTGGATAAAATTACAAGTTGTCAACTCCTAGTTTATTCTGAATAGTTTCGGAAATATTTCAGTTCAAATTTGACATTTCTTGTAAGTGCTACGCTACAAATTACAGTTTTTCAATAATTCTTTCTGACTTTTTGTGCCACAAGGAGGCGAATTTCGGAGAAATCCCGGATAAAATTACAAGTTGTCGACTCCTAGTTTATTCTGAATAGTTTCGGAAATATTTCAGTTCAAATTTGACATTTCTTGTAAGTGCTACGCTACAAATTACAGTTTTTCAATAATTCTTTCTGACTTTTTGTGCCACAAGGGGGCGAATTTCGGAGAAATCCCGGATAAAATTACAAGTTGTCGACTCCTAGTTTATTCTGAATAGTTTCGGAAATATTTCAGTTCAAATTTGACATTTCTTGTAAGTGCTACGCTACAAATTACAGTTTTTCAATAATTCTTTCTGACTTTTTGTGCCACAAGGAGGCGAATTTCGGAGAAATCCCGGATAAAATTACAAGTTATCGACTCCTAGTTTATTCTGAATAGTTTCGGAAATATTTCAGTTCAAATTTGACATTTCTTGTAAGTGCTACGCTACAAATTACAGTTTTTCAATAATTCTTTCTGACTTTTTGTGCCACAAGGAGGCGAATTTCGGAGAAATCCCGGATAAAATTACAAGTTATCGACTCCTAGTTTATTCTGAATAGTTTCGGAAATATTTCAGTTCAAATTTGACATTTCTTGTAAGTGCTACGCTACAAATTACAGTTTTTCAATAATTCTTTCTGACTTTTTGTGTCACAAGGAGGCGAATTTCGGAGAAATCCTGGATAAAATTACAAGTTGTCGACTCCTAGTTTATTCTGAATAGTTTCGGAAATATTTCAGTTCAAATTTGACATTTCTTGTAAGTGCTACACTAAAAATTATAGTTTTTCAATAATTCTTTCTGATTTTTTTTGACACAAGGAGGCGAATTTCGGAGAAATCCCGGATAAAATTACAAGTTGTCGACTCCTAGTTCATTCTGAATAGTTTCGGAAATATTTCAGTTCAAATTTGACATTTCTTGTAAGTGCTACGCTAAAAATTACAGTTTTTCAATAATTCTTTCTGACTTTTTGTGACACAAGGAGGCGAATTTCGGAGAAAAGCACATGTTATCAAGTCGTAGTTTATTCTTTATTTTCGGAAATCTTTCAGTTCAATGTTGACGTTTCTTGTAAGTGGTACGTTAAAATTTTGTGTTTCTCAGTAATTGTTTCTGACTTCTTGTCTAATAAAAATCTTCATTTTTCCCTTTTCTTTGTAGAATGGGATTGTTTTGAACATTTCGCTTTTGTTAAAGAAATTTACGCAATTACACAAGAAAGTTTGTTTTCTTTAAATAATATTTTTTCAAAAATATTTCACAGATTTTGTTTAAATATGTTGGAAAAAGGTGCTAGTTTTATTTGCGCTATTACGGAAACAAGTAGAAGTTAAATTAAAGTCAGCGGAGCACATTTTTCTGTGAAAAAAGGTCCAACCAGGGACAACGCTGCCTTTTTGTCATTTTTTTTCACTATAACAGTTTTTTTTATAGCAAAATTAACTTTTCAACAAAAGTTTTATTAGAATCTTTTATAACTACTGTTGCGTTGCTGAAATAACTTTCTCTAAAATGCCTGAACACCGCAACATTAACTGTAAGTTATATTGTGCTTTAAGAATGTTGCAAGATTACGGTTGTTTAAACGTAAACGTTTAAAAAAAAAACAAATCTAGTTGTGTAAGTGTAATCGAAACTTGCTTAGGCTAATGTCCGAACACCTTGCCACGCTTTTATGAAACATCCTGTATAATTGATATTTTTGAAATTTAATTTCTTTGGATTCATTGGAGCAAAGTCAAATATGCACTTGCAGCACCTCGGTACCATCTCAGTAGCGAGTACGTTTTTTTTATATGAAACTTTGATTTTGAAGTATATAGCTCCTCACCTCTCCTTCGACATAATCCTGACACGCGGCGCATTTCGTGCCGAAACTGCGTTGGTAGTCGGCGGTGCAGTAGTAAGCGCCATCTTTGCTGAAGAACCCGCCCTGGGCCAGCGACGAGCCGCAAGCTTTGCACTTGAAGCATCCCGTGTGAAAGTACTTGTCTTGGACGCGGAGCACCTCGCCCGAGCATTTCTTTTTGCACGCCTGGCAGTACGTTTTGCCTGCAACAAACGCGCGCACGCTACTGACTCGATTCTCAATTTAGGGAAATCTCGCACGGCCTGGCAACGCCGCAACCGAATAAAGGTAATTTATCGGAACCGTAAATTTGTAATGGAAGTTAATATCAACACAATTGCGTTTTTTGATATGGAAATAATAATACGATTCAGTAGCAAATCATGATTTTTATGTTTTGCTAAAAAAACAGGGTTTTTTCAACACTGGCCTGGCTGTAATTGTCCGTATGTTAAGGGAAATCCGGAACGGTCTGGCAACGTCGCAACGAAAAAACAACGGACCTGCTAGTATTTGATTTTAACACAGTCACAAGTTTGTGCATTTTTTTAAACAATTTTTTATGTTTTCCGGCGATGGGACGAATTATTCAGTGCCCGGATATATTGCAAAATATCTTTCCATCGCTTACTGAGTGAATTCACTAAGCGATTGGATAAAGCAGTTTCAAACAACAACTACGTTTACAAGTGAGGAGTTGAAAGATTTTATGGTGATTGATAAGGATTTGCCTACAACAGCAGACTTGACAGAGGAAGCCATATTACAACAAGCAAGAAAGGGTGAGGAAGAGCGCCAAGAGGAAGAAGAAGATGAAGTTGATCTGGAACCACCACCAACCATTCAACAAGCCCTATATTGCCCCTCTTGAAGAAATGGTTAAAATACAAGTCAAAGTACGAGATGCGTATTGGCATACTAAAAAAATCCAAAAGAAAATGACGAATATTTGAAACATTAAAAGTAGATGTTAAAATATGTATATAAGTTAAATAATACGTATTGTTATTTTTCAAATTCCTATAACTTTTTACAACGAAAAAAAAAAGCAGTCCCTTCAATTTCGCTATATAGAGTTTCGACTGTATATTAAATAAATGTTATAGTCTATTTATTCGCCAATTGGAATAGATCGATATAACTACCTGTTCCTATTAAAGAGGTTGCAGTGTATTGTCATTACAGCAGCAATTTTTGCGGTCGCCTTTTTTTGGACGCCTCTGGGCGTTATCGAGGTCGAGTTTTAAGGCGTTACTTTACAGTTTTTGATGAATTTTATCTAATGCGTGCCGCTAATAGAACCTGACCTCATCGATCTGAATTTAGAGTACGTTAATGTAGCGCATGCGGTGCCCCATCACGAGCGGTTGTTATTTTTAATGTTGATTCGGAAAAAGCGACTTGAATTTGACCGAAATCGGGTTATGCATACCTGCACGCTACTGCCTCGCGTTCATTGATATTACGATTCCTTTTTAACCCGAACCACTGAACTCTGACTCGTGGTGCTTATAATTGGGGTTAATAGGTGCCCGTACGGAGCTAAGTGGTCAGCAGGAAAGGCCAATAATACCGGGTGTTCAATAAGCGAGTGCCGATATTAAATATTGTTAAAGGTTTAAGAAAAAATAACTTATAACGCCTGTAAGAGCACCGTGAAATCCGTGATCCTTCCTATGAAGAAAACTACTTGTGTGTTTAGAGAAATAAAAAATATAACAGGCAATTTTTTTTAATTCAAAAATGCAATTTTAATGCCTTTTTTGAAGATTTACGATTTTTATAAAATTTATAATTATTCATGCAACACTGAATACTGACAATATTCTCCCTCATTGGAAATTGTGTTTTATTTTTCATTATCTTTTATGTATTTTTATATTTTAGTAGTTTTTTTTAATAACAATCAATAATCCACAAATCCAAAAATTATTTTTCAAAAAGGGGTAAAATTGCGTAAAATCTGTGAAACCTGAAATCTTTGTGAAATTCGTAAAATCTGTAAAATCTTATGGTTGTGTGAAATATGACGTATAATTTGTTTCAATGTTCAACGTGCTGGACCGAACATTACTGACGGATTCCCAAAGGTTTTGATAATAATATAATTTTTTTTGTATACTTAGGCGGGTATAATTTGATTAAATCACACTAAGAAAAAACAATGACATTAAATATATATATATATATATATATATATATATATATATATATATATATATATATATATATATATATATATATACATATATACATATATACATATATACATATATACATATATACATATATACATATATACATATATATATATATATATATATATATATATATATATATATATATATATATATATATATATATATATATATATATATAACAAATTCATAGGAATATTTATACATAATTCCATTTTTATTCAAAATGTCTAAATCTAATTCTGTTTCACTATCAAAGTCGTCATTGAGATGAAATCAAACTGAATTTCTAACCAAAACTAATTAAAACAAAATTGATACGCCAGATTTAATGTAACCATACGATGTCACAGAGTTCACGGCTTTCACAAAGATTTAATGGATCCCAGGATTTACGGATTTCGCCGCATTTTTATGGATTTTCAAATGATTTTTACGAATTTTACTGACTTTGAAAAATAATTAATCAATTACAAATTAATAAAAGTTTTACACTATTTTTTTATAATACTCTCAGTGTCACTATTAAAACAAAAATTAAAATTGTTATTAAATACGTAAATAAACCAATTTGAAAAATCTGTTCACTTTATCTTTTCTTTTTCTTCAGATTTTGGAAACCATAGCGACTATAACTAACATAAATTTGAATATTTTAGGTTATACTCTATATGTGATAGTTTTAGGATATAGACGCAGTTATTTTAAATAGATCATTATATGTTACACCTCTTCTATGAAATCAATATATGTAGTCCCCCTTCTAGTCGCTAGGTGGCACCACAGCTTTAAAGCAGAGCCAAAAAACTGTGGAATAACTTACCATGGACGGTATATTCGCCATCTATGGTCTTAACCTCATTCCTCTTTTTGTGCTTTGGTGGCACATGTTCATTTTTATTCGGCGTCGGTGTTTTCAGCTTTTTTCAGCGTTTTTGGAAGTTAAATGGAGAAGTACAAGTGAGATTTACGTTATTCCTTATCGGATGAAGAAAGAACCTACGTACGACGAAAGATTAAATCTTTCCATCCGCGATTACATAATCGCTAGTGGCGTGGTTCCCATCAACGAGATTTTCTTACAATTGGGAGACGATTTCTTCATCGTCCGGGTTCCGATCGGAATCCCCAGAACTCGAAAGACCCTCCATCTTTCCCACTTATACGACAGCAGTCGTATGTAAGTGTTTCACAATTGGAAGCAATCCTTTTGTGAGGGGGTCGGACATACATATGGTTTTATATTTTTTCGACATCGAAAAAATAGAGTTTTCTGGCTCGTCCGGCTATGGATGAGGCGCCCGGGATACTGGGACATAATGAACAATTTTTTATGGCTGTTGGAATGCATTTACTCCATCGTAAGTACATTTTTTAGGCCCTTCAATTAATTCTGATGTCATTGTTGAACCCCTTGAGACGGATTTAAAGCAAAATGGCCTTTAAGCTATGGGGTCGATAGTCCCAACACAAAGTTTGATGTGTCATGACATTTTGGCAAGTCAGATTAATACCTTTTTGAAATCCGGTGTGTCCGAAGATTGTCTCAGTGACCTTTTGCGTTGATATCCTGTGCCGAAGAATTGCCCGCTCAATAACTCTCCTAAATTGAATGTGCAGATGAAATCTGCCATCAACAAAGGTGGAAAGAAAAGGGATGAGAGACTGACTGCAACAAGGGGTGCTTTGATGGTGGTTGGTAGGGCGCTCTTGACCTTGCTTTTGAAACCGGTTAAGGATGAGTAGTACTTACTTCTCATCGAAATGTTGAGTAATGCAATATTTGTTTTAAGCAAAATACACCATTTAGGTTCAGTATATAGAAGTTCAGCCGCGTTAAGCCTTTCGCTGGTCTAAAATGAAATGCAGCCTTGTATGAAGGAAGTGCTCGTTGGTGCTTCTTTGCACTCTTGTTTATATGGAGAAGATTTGGCTGATAGGCTCAAATCAATCAGATTAGCTGCAGATTAGTGGCCGAGTTAAAGTCAGGTGCATCCGGAACAAGGCTTTTATAGCATACAAATTTAAACTTGACCGTCCCACTTCGTTCCCGGAAGTTGCAAGGCTGAAGTGGGTGAAAGTCATTGTACCCTCAAAAGAGGGAATACAGGAAGGTTCGAGAGGAAAGGGGGTGGAGTTGTGTCCCCAGGAAAAAATAGTAAGTACTTTTGTTGAAAGATTGCACGAGTTTCGGGACATTTGGAACTCTAGAACTCAAGATGCACAGATTCTACCTTGGTTAGATGGAAATAAAATTCCATTTGCGAGGCCAGTTATACAGGACTTGATTACGACAGATCCTGTTTGGTCCCAACAAGAAAAAGATTCAATTTGTAATGTGGTCAAACACCTGTTAGAGATAGGTGCAATTGCAGTTTGCGAACCTTGTAAGAATCAATTTATTTTACAGATCTTTTTGGTTTCAAAATTGGATGGTTCGGTTTGATTAGTTTTAAATTTAAAGAAACTGAATGCTTTTATTGACACTTGTCATTTTAAACTGGA